>NC_143552.1:75434062-75745625 GCF_054136105.1 Typopeltis vanoorti | reverse complement strand
AAACAATAATATGTGTATAATTTATTATAACTTATATATATTGTAACGTGAATATTATTATAGTTATCTGTATACGAAATGAAAGAGTTGATTAAGTAGCTCTAATATTCTATTTATTGTGTTTTTATTAACTCAATGTAGTGGTATAGCCTTATGTAATATTAACGAAAATGTTTACGTTTATTTGTTGTCATGGAAACGCGTGAAATAAACGAGCGCGAGTGGAACAGAGCGAGGGCTGGAAAAAGAATAATAAAAAAATATAAGAGGTAACAAGAGAGAGTTGGGACGGAAACTTGGAAGTGAAAGGAAGCAAGGGCATAAACTAGAGAAGTAGAAGTAAATGAAAGGTTCTTAAGGGCAGGAGTTAAGAGGATAATTTTTATAAGTGAGCAAGGACGAAGTGAATTTTATAGTTAGCTGAAAGTGAAGCCAGCAGTAATAATAAAAGGGAAATTGATGCTGTAATCGGATAATATAAAAAGCTGGACGTTCAAGGAAGAATTCTGAATAAACCCAGTTGGTCTAGAATTGCGGCTTATTTCGATTTGCCCTAAGGAGAACCGCACAGTGTTTTAATTAGTTTGAGTGGTAACAAGGATAGTTGAAGTACCCTGCAGTCGATGTCTGGATTTCTGAAGCGCGATTGATAGTGTTTTAATTATAACTGTGGATAAGTCTTGTAGATGTGTTCTTAAGTGAAATAAAAATAATTTAAAAGTTTGCTCACAACATATTTGATGTACTAGGAACTATTTCCGGTAAGGACTATTTTAGTGTATTATTTCAATGCTTGAAGAATTGAGTGTTAATTACGCTACGCTTAACCTAACCTCAACTGTGGAAACTCTTCGTGATTGAGAGTTGAAGTTAAGAATTGTTAGAGAGATATTTTCAACTATTAGCGCCTGCGATATTTTGAACTTATAGCATGACTGAGAAGTGTGTGAAAACTGATTAGATAGGAAGTTCTATTATATTTATATATGTGTAGGAACTTTGTAACTCAGAAGCTGAGAAAGTGTATGTGAAGGCTTGGAAGGTTGAACTAATGTGATTGACTTGGCTTAATGTTTGACTTGTTTTTATTGTTTAAATTAGAAGTAGAATTTATGTATGTGTTATGTAGCTTATATTAAATGTTTGTTTTTGTTAATCAAAAGTTGTATTTGCATGAATCTCTTTTACTGCACCATTCATAAAATATTCGAACCAAAGCGGGTAAATTAAGTAAGTCAAATATACTCGGCCAGTATATATATTAAGGAGAAATAGTTGAGGGTTGATTTTTCTTCAATTCTTGAACTAACTCAGATATAGAGTGGCGCAGTCTTTAAATATAAATTTTCTCTATATTTGAATTAGAAACCAACTAGCAACTATTTTTAGGTTAAGAACATCGTAGTAAATAACATGTCAGATCCAAGGTACAGATTAACACGAAGTAGGATCCAACAACACCCCTTGAGGGTACATGTCAGGAATTTGATGATGAGTAATGATGAATCTGTTTCTCAGTACTACATCAAACTTTTGTGCATTATCCAAAATTTAAACATTCCACTTGACAACTCCTCCCATCTGGAATAGTTAGTTTCTTCAGTTTAGGCATGCCATCTGACTATTTAAAAGAAATATGACAAAAAGGATAAAGTGCTTGAATAGTGTAATCAGCTTGTCATTCAACAGGAAGATAGATTAGCATTAATGATATATTTCCTACTACATGTACTAAACAGATAATTATTTGTTTGTTCCTTCTTCTTCTGCTTAATCTAAAGAAAATTTTAAAAGCTAATTAAGAACAATAGAGATTTTCCTGAGTTTACATTAAAACCACAATATTTTGTGGATTAGATGAAATAAACATCATTGGATGAAGTGATTGAGGCAACAGAAATCTATTGTGAAGGGACACAGATGATAACTGATATAACTATCCAAGGATTTTAGATAATCCTTGGATAGTTTTTAGATAAACCTTTTACTCTCATAAATCCAAAGTTTTTTTCCAGGGATCAAACATATTGAAAAAGGTTATGTTCTGGCATATCGGTAAGAACAGAGAGAGAAATACTCCACTACTCATCACATATGAACAAAGCTAAAAATAACTCAAATTCTGAAAAAACATTTCGGGTAGCATTGTGGCACCCTTTGCAAAGGAGCATAATCTTTACTTTCAGATTTCAATTATATTAAATTATAGATTACGTTAGTAGGTAGGTTAATTAGATATTTTAAATAAATTTAATTAGATATTTTAAGTAAATTTAAATAGGGATTTTACTTCTAAAGAAGTAACTACCTTTGTTTTCATCCTGTGTTTTCTTTTGAAGATTTCTCACTAGTTAACAATTCTCTCAGGGTCTTCCACTCCAGAAGTACAGGTAATATTCAGAATTGATTTCTTGAAATGTAATGTTTTTACATGCAATTTTTTTGTATCTTTTAAAGTTGAAGTGTCTGGAACAAAGGAAGTTTATGACTATTCTAACTTGTTAGGCCTAAAGGTGTGTTTGTCTGTGTGTGTTGGGGGGGGGGGTATCATTTAACTTGTTGTACTTTATTATACATCCTTGGCATTACCAGATAGGCAGCAACAGCTATGAGTATATACAGTTGCTAATTGTAAGAAATTTCTGTCTACGCACATACTAGGTGTGGTGGTGATTCATCTCGCTTTGCTCGCCAGTCATTGGTTTTCACAAGTTTGTGCCAGTGGCTGACCTCCTTTTCTTTTGTTGATTTTTGTTTGCGACAGGACTTGGACAATGTTTTCCTTGATTTTGTTTTGCACTCTTAATGTTTTCCTCTTCCACACCTGATCATAATTTAATATCCTACATCCTGCTTGTTTTGCTTGCCATTCCTTAGCAGTGAAGCGAGAAACAGCACAATGCAGTGTCTTGTATTTTTTATTGTGTGTGTGTACACACATTTATAACAAAAGTTGGAGCATATTTCCTTTGCCATAATTCATAAAAAAGTTGATGTATAAATAACATTATTGCCATTTTTCATAAATTGATTCTTCATATTCACCAGGCAATGTTGAAAATACCAACTCCCAAAGTTCTCACTCTTGATCCAAATGATGAAAACATCATTCTTGGCATACCTGACGATCCAGATCCAAATGATCAGATTAATACTGAACCCGTAAAAGAGAAGAAGGTAAGACATTTTTTGTTTAATTACAATGCAGTACTTTGTGTATCTGAAAATTTATTAGTTGATAAAATAAATATGCTGATAAGCTTCTGTTGATCTGGCTCTTAATGACACATGTAATGTGTGTTTAATCAACATTTGCACCAAGCTGTCTTCCACATATTGTGCATCAGGTAAGGACTCTCAGGGACCATGTATTGCATCTCTCTCTACATCAAGCAGACACATTTTTAGAAATTTTTTTAATATATATGGCATGTTATTTTTATTTTTTAGAATTTTATTCTGAAACTAGTAATGGGGAGAGAGAAGATGTTAACTTCTTGGAAAACAAAATTTCCATGAATGCACGCATGCTGTTATCAGTCAGTTTATTTCAACTTGAAATGATTTTATTTACTGGTGGCAAATGCAAATGTTAAACTAAGGAATGCATTTTTTTTGTTCTTATCCATTCTACATTATTGAAAATGCAATCAGAAGTTGTTAAAAAATGCAAAATTGTTTCTTTATGAAATATTCATGCTTTTTTTTTATTTCATTTATTAAAGAAAATTCAGAATCTTTAATATAACATTACAGGAGTTTTTGATTTTTACATATTTTTGCAATTTCTTATTTTACTTTTTTACCTGAAGTGATTCCTGTAAACAAGATTAAAGGAATAGTAAAGGCTTTTCTCGGAAATACACTCTGAAAACTAGTCTTTTCTTTCCATGAATAAAATAATAGCAGATAGGATGTGAGTGCTAAAAAATCTTAGAATAAATTTCCTTTATCCATTCTTTTAAAATAGGTTGTTTAGACATTGCATTGTATGTCTGCAATGAAACTACTGCTTTGTTTTGCTTTGTTAAATACTATTTACAAACAGAACTTCAGCTTGGCCATGGGTAATCCATTATCTCCTATATTAGCAAATTCATATTTAGAAACCTTTGAGGAAAAAAGTAATCAGTTTCTTTCCATTAAAACCAAGATTATGGAAAAGGTATGTATATTGATGATGATTTCTTAATTGGGAGCCATGGACCAGATTCTTTCAGTGAGTTCCTGAACCATCTCAACAGCCAATGCCCAAGCATACAATTTACCTTGGAATTGGAAGGTGAAAGTTCTTTCCCTTTTGGGATGTCAACCTCACTCATGCATCAGAAAAACTGAAGATCTCTATTTATAGAAAACCCACACATACCGACATGTATCCTCATGCGCAATCTCATCATTATCTGCCCCCAATCTTGGCATCATTTCTATATTAGGTAAATGTGCTCATTCTCTCTTCAGCGAAGAAGAAGAGATGACCAAAGAACTATAATTTCTCTAGGTTAAAAACCTAAGTTTCCAGAAGTTTAAAAAAACCTACTTGTTGTGGCAAAGATGGGACTAATTTGGGATCCAGCCAAAGAAAGGCTTAGAAAAAATTCTAGTCATCAGCTAGAATCTAATCATAATAGGTTTTTTTTTTTTTTTTTTTGCAGCCTAGTGCCGTGGATGCAAACACCATTTACACACAGGGCTACACATGCACTGCCTTAGAAATATTATCAGTTATGAATTTCTTCAAAGTCTTCTACAACATTTGTCCAAAGGTAGGTGATGACAGTAGTTAAATCCATCCTGGCAGTTGCTTATTAGTTCACAGGTTTCAGGGTATCATAGTAGTTGACTGTTGATGTTTTTCCCCATTACATTTCATCACCTGGTGATATACCATCACCTTGCTTATTAGAGACCTGAAGTAGCTGCAGTGATGTTTGGTTGCTAGAGGAAGGGTTCCAGTTATTATTCCCCTATCCTCCCACTCTTCCCACATGCAGTTAGAGTGATACTCTCAAAGACATACCATTCTCACTGTAGGGAGCCCAGACCCTCCCTTATTCAAAGGTACAGCAGTAAAATGATTATGCAGACCTGCTGCTGGTTAGTATATGGGACGTTAGTATATGTGGTATGTTTGCAATTTTGTCATCTCTGACTGCATGCTCCACTTCATCAAACACAATGAACCACATTTGAAAGAAATGCATTTTTACTGCAGATCTCAAAAATTCTCCCACACAAAATAGGTAAAAAAAAAACCAAACAAACAAAAAATATAAAAAATCCTACCAGAAAAATGAAAAAAGACAACAGAAATTCAACCAAATAACCCACGAACACTAATTCTTACCCCCCCCCCCAAAAAAAAAGACTAGAACCGATATACCATACCAGAGACTGTAAATCCTTGAATCCCCACTGTTTGATCTGCTTTGGCTCAAAATTTCTCCTCCAAATCAATCTGCCCTTTTCATATACACTCTCTAAACTCCATCCACTACTCTGATCTCTTCAGACTTTCTCTCTCTACAGCTTGACTTTCTGCAGTCTAAATACCCCAATAGTGAGGGCATCCTTTTTGGGGACTTCAGTGACCACAATTCACACTGGCTCCCATTCTACAGTTCATCGTCCAAGGAGGCAGGGATGCTGAGGAGTTTGCCATTGGCAATTACCTATCCCAGATCATCACTCTTTTTACCAGAACACCTGACGACCTCATCCAATTCACCAATGTTCTTGACTTCTTCCTAACAAGTTCCTCTTCCAGGTATACCGTGTATTGTTGGTACTCTTCTTGGTAACTCAGATCACGACCTCATACAAGTCTCATTTGCCATAGAACAACTGCCACCCACCAGTTTACAGTCTCGTTACTACAAGGATGTCAAATGGGAGGACTTCTCGACCTCTATTCCTCTTTCTCATGGTCCAACTAATGCTTCAATTCTTCTGATCCAAACACCTGCTCAGAACCAAATAAAAGAAATCATCCTCACAGGAATAAAGACTTTCATCCCTTATTCCACTCTAAATTCTCAGCCACCATCCAAGTCTTGGTTCTCAAAAAATGTGCCAATATTGTAAAAGTGAAAACCTCTGCTTACCATGAATGGCTCAAGACCAAAACTCCAGCTTCCCATTCTGCCTATATTGTAGCTCACCAGATCTAATACTCCATCAAAAGATAAAACTTGCAACAATGGTGAATTTCTCATTGAGAATAAGAGCTAGAAGCTAATCGATATCAGACTAGTTATGAATAGTAATGAGGTGGGTGAAAGAGGATAATTTCTGTGCCTTGTAAATTTTGTAAAAAGAGAATAAGCTGTCTGTGTCTTGTAAATTTTGTTTTTTCATTTAAATGAGCCAAATAGTTGAAGATCTTTATTATGTTAGGAAGAATAGAAGAACCAACTCATATGGTCAAAACTGGCGATAATAAGCTGGCTGTAAAGACGTCTTTGATGTTAGCAAGAAGGTCAGAATTTAATTTTTGGTAAAGGAAAGAGGTTGAGCAGTGAAAAGACAAACTATTCACTGGAATAATAGGAGAATTGATACAGTTCACAATGGAACTTCTTAATCTTAATGGAACACTGTTATGAATTTTAGTTGTCATAAAAGATGGATTCTACCAAAATATGCAGTTTCTTTATATTATTGGCTCAGTTTAGGACTTCACTAAGAATTTAGTTAATTTGTCATTTTATAGGATTATGGCTGTCAGTTTCTTGGCAGATGCATTTATCCCATAGAAGAAAGGTAAATTTTGTGTTGTAATTGGAGGTGTCCATAACCTCAACTACTCTTAGTCCTCTTTAAAGATATTGAGATGACTATTGCATCTTATGGATTTTTAGGGCTTGAAAGTTGGATGTCAAAAGGTTAGGTGGACGAAACTTGTCTATAAGAGCTTGGATAGCATGGATCATTCAGCATGGAGTCAACACAAAGCGTATGGTCTTTAGGTCAAATGCATGCTTAACTCATAGAAAGCCATTTTAAGAACATACATTTATTTAAAGAAGTCTCCAAGAATTTTTGAATTGACCTATTCAAAATTATAATGCTCTCCTTACCAAATTTTTGAGAATAATTCTCAGTAAATAGTTTAAAATTATTCATGTCTTAATTGAATATTATTAGGTTGCAGCTCTTTTTCATTATCATGAAATCCATTGTTGTAGCTTCTGCCTTCATTGAAATCCCAAAAAAGAATTTAACTCATTCAAAGAACCTCAAGATTTGTGAAAGAAGTCTTTCCACCATCTGTAATTTCAAACAAATAAAATAGAAGGAAGCCAGTCCAAATCTTTAGATAAGTTTTTCACTAGAGATTTGGCTAGCAAATCTAACTAAAGTTCTTCTTTGAGTGCCATCTCCTATCAGAGTTGGTGACTAACCATGGCAACTTTTGAGTGATCCACAGCCACTGTGAACAATCCCTCAGAGTTTGTGCCAGTCTATTGTCCGATGTCTAGCCAAGATCTTCATTTTCCTTTTTCTCTTCTTCCATTTATCTTCTCTTTTATAATCAATTGAAGTATCTTATATTTTTCATTACGAAGTAGGTGACCAAGATATGCAGTTTTTCTTCTTTTTATAGTATCTAAAAGTTCACATTCCCCATTTGTTCCAATACTTCTTGATTGGACTTTTTTTCTGTCCATGGGATTTTTAACATTCATCTGTATAACCACATCTCAAAGGCTTCAAGTTTTTTTATCAATGTTATCTTCAAGGTCCAAGTCCAAGGTCTCCAAACAATCAGAGTGATCTCACACTGAACAGTGAAATTCATCTACCATCTAGACGCATTAAAAATTATGGAAACGACTACCATGTTAAAGTAAAACTTCAGTTTAATATAAACCAAAATAATCATTTGACATTTCAATTTTCATATCAAGGGTCATCATATGGAGTATACACATATGTACAAAGAAACAAGCTACATCATCATCAAATTCCTGATATATACCCTCAAGGGATATACAGGATGTGATAGTACTACATGAAAAATTTACATCATTACTAACTTCCTATGTACAATTTTCCTCCAAATCAGTCTATTAAATGTCAATACTCCAATATTATCAAGTCTTATATTTCTGTCTTATAAGGCACTTTTTACTGTATCAATCCACCTATATCTTGGTCTTCCTCTGGATCTTTTTTCTACCAACCAGGCAGAGAACACTTGTTTTGCTAATCTTTCCTCTCCCATTCTGCTTAAGTGGCCATACCACCTGAGATTAGCTCTGCTAATGCATTCCTGGATGCTGACAATCAGGGGTGGTGGAAGCAGGCATGCAGAGCATGTGGGCACCGCTACGAAGGAGGCGCCACCACCAGGGTACCTTTCATAAGTTCATTTTTAAGAAATAAAATTTTTATCATGAAAACAAAAATTCTTAGAATGATCAATATTAAAATAAATAAGGCTGGATACACCGAATAAAAATTAAAAAAAATTGTATATTGCCGCCTCTTTGATCAGCCGGCTGTTTACAATTTTGCAGCGATAGCAGGCTAAATGCTTGCTTACAGAATGTTGTGTCTGCTGCAGTCTATCTAAAGCAGTGATTCTCAACCACTGTGCCACGAGATTTTTTAAGTGTGCTGCCACTGCGAATACCCATACATAAGCGGCGTCAGACAAGTGGTTCAATCAGTTCAACCTTCCTAGCAGGGACTGGCTGAACCAATGCGCATGGCTATTATAGTTCTGGCTACTGGCTAACAAAGCTACATATTAGTTTGGTCTACTAGTCACCCGATTGATGTGCATATGGTTAGTTACAACTTATATATTCGTTTTCGTATGTGCAATACCACAATATTGTGTAGTCAAACTTAATTAAAACGGATTTAATGGCAATATACAATGTCGTTTTTAATAATTTTTTGACAAAATTATTTTTATTTTCAATGAACCCCTTTAAATGGATAAAAAAAAGAAAGCTTAATGATGATGCTAGCGATCATGCTAACGAGCCCAGTACAAGTAAAGATGTTTCTTCCACCAAAAAATGTAACGTTCATCGTAAGTATAATGATGTGCTGACTTCTTAAAATTTGATTTACATCTACAATGGAAAATGATAAAACTGTTCCCGAGTGTGTGGTATGTGGTTGTAAATTATCAAAGAGTGCTATGGTTCCGAGCAAGCTCCAACGTCACCTGCTCACTAATCATCCTTCACTAGCATCAAAAGACAAAACCTACTTTCAAA
Source organism: Typopeltis vanoorti (assembly GCF_054136105.1). Classification (NCBI taxonomy): domain Eukaryota; kingdom Metazoa; phylum Arthropoda; class Arachnida; order Uropygi; family Thelyphonidae; genus Typopeltis; species Typopeltis vanoorti. Next base: position 75,736,389 of record NC_143552.1, on the reverse strand, counting down.
ATTCATTATCTGCAAGATCCAAACAATTAAAGATTTTTAAAAAGCAAATTAGTGTGTCTGAAAAAGCTCAGATAGCTTCTTATGAAGTGGCTGAATTAATTGCTCTCAAATTAAAATCTCATAATTTGGCTGAAGAAATTATGTTACCTGCTTGTTGTAAAATTGTAAAAAGAATGATCGGTGAATCAGCAGAAATTGATGTTGTAAAATACCACTTTCAAATGACACAATTCATCGCAGAATTATAGACTTGTCCCGAAATATTGAAGAAATTACTGCTAAAACTCTTGCAAATTCAAATTTTACTTTACAAATCCACGAAACAACTGATATTACAGGAAAAGCACACTTGATTGCATTCGTTCGATTCATTCACGAAAATGATATAATTAATCAATTTTTATATTGTCATGAATTATCTGATTTCGCAACAGGAAAACATATTTTCGATGAAATTAATTCTTATTTACAAGAAATTAAAATTTCTTGGAATTTGTGCATTGGCATTTGTACAGATGGTGCTCCAGCTATGACAGGATCTATAAAAGGATTTGTAGCACATGTAAGAGAACATAATGCAGATATATTAGTTACCCATTGTTTTTTGCATCGGGAAACACTCATTACAAAACAATTACCATCAGAATTGAAAGTAGTGCTGGAACAATGTGTTAAAATGATTAATTATATAAAATCAAGACCATTAAAAAGTCACCTGTTATTGTGCCAGGCTATGGAGTCTAAATACGAATCATTGTTACTACACACGGAAGTCAGGTGGTTATCCAGAGGGAAAGTTTTGTCTCGCGTGCTTGAATTAAAAAATGAGATAAAGATATTTTTTGAACAAGATAATAATGATTTTGTTGGTTTGTTGGATGATAAAATATGGTGTGCTAAGCTGGCTTACTTATCTGATATTTTTGTTATTTTTAATAACATAAATATGAGTTTGCAAGGACTGAAAGAAAATATTTTAAACTCAACCAATAAATTGTTGGGATTTCAAAAAAAAAATTACTTTATGGAAGAGTAAAGCACAAGAAGGTAGAAAGTTTGAGTCAATTCCAAAAGATTGTTATAAAATAATTCATAAAATAGTTATTGATCATTTGACAATACTAGAGCAAAAAATTTTTCATTATTAAAATAAAAAAATTTGATTGGATTCGGAATTCATTTGTGATAAATGACACATCGGTGTATGAACTAACTTTGAAAGAAGAAGAACTGATTTCTGTGTGTAATAACCGAGATTTAATTTCAAAACATTCAGAAGAATCAATTAATTCTTTCTGGATTAATCTTAGATACGATTATCCAACAATATCACAAAAAGCTTTAAGTGTGTTATTACAATTTTCCACATCTTATTTGTGTGAATTCGGATTTTCGGCTTTGACCGATATAAAAACAAAAAAAAAAAGATCCAGACTTTTAAATCTGGATCACGAAATGAGAGTAGCATTATCATTTATACGCCCAAATATAAATGAAGTTATCAAAAAAAAACATGCTCAAATTTTCCATTAAATGTAATTTATCATTAAATAAACATTTTGTTTACTTTGTAATGCAATTTCATTTTATACTTTATTGCAAATCATTGTTGTATGCTATTTTTACAAAATATATTATAGGTACATGAATTAATTAACCAAGTAAAATTCTTTTAAATTTATCTTATTGTTAGGTGTGCCGCCAAATTTTAAAATTATTAAAAGTGTACCATGACGAAAAAAAGGTTGAGAATCCCTGATCTAAAGGAAATGGTGAATGATTTTTATGCGCAGAAACGAATTTTCGTACAAAACATTTGTTGCTAGTTAACCAGTCATATGGTACGCATCTCAGTAGGCTACTGACAGTAGCACAGCGCAGACTATTATTTCTTTTCTGTGTCGTGTTGTGTAATAATTTCTTGTGGGTATAAAATAGAAATGGAATCAAAAATTAAAAAAAAAAGTTATCCGGTGCACAAAATCGTAAACGTCAATGCTGCGAAAGAAGCAGATGTTAAGAAACAAACTGGGGCTCTTAATAAATTTGTTAATATATTAAAATATTCTGATGCAGATTGTAACCAACTCGATACATCAGAAAACAGAGTTGAAGAACTGTGTATACATTATCCAGTTTGCATGAAAGTACTATTGTAACTAATGAGCAAGATAACAAGACTCATGATTTAAGTGAAAAACAGTTAGAAGATTTAGTTGTAGTTGACCACGAAACTAACACATTGGTTAGTCTCTGTAAATTTAGAAGATCCAGGTGAATGGGGAAATATTGATGAAAAATTATGAGTTGCTTTAATTGAAATGGGGCCTGTTCAAAAGAAAAATATAATACATCCCAGAGATACATATGGTCATAAATTTGGCGACACGTATTATAATAGAAAATTGGAAAACAGTGAGCTCATGCCAAGAACATGGCTCATTTATTCCGAAACTTTAAATTCTGTTTTTAGCTTTTGTTGCAAAACCTTTCGCACCTACCGAATCAAGTAGTCTTATAGAAGGTTATAACGATTGGAGAAATGTAACTACAACTTTGCATAGACATAAGACTAGTTGAATTCGCATGAAAAATTTCTTAAAATGGAAGGAAGTTGATAAAAATTTAAAAAACAAAACTACTATTGATTGCCAGACTCAATGGAAAAGAAACATTGGATGAGTGTTTTAGAATGCTTGAGTGAAATTATAAAATTCCTTGGTAGCCAAAATTTAAATTTTCGTGGATCATCTGATAAATTATATGAAAGGAATAATGGCAATTTTTTAAAATTAGTCGAACTGTTTACGAAGTTTGATCCCATTATGGAAAATCATATTGAAAGGACCCTACAACGAAATAATAGAGTACACTGTTTGAGTAAAGACAGTCAAAATGAAATATTGGAAACTTTGAATAACGCAGTCAGGGATACAATTTTATTACCAATTCGAAAATCTAAATATTATTTCATAATTTTAGACTGCACACCTGATGTAAGTAAAACAGAACAAATGACCATTATCATTATTATTCACTTTGTTTCACTGTGACAATGGAATTGTCAAGATCAGGGAAAACCTTTTAGGTTTTGCCTGATATATCAGATTCCACAGGACGTGGTTTATGTGCAACAATAATGGAACAACTGGAAAATGGAACATTCCCATTGAAGACATGCAAGGTCAAGGGTATGACAATGGGGCAAATATGAAAGGGAAAAAATATGGGCTCCAAAATTTGCTTTTAAACAAAAATCCTCGAGCTTTTAACGTGCCATGTGCTGCTCATACTCAAAATTTAATCATTAACGATGCAGCCAAAGGGAATGCAGATACAATTCGTTTATTTGTAATTATTCAAGAAATATACAATTTCTTTTCATTCTCTTACAAACGTTGGGGAACCTTTTAAAGTTCGTAAAAAAATTAACATTGAAACAGTCATCAGAAATGCGATGGGAAAGTAAAATTAATGCAATCTGCCCTCTACAATATCAGTTAGGAGAAATTTACGATGCACTTTTTGAAATTTTAAATAATGAAAACTTTAATAAAGAAACTCAGCATGAAGCACAAACATTATGTGCTAAAATAAAGGACTACAAATTTATTTGCTCTCTTAAAACTGGGCATGATTTATTTAACAGAATAAACCCTGTGAGTAAAATGCTTCAAGACAAAAATATGAACATTACACTTGCTTTAGAATATATCAAAAACTTAAAAATATTCTTACAAGAGTATCGATTAGATGCAAATTTTAAAGAAGTTCTAAAACGACAAAAGAACTGAGTGAAGAGGTGGACGGAGAACAAGAATTTAAAACTGGTACATAAAGTTCGACAATTTGACTACGAGCATTACGACGAAACGCCACAATCGCCAAAAAATAAATTTAGAGTGAATGTGTTTTATACACTTCTAGACGTTGCAACGTTAATAGAATGGTTTGAACAACTAAACACAGATTATGATAATTTCAATTTCTTGTATAGATTACTACAAATTAATAACGAAGATTTTCGAAAAAATTGTGACGATTTAGAGATTGTCTTGAAGGGCGGCAACAATAAAGATGTAAATGCAATAGAACTATATGACGAGTTATGTGCTTTCCGGGATATTTTTCGGAAGGATAATTTAAATATTCAAAACCCTTTCAATATTCCTAATTTTATGGTGTCCAATAATTTATCTTTCCTAACTTTTCAATTGGTTTAAGAATACTATTAACCTTACCTGTTAGTGTAGCGAGTGGTGAACGTTCCTTTTCTAAGTTGAAATCGATTAAAAACCTACTTAAGAAGTATGTCACAAAAAAAGGCTTGATAGTTTGGCGTTAATCATCATCATCAAATTTCTGTCATGTACCCTCAAGGGGTGTACAGGATATGATAGTACTACATGAAAAAAATTACATCAATACTAACTTCCTATCTACAATTTTCCTCCAAATCAGTCTGTTACTTGTCAAGACTCCAACATTATCAGATCTTATATTTCTATCGTCTAAGGCACTTTGTACCGTATCAATCCACCTATATCTTGGTCTTCCTCTGGGTCGTTTTCCTGCCAACCTGGCAGAGAACACTTGTTTTGCTAATCTTTCCTCTCCCATTCTGTTTAAGTGGCCATACCACCTGAGATTAGCTCTGCTAATGCATTCCTGGATGCTGACAATGTCAAGTTATTTCCTAATATCCTTGTTTTTAATAAAAACAAAGATATTAGGAATGCCATCTGTTCACGCCTATAATCTTTCTCAGGACTCTCATATCTGCGGTCTCTAGTCTTTGGTCAAGTGTTTTATTTCTGACCCCAGCTCTCAGCTCCATAAGTTAAAACTGGTTTGAACACTGTCTTGTATACAGCTAATTTAGTGTTCCGACTAATTTCTCTCTTATTCCACATGAATTTATTCAGTTGACTTCCTACCATACCAGCTTTGCTGATTCTGTTGTCTATTTCCATATTTAATTTGCCATCTTCAGTAAAAATCGTGCCTAAGTAGCTGAAATGTTTCACTTGTTCCACAGGTTCTCCATTCACAACACATCTGACATTTTCAATGATTCTGCCTATTTTCATTGTCTATGTCTTTTTATTATTGACCTTCATACCATATCTATTACAACAGCTATTCAATTTAGTCAGAGAATCTTGCAGATTTGTAGCGGATTTATTTAGAAGAATACATCGTCCGCATAAAGCAAAGAGCTGACATTAACATCTCCAATTTTGATATGTTTAATACCACTTTTCTTCATAATGTGATCCATATAGATAATGAATAACAGTGGGGATAACATACATCCTTGTCTCACACCAGATTTAACATTAAACCATCTTCCTGTATTTCCTTCATTCTAACTACTGACTTACAACTCAAATAAAGACTAAGTATTGCTTGATATAATGCCCCATTGACACCATATAACTGTAGCGTATGGAATAGCTTCTCTCTTGGCACCTTTTCATATGCCTTTTCCAAATCGACAAAACTTAAATACAGATCTCTGTTGTATTCCCATGCTTTCTCGACTATTTGTCGTAAAGTGAAGATCTGATCTTGACAGCCTCTGTTTGGCCTGAATCCAGCTTGTTCTTCACCAAGCTTTTCTTCCACAATTCTTCTCAACTGTTTCTCAAGTATACTTGCATAGATCTCGCCAGGAACACTCAGTAGGGAAACACCTCTGTAATTCTCACATTCAGTTTTATTTCCCTTTTTTATATATGGGTACTGTGAGAGCTCTACTCCAATCATTGGGAATTCGTCCCTCTGTCCAGGCTTTCTGAACTATGCAGTGCAGCCACTGTAAGACTCTAATACCACCATACTTCAGTTTCTGGTCGAATATCATCTACTCCTGCTGCCTTTCCACATTTCAAGCCGTTGATGGCTTTTTCTGCTTCAAGTATGGATATGTATTCCTGACTGCATGCCTGGTCAGTGTTTTTTACCACTGTGCTGTCATCACTGCTTGTTTCATTTAGCAGTTTTTCAAATTAATTACTCCATACTTCAAGGATATCTTTTTCTCCTGTTTTCATGTCACCTTTATCATCTCTAATTCCTTTTACAGCACTCTTTCCTCCATTCTTAAGCTTCTTCAACAACCTCTAGAATATTTTGTCACCTTCTTGATATTTATTTTCTATGTTCTTACCAAAGTTCTCCCATGACTTTTGTTTAGCTAGTTTTACACAGTGTTTAGCATTCTTGCATTTGTCTCTGTATTCTCTAAGAGCACAAGCTGACTTATTTGCTAGGAACTTTTGATATGCTTTCTTCTTTTCCTTCACTTCCTCTTTAACTTCCTGTGTCCACCAGGGAGTTCTGATTTTTTAACCTTGCAGACGACCTCACCACACGCCTCTCTGGCAGAATCAATCAATGTTTTCTTCAGAGTTTGCCACTGAATCTCCAAGGTTTGCTTCCTTTTCTGAAACTCTTTCATTTTTTCTCCAATAATCTTTGTGTATTTTAGTCTACAGCTCACATCTGAGAGCTGCTCAACTTTTATTCACTTTAAAACTTTATTACATGTTATTCTTTTCAATATGAAATTCAATTTCATCCTGCTCAAGGCTAAATAGTGATCACTTCCAATTTCAAATCCTATGTATACTCTAGTGTCTGCACCAGAGAGAAAACATCACAATGAACAATAACACAGTCAATGAGACTTTTCTTATTCCTTGCCTCTTCTCTCCATGTGAATTTGTGCACATTTTTATCTTGGAACATGGTGTTGGTGATAACCAGTCGATGTCCTGAGCTGGAATCCAACAGGTATTTACCATTATTATTAGCTTTGCTCTTTTTTTTTTCAAATTTTCCCAAAATATTTTTGTATGTCTCACAATCATTTCCTACTCTGCTATTTAGATCCCCAACAAGGACCAGCTTTTCCTTTTTCATTGTGTCAGTTGCTTTTTCTAAAGCCTCAAAAAATTCCTCCACTTCTATCTTAGTAGAACCTTCTGTGGGACCATAGGCACAAATAAGTCTCATTGTCCAGTTCCCCATTCTCATATTTGCCCACATTACTCTACTTGAGACTGCCAGTCATCCAAGAAGATTAGCCTTGTATTCTGTAAGGATGTTATTTTTTGAATACTTATATTAAATGTTCTAATTATTTCTGAATTCTTTTCTTATTTTCTCATCTATCTTGAGTTTCTTTTATTTTCCTAAAAGATAGTTCCACTTATAAAAATTAGTAAAATTTTTTTACAAGTTACTAAGAATTTAGTAACTTGTAAAATGCAAGAATATTTTAAACTTTAGTTCAAACAAATTTTAACTTAAATTAAAATTTATTTAATTTTGTTAGCGATCGGGTCGGTGAGAAGGCTATAATCCCTGTATCATTATATTCAATGATTAAAATGAAGTGGCTTTATCAAAATTTCCTTTAACTTTTGAGAATTTTTTTGAATATTCGGGTTTTTAATGATTATCCTGCCTAGTCAACACTCCCAGTTCATTACATTTAGCAAACCAACGTGTGGCTGTTTTGTCTAAATTTATTTAAATAATTTCAAATAATTTAAATTTTTATTATCATAAAAGAACCACACATGCCCGGATTGTTACAGGGGGGGCTTAGATAGACGTTGCATGCTGGCGACAGAGACACTAGCGCCGTCTCTGCTGGCACTATGAAGTTCTTTCCTAATATCTTTGTTTTTAATATGATATTGCCATTAATGCCATCTGTTCATGCCCCTAATCTTTTTAAGGACTCTCATATCTGCATTTCTCGTCTTTGGTCAAATGTTTTACTTCTAGCCCATAAGTTAAAATTAGTTTAAATTACTGTCCTGTATACAGATAATTTAGTGGTTTGGCTAATTTCTCTCTTCTTCCATATAAATTTATTCAGCTGACTTTCCCTTACCAGCTTTGTTGATTCTGTTGTCTATTTCCTTATTTAACTTACCATCTTCACTAAAAATCATGCCTAAATAGCTGAAATGTTTTACTTGTTCTATAAGTTCTCCATTCACAATTCAGTTGATATTTTCCATGATTCTGCCTATTTTCATTGTCTTTGTCTTTTTATTGCTGACCTTCATACCATATCTATTACAACAGCTATTCAATTTAGTCAGAGAATCTTGCAAACTTGTAGCGGATTTATTTAGAAGTATAACATCATCCGCATAAAGCAAAGAGCTGACATTAACATCCCCAATTTTGATATCATGTTTAATACCACTTTCCTTCATAATGTGATCCATATAGATAATGAATAACAGATGGATAATGTACATCCTTGTCTCACACCAGATTTAACATTAAACCATCTTCCTGTACTTCAATTATAACTGCTGACCTGAGGCAATTTTTACTGTATTTATCCACCTATATCTTGGTCTACCTCTGGATCTTTTTCCTGCCAACCTGGCAGAGTACAAATAAACAAATAACTCGAAGACTAAGTATAGCTTGATATAATGATCCATTAACACCGTATAACTGTAGCGTTTGGAATAGCTTCTTTCTTGGCACCTTTTCATATGCCTTTCCCAGATCTACAACACTTAAATACAGATCTCTTGTTATATTCCCATGATTTCTCAGCTATCTGTCATAAAGTGAAAATCTGATCCTGACAGCCTGTATTTGGCCTGAATCCAGCTTGTTCTTCACCAAGCTTCTCTTCCACAATTCTTCTCAACTGTTTCTCAAGTATACTTGCATAGATCTTGCCAGGAACACTCAGTAGGGAAATACCTCTGTAATTCTCACATTCAGTTTTATTTCCCTTTTTATATATGGGTACTATGAGAGCTCTACTCCAATCATCTGGAATTCGTTCCGCTGCCCAGGCCAACTGAGCAATACAGTGCATCCACTGTATGGCTTTTATAACTCTATACTAAAGCATTTCTGGTCGAATATCCTTTACTCCTGCTGCCTTTTCACATTTCAGGCTTTTGATGATTTTTTTCTACTTCAATTATGATTGTATTCCTTACTGCATGCCTGGTCAGTGTCTTTTACCACTGTGCTGTCATCACTGCTTGTTTCATTTAGCAGTTTTTCAAAGTAATTACTCCATACTTCAAGGATATCTTTTTCTCCTGTTTTCATATCACCTTTTTCATTTTTAATACCTTTTACAAGCAGTCTTTCCTCCATTTCTGAGCTTCTTCAACAACATCCAGAATATCTTGCCACCTTCTTGATATTTATTTTCTATGTTCTTTTCAAAGTCCTCCCATGACTTTTGTCTTGCTAATTTTACACAGTGTTTAGCTTTCTTACATTTGTGTCTAAGAGCACAAGCTGACTTGTTTGTCAGGAACTTTTGATATGCTTTCTTCTTTTCCTTCACTGCCTGTTTAACTTCCTGTGTCCACCATGGAGGTCTGATTTTTCTATCCTTGCACACAACCTCACCACATGCCTCTCTAGTTGAATCAATCAATGTTTTCTTCAGGGCTATTCTCTACTGAATCAATCAATGTTTTCTTCAGGGCTATTCTCTACTGAATCTCCAATGTTTGGTTCCTGCTCTTAAACTCCTTCATTTTTTGAAAATTGTTATAATTCTTGCCCACAGAGATTAATGAATAACTAACTCTTATTTAACACTGTAGCTATTCCATACATTGGTACCATTTCCAAATAACTGGCTCTCCTCCTAAAACCACACAATATTAGAGTGACCTTCAAGCCAGTTGAAACTATTCAGAAATTTCTAAGGTCACCGAAAGACTTCCATTCTTTCTACAAGTATGCTGGAATTTACAACATCCCTTGTTCCTGTGGTCTTAGTTACATTGGTCAGAGACATCTAGATGCTTTGAAATGAGACAAAGGGAACACATCGGTTATGTAAAAAATAACAGACAAGATATATCTGGCCTTTCTTCCCACTTCTCTACAACCAACCACATTATTGAATGGAATAAAAGTTATATGCCTTATATAGAAGAAAACTGCCGTTCCGGAATCTTCAAAGAAGCAGCTGCAGTCAACCTTTCCACAAAAAACCTCAACAGGAATCAAGGTTTAATCCTACCTGATATATGGAAGACCTTAATCAGATCACTAAACACACATGAAATGAACTTCAGCGCCAACTACAAAATGTTCTCAACAAGTAAATCATGTATCCACAACAGATGTATTGTTCATGCTCAGTATTATTTTGTTATTAAATTAGAATTATCAGTTAACATCTAGCTTGTAATTTACTTTGCATACCTTATTTGTACCCTGAAGATGCCGACAGCAATAGCTGGCAAAACTAGTTGGTTATTAAATAGTTTATTAACACTTGACCAATACTTCTAAATAAGAGTTAGTTATTCCTTCATTTTTTCTTGAATAACATTTGTGTATTTTAGTCTACAGTTCACATCTGAGAGCTGCTCAACTTTTATTCGCTTTAAAACTTTCTCACATGTTATTCTTTTCAATATGAAATTCAATTTTATCCTGCTCAAGACTAAATGGTGATCACTTCCAATTTCAAATCCTCTGTACACTGGTGTCCTGCACCAGGGAGAAAACATCACTATCAACAGTAACATAGTCAATGAGATTTTTCTTATTCCTTGCCTCTTCTCTCCATGTGAATTTGTGCACATTTTTATGTTGGAACATGGTGTTGGTAATAACCAGTCGTCCTGAGCAGGAATTCAACAGGTATTTGCCATTATTAGCTTTGCTGTTTTTTTTTTTTTTTTTTCAAATTTTCCCAAAATATTTTTGTATGTCTGACAATCATTTCCTACTCTGCTATTTAGATCCCCAACAAGGACCAACTTTTCCTTTTTCATTGTGTCAGTTGCTTTTTCTAAAATGCTCAAAAAATTCCTCCACTTCTACCTTAGTAGAAGTGGAGGAACCTTCTGTGGGACCATAGGCACAAATAAGTCTCATTGTCCAATTCCCCATTCTGATATTTACCCACATCACTCTACTTGAGACTGCCTGCCATCCAAGAAGATTAGCCTCGTATTTTTTGTTGAATACTATGGCTACTCCTCTTTTCCTTGATTGTCATTGCCTGAATATAACATTTTGTATTTATTACTCAGAAAGATGTCACCTGTTTTTGCCTTTTTTGTTTGTCACCCGTATTATTTCGATGTGGTACTTATCTAATTCTTCAGCTAGCTCCATTTCTTTGCCATTCAGGCTTCTTATGTTGATAGTACCGATCTTTCACTCTGGTGATGTTGAGTTGGGGTGTGCTTTCAGATTTGTTCCAACAGCTGACTTTTATCTGTTTGCCCTGGTACCCTGGTGAAAACAACGGGGGCCCTTGATTAACTGGGTGACGCCCCAGCTGGCATGAAATTCTGTCATGTTGTAACATCATTTTGTATATTGGTTTAAGCCAATAAGAATACAATTTGGTCAGCTAAATCACTAATTTCCAGCCCATCCTCGTTCATTCAGTATCCAGGTAGATACCTAACGGAGCACCACGAGAAGGTGAGAATTGGACATTAGGTCAGAAGCCCTGGTCGGTTCTCTGCATTCCTTTGAAGGCTATGTGGAGGTCTCCTCTCAGTTATATAGCTTTGACCTTTAAGCACCCCGAAACAAGCTACATTACAATCTATATGGTATGCTAAATATAGCTTGTCTGCATGGTTAGCTTAGTGGCTTTGTGCTTTGCAAACTATATGCCTGGGGAAGCAGTATCCTAGATTCAATTCCTTTCGGCGACATGAGGAGCTTAAGGATCTTCCTCAGCCATAACGAAGTTAGCAGGTCTTGGGTACAGACAGTAGGGTTTTTACCACCAGTTTATCTGGGGTTTGTTTCATTCTGCAACCTGGCCCCATAGGAAATAGTACTGCAAGGAAGGCCATGGGAAACCACCTTGCTCATAATCATCTCCCTAATATGGAAGAATATAGCTACCCTCACCAGCCATATGGCTGAGGGAATGGGATATGAAATATAGCTTGTTTCTTTGTTTATATGTGTATACTCCAGCCGATGACCTTGATATGGAGTTTGAAAAGCGAGGTGATTAATTTGATTCTTATTAAACTGAAGTTTTTGTAACATAATGAATACTGATTAACATGTAACTATGAAGGAAAGGAAATCTAGACATTCATAAACATTCTTGTTGTGGTAACAGTTTGAACCCTTGGCAGTTTGGTTTTGAGATCAGAGAGCTCTCAATAGCTTCCAGAACATTTTGACCGAAAGATGACAAATGTTCTGGTAGCTGTTGAAGAAGCTTAGAAATGGAGGAAAGAGTATTGTAAAAAGAATCAAAGAGAATAAAGGTAACAGGAAAACTGAAGGCTATCCTAGATGTCTGGAGTAATTACTTTGAAAACTGTTAAATGAACAAAGCAATAACAGAACCATATTAGAAAATTTTCAAGTGGGATGCAAAGAGGAGCACATATCAATACTTGAGATAGAAAAAGCCTTCAAAAACTTGAAATGTGGAAAGCAGCTGAAGTAGATGATATTTGACCAGAAATGCTTAAGTTTGGAGGTATAAAAGTTTTACAATGACCACACTGCATAATTCAGAGGGCCTGGTCAGAAGATCGAATTCCAGATGATTGGAATAGAGTTCTCATACCACCTATAAAACAGGGAATAAAACTGATTGTGAGAATTACAGAGGAATTTCTCTACTAAGTGGTCTAGGTAAGATTTATGCAAGCATACTTGAAAAGAGGTTGAGAAAGATTGTGGAAGAAAAACTTGGAGAAGAACAAGCTGGGTTCAGGCAAAATAGAGGTTGTCAAGATCAGATTTTCACTTTAAGACAAATAGTTGAGAAATCGTGGGAATATGCAAGGATCTGTACTTAAGTTTTGTATATCTGGAAAATTCATACAGTAAGATGCCCAGAGAAAAGCTTTTCAAACCATTACAATTAAATGGGGTGAATGGAATACAATATTTAAGTTGTAAGTCAGCAATTAGAAATGAAGGAAATACAGGAAGATGGTTTGATGTAAAATCAGGTAAGACAAGGATGCACTTTATCTCCACTCTTATTCATTGTCTATATCAGGGAGTCAGCAAGCTTTTCAGACTGGCAGGCCACATTCAACTTTTATTTTTAATAATCGGACCGTGAACATTTAATTAAGAGAAAATTGTGAGTTAAAAAAATACTTATTTTATATTATATCAATCTTAAAAAACACCAAAATATTTAAAGTACGAGATATGAAACTCAATGAAAAATTATTATTATTATGTATGAAAAATTGTTTTCCCTTAGCCAAATTATCTATATCCACTTTATAATCTTGAGGTGAAAATTTGAATCAAAGAATGTAAATGTTCATCAGTCAGTCAAGAAGAAAATTCATCATCATCATCATCAAATTCCTGCCATGTACCCTCAAGGGGTGTACAGGATATGACAGTACTACATGAAAAAATTACATCATTACTAACTTCCTATCTACAATTTTCCTCCAAATCAGTCTGTTACTTGTCAAGACTCCAACATTATCAGATCTTATATTTCTATCGTCTAAGGCACTTTGTACCGTATCAATCCACCTATATCTTGGTCTTCCTCTGGGTCGTTTTCCTGCCAACCTGGCAGAGAACACTTGTTTTGCTAATCTTTCCTCTCCCATTCTATTTAAGTGACCATACCACCTGAGATTAGCTCTGCTAACGCATTCCTGGATGCTGACAATGTCAAGTTCTTTCCTAATATCCTCATTTTTAATATGATATTGCCATTGATGCCATCTGTTCACGCCTCTCATCTTTCTCAGGAATCTCATATCTGCAGTCTCTAGTCTTTGGTCAAGTGTTTTACTTCTGACCCAGCTCTCAGATCCATAAGTTAAAACTGGTTTGAACACTGTCTTGTATACAGCTAATTTAGTGTTCCGACTAATTTCTCTCTTATTCCATATGAATTTATTCAATTGACTTCCTACCATACCAGCTTTGTTGATTCTGTTGTCTATTTCTATATTTAATTTACCATTTTCAGTAAAAATCGTGCCCAAGTAGCTGAAAGTAGCTTTTCTCTATTCACAGGTTCTCTATTCACAACACAGTTGACATTTTCAATGATTCTGCCTATTTTCATTGTCTTTGTCTTTTTATTGCTGACCTTCATACCATATCTATTACAACAGCTATTCAATTTAGTCAGAGAATCTTGCAGACTTGTAGCGGATTTATTTAGAAGTATAACATCGTCCGCATACAGCAAAGAGCTGACATTAACATCTCCAATTTTGATATCAGGTTTAATACCACTTTCTTTCATAATGTGATCCATATAGATAATGAATAACAGGGGGGATAATGTACATCCTTGTCTCACACCAGATTTAACATTAAACCATCTTCCTGTACTTCTTTCAATTCTAACTGCTGACTTACAACTCAAATAAAGACTAAGTATTGCTTGATATAATGCCCCATTGACATCATATAACTGCAGTGTATTGAATAGCTTCTCTCTTGGCACCTTGTCATATGCCTTTTCCAAATCGACAAAACTTAAATACAGATCTTTGTTATATTCCCATGCTTTCTCGACTATTTGTCGTAAAGTGAAGATCTGATCCTGGGAGCCTCTATTTGGCCTGAATCCCGCTTGTTCTTCACCAAGGTTTTTCCACAATTCTTCTCAACCGTTTCTCAAGTATACTTGCATAGATCTTGCCGGGAACACTTAGTAGGGAAATACCTCTGTAATTCTCACATTCAGTTTTATTTCCCTTTTTATATATGGGTACTATGAGAGCTCTTCTCCAATCATCGGGAATTCATCCCTCTGTCCTTCTCAACTATGCAGTGCAGCCACTGTAAGACTTTTATACCACCATACTTCAGCATTTTTGGTCGAATATCATCTACTCCTGCTGCCTCTCCACATTTCAAGCCTTTGATGGCTTTTTCTACTTCAAGTATGGATATGTATTCCTGACTGCATGCCTGGTCAGTGTTTTTTATCACTGTGCTGTCATCACTGCTTGTTTCATTTAGCAGTTTTTCAAAGTAATTACTCCATACTTCAAGGATATCTTTTTCTCCTGTTTTAATTTCACCTTTATCATCTCTGATTCCTTTTACAACACTCTTTCCTCCATTCCTAAGCTTCTTCAACAACCTCCAGAATATTTTGCCACCTTCTTGATATTTATTTTCTATATTCTTGCCGACGTCCTCCCATGACTTTTGTTTAGCTAGTTTTACACACTGATTAGCTTTCTTACATTTGTCTCTGTATTCTGTAAGAGTAAAAGCTGACTTATTTACCAGGAACTTTTGATATGCTTTCTTCTTTTCCTTCACTGCCTCTTTAACTTCCTGTGTCCACCAGGGAGTTCTGATTTTTTTATCCTGGCACAAAACCTCACCACATGCCTCTCTGGCAGAATCAGTCGATGTTTTTTTCAGAGTTTGCCACTGAATCTCCAAGGTTTGATTTCTGTTCTCAAACTCTTTCCTTTTTTCTTCAATAATCTTTGTGTATTTTAGTCTACAGTTCACATCTGAGAGCTGCTCAACTGTGAACTGTAGACTAAAATATTAGTAGACTAAAATATAAGTAGACTAAAGTATTCTGTAAGAGTAAAAGCTGAATTATTTGCCAGGAACTTTTTGATATGCTTTCTTCTTTTCCTTCACTGCCTCTTTAACTTCCTGTGTCCACCATGGAGAAGAAAATTCATTTTTTCAAAAACTCATGGCAGAAAATGCTTGCTCGCAAATGTATGTGCTTCCGCATGGGACTATCATCTTCTTTGTGAAACTGATTAATCTTTCAAATTGTTTTGGTAAGCATCGATAAAATTTTTGAATATTTTCTAACGAAAACGTGTTGTTTAATGTTTCATTGTGTTGTAACTCTAAAACTTCCACCTCTAGTTGGTTTGATACATCATCAATGTCGACATTAAAAGGGTTCAAAAATAATCCCATTTAGATGCTATATTAATGTTGAAAATTCCATTTTTAAATCTTCAATAATACCAACAAAAGTTTCCTTTTGTGTTTGTCATCCAACTGTAGATGCAAATTTGCAATATATATAATGATGTTGATTTTCTTCCATCATGTGTTTCTTCAACAGACATAGTTTGCCTTCAATAGCTTTTATGACAGAAACAGGTCTGCTAGTAATTTACCTTTGCCCTGCAGGTTCAAATTTATTTCATTAAGGTACGCTGTAATGTCTACCATAAATGCAAGAGATGTAATCCATTTTTATCCAATAGTTGTGGAGACAGTATTTTCATGTTCTGTCATGAAAATATCTATTTCTTCACGTAAATTAAAAAAACTTTTTAACACAGCACCTCTATTTAACCATCTAACAGCTGAGTAGTAGATAACGTTCTTATATTCTGTTTCTATCAAGAATTCTTGAAATCGAACATAATTTACAGTTGATATCACAATGTCCATACGTCTTTCATTGATGATAAAATTTTGCAACAAAGTGCTTCCTAATGAATGATGCATTGGAACACCATTGGATTATCATAACCTAAAATCTGTAATTTCGCACAAATTCGACCTACTACGCCAGTGTTAGAGCCAAACATATTTCTTCCATCGTCGGTTGTCACACTTTTTAATTTTTTCCAGTCCAATTCTAAAGAATCAATAGTTCTTTTACTTTTATGAACAAATAATTTCCAGTTGCAGTGCCTTTTAAACTATTTTAACACAAACTGACCAATTCTTCATGAATGTTAAAATCACTATCGATGCCCTGAATAAATATCATTAACTGCACAGTGTCTGTTATGGCAGTACTTTCATCCATTGCCAGAGCGTAACAATCAAATGATTTTGCTTTAAATTTAAGCTGCTCAAATAAATCTGTACTGATTTCTTCTACTTGCCTTTTACAAGTCCTGGCAGATAAACTAATATCTTGAAATAATGTCTTCTTTTCTGGGTATATTTGTTTAATTACAGCCAACAAACATTGTTTAATAAATTCTTAATCTGTATAAGGCCTTCCTTCTTTCGCAACCAGTTTTGCTATGACATAACTATCATAAACAACTGATTCATTATGAATACTTTGCTTCTTAAATATGTTTTGCTGAGCAGTCAATGAAGCTTGTAATTTTTTTATTTGATTTTTTCTAAGTTCACGGTTCAAATACATTGGAATTTATGTTCATTCTCGTAATGATGACTGATATTATATTCTTTCATAACAGCAACACTTTTATGACAAATAAGACAAAGGGGCTCACCCCCATTTTCAGTAAAGAAGTACTTGCTGTTCCATTCATCATTAAACCTTCTTCCTTCATCTGCAATTTTACATTTTCTTGAACCCATTTTTGAATTATTTTTAACAAATATATATCCTCTGAAAATAGGTCTGAAAATAGACTAATAGTTGATTTATGGAATTATATTGAAAGACGGACCAGGGAATGTGACTGCAAAAGTGTGCCAAAATCTCGGTTGTTGTCAGATGAAGTTTCCTTTGTTATCCTCACTCATGATAACTCACACAGTTGACTCACACCAAGTTGCATGGCGATATCATGAAGTATGGGTATAAAATTATTTTTAATTTATTATTTATCTTATAAAATGTATTATTTAAATAATTCAACATACAGGCTACATGCCATGTAAGTATGACCAACCTTTTATGGGCTACCAAAAATGCATCTTTGGGCCATATGTGGCCTGTGGACTGCTGGTTGCCGACTTTCTTTCATAATGTGATCACATTATGAAAGAAAAATTTCATAATATAGATCATATTTTGAAAGAAAGTGACATCATGGCTGATATTTGAATTGGGGATGTCAAACTTAGCTCTTTGCTTTATACAAATGATGTTGTACTCCTAAACACAAAGTCAAGATTCCAGGATTCACTAACTAAAATAAATAACATCTGTAACAAATTTATCATGAAAATCAGCAATAAAACGACCAAACTATGAAAATATGCAGGAGCATAAAAAAACTTCAGCTGCATTCTTAATGGAATTCCTATAGAACAAATGAAATATTTCAGCTATTTGAGCACAGTTTTTAGTGAAGATGGCAGGTTAAATCTGGAAGTAGACAACAGAATAAACAGAGCTGGTATGGTGAGTAGCCAAGCTGAATAAATTTATATGGAATAAGAGAGAAATTAGCCCAAACACCAAACTTGCAGTATACAGGACAGTGTTCAAACCAGTTTTAAGTTATAGATCTGAGAGTTGGGTTAGAAATAAAGCGCTGATCAAAGACTACAGACCACAGAAATGAAGGTTCTGAGAAAAATTAGGGGGGAGAACCGATGGCATCAATGGCATAATCATATTAAAAATGCAGATATTAGAAAGGAAATTGACATTGTTAGCAATCAAGGTTTTAGCAGAACTAATCTTAGACTGGCCACTTAAATAGAATGGGTGAAGAAAGGCTAGCAAAAGAGGTGTTTGATTCCAAGATGGCAGGAAAGAGACCTGGAAGAAGACCAATGTTCAGGTGGATTGATTCATTCAGAAGTGCCTTAGAAGCATGTAATGTTAGATATGATGATGATATTGGAGTGCTCACAAGTAATAGATTGATTTGGAGGAAAATTTTTGATAGGTGATTAATAATAATGTAAACTTAATCATATAGTGCTATTCATAGTAACCTGAACACCTATTTGGGGTACATATCAGGAAATTGGTGATAATGATATATGTCAACTAAGCCATCTATTGTTGGCAAAGCAAATTCATTAAAACTGATTGGGAGATGTTTCTCAATATTTAATAGCATAACAAATTCAATTTTTTTTTTTTTTTTTTTTTTTTTTTTTTTTTTTTTAAGTTCCATCTGTAATTTTTCTTTTAAAAAAGTTTTTGCAATCTGAAATGAATCCCAAGAAGTATTAAATGTATTTTTATTTTTTTATCAGTCCTTTAATTTGATAATGATTCAATTTTTGGTATTAGGATATGATGAGAAAATCTCGCATTCTTTTGGGAAAAGCTGGCATTCTATCACAGCCCACATCACCAAATCCTGTAAGTAGTAAATTTTATTTTTTTCAGAAGAACAAGTGTACTTCTTTTTTGCTTTCTTTAGTGCCAGAGTGTTTCATTATGGTGAATACATTTCATTATCATTGCCATCATCATATTAAATCATACAAATTATAAATATAATTTTAAACACACCAACTTTTTGTCATCATTGTTCATATATTAGACTTGGTATTTTATTATTGTCAAGTACATTAATGTTCATAAATCAGATTTTTTTGATGGGAATGAAATATTGGGTTGGCAAATAAGTTTTTTCGGTTTTTGCATTAGTACAAGTTTACGCTGCTTCCCCTGTCGCTATTGTTGCGCTACCATGCAACACTATTGCGCAGTTGAAAGGCGACATTTCACATAACCTTTCAGTGAATTTTCATTCGGCCTACTTCAGTTGCCTGTGTGTAACATATTTTTAGAAATGAAAGGAAATAACTTACATTACTGGCATATTTTGCTTTTTTATTTCAAAAAAGGCAAATGAGCTGCAGAGGCCCATAAAAAAATATGCAGCGTATATGGGGATGGTGCCTTAGCAGAACGTGTATGCCAAAAGTGGTTTACCAAATTCCGTTCTGGAGATTTTGACCTCAGTGATGCACCTCGTGCCGGTCACCCAACCGAGGTAGATTAGAGTGGTATGAAGGATATCGTCGACAAAAATCCGTCACAAACAGTGCGGGAGATTGCTGCAGTACTGAACATACAAGCATTGAAAACCATTTGCACAAGCCGGGATATGTTTCAAAACTCAATGTTTGGGTGCAGCATGAATTGACTGAGGCTAATATGACTGATCGCATATCCATCTGTGATTCACTGCGATGTCGCCAAGAAAATGACCCATTTTTGAAGTGGATGAACCATGAGGCTTCAGAGGACATCGTACATGTGAGGTAGATCAAAGGCACTGCAGAAGAATATTATGGAGGGATGTGGACATAAGAAACAGATGGAGAATATACTTTGAAGGACTTTTGAATGAGGAAAATGCGAGGACTCACAGAGAAGATGGGCAGCCTTCTGAGGGGATGGTGCAGAACATCAGTAGAGTGGAAGTGAAGGAGGCCATGAAGAGGATGAAGAACAGAAAATCGGTGGGCCCAGACAGGATTCCAGTGGCGACATGGAAGGCTCTGGGGGAAGAGGGAATTGACCTGTTCATGAAAGTTTGCCAACAGGAAAATATACCTGAGGAAACGTACTCTTGTCTCTATCTACAAGGGTAAAGGGGATACACAAGACTACTAGAATTACAGAGGAATAAAGTTGATGTCCCACACAATGAAAATCCTAGGAAGGGTTCTTGATGGAAGACTGAGGAAGGAGGTGGAGATTGCAAAGGAGCAATTTTGCTTCATGGTCAATCGGCCACAGATGCTATCTTTGGGGTACGATAGATGATGGAAAAGTTTCAAGAGAAGCAATGGGAGCTACACCTGGTATTTATTGATCTGGAGAAAGAGTATGATAGAGTGCCAAGGCAAGAAGTCTGGAGGTGTCTGAGGGAGAAGAAGGTACCAGAGAAATATGTCAGGTTGTGCAGGAGATGTACAGAAATGTGAAGACAAGTGTTCGAACCTGCCTGGGAGTGGCAGAAAGTTTTCCAGTGACAGTTGGCTTGCATCAAAAGTCTACATTAAGTCCTTTCCTGTTTAATATTGTGATGGAGGTGGTGACGGAGGATGTGAGAGAAGATGCGTCTTGGACTATGTTGTATGCAGATGACATCGTGCTGTGTGCAGAATCAAGAGAAGAAGTGGCAGCCAAACTGGAAAGTTGGAGGAAAGTACTGGAAGAGAGAGACGAAGTATGAGACTGAGCAAAAGTAAGACTGAGTGTATGTGTTGCAAAGTGGATGGCAGCCAGGAGACGGAGCTGGAAGGAGATGTCATCAGGAAGGTCAGTGACTTTAGATACTTAGGTTCAACAATGAAAGAGGATGGTGAGGCTGAGAAGGAAGTGGGAAGCAGGATGGAGGAACTGGAGAGAGATGGCTGGAGTGCTATGTGATAAGAGGGTGCCGATCAATCTAAAAGGCAAAATTTACAGGACAGTAATGAGACCAGCTATGACATATGCTTTGGAAACTGGGCCCTGAGGAAAAATAACATCAGCAGGATGGCGGTAGCGGAGATGAGAATGCTTAGGTGGATGTGCGGTGTGACCAGAAAAGATCATCTGAGAAATGTAAGGGGAACGGTGAAAGGTATGGACTTAGGAGCAAGGATACAGGAGGCAAGGTTCAGCTGGTTTGGTCATGTGATGAGGAGGGAGGAAGAGTATGTGGGAAGAAGGTCATGCAGATTGATGTGCAGGGGAAGAGGAAGCACGGACGACCAAAGAAGAGATGGAGGGAGATGGTGGAGGAGGACTTGAGGATGAAGAACTTGGATGTGGCTACAGCCCAAGACAGGAAGGTGTGGAGGAGGCTCACCACAAACATCGACCCTACTTAAGTGGGAAAAGCTGCAGAAGAAGAAGATTCCACTCTGAAAACTGAACAAACTTATTTGCTAACCCAGTAGTTAATTCCGTCTCCATATTCCTCAGTGTGTGTGTGTGTGTGTGTGTGTCATTTGCATGTGTTCATCCACAGACTAGTTTATCTGTTATCATAGAGAAAAACCAGAGTGTTGAGAAAATATAGTTTCTTCTATTTAGGACCAGCCAACTTATTCTTGTTCATATAAAAATAAGTTTCTTTCACCATGTGACAAAATTACTGAGCTATTGACATGTCAGTTTTTAAGGCATCTCCAATGTTTCACTGGAATCATCTATTGATTAAAGTTGGATAACCTTACACAACTATTACTTTCGATTCTGCACTCTCAGTAAGCTGACTGAATACATTTTCTTTCCATCTCTGGAAAGAAAATGTATTCACTGACAATTTGGGGTGTTCCCAATAGCATATTTTGTAAAAGTGTGAATTAGTGTCTTGTGTGAAAAGTGTACAAAGGTTTTTGGCAGCTGCAGAAGCTATAGTTGAAATATGTTCATCATTATATCATCAATGCATCAATTTGTGGCAGGTAAGATCAGAGGTGTAGGTCAGTCCAAGTAGAGAAATCTGATCGTGTTTGGATATCTCAGTATTACTGAAGGTAAGGGGAGGGAGAAGGGAAGTGGTAAGTTCATTTTCAGAATGAGACCAAATAGCAAGACATCATCAACATTGCTGGCCTGGTTGGCCTAGTGGTTAGCATAATCCACTCTCCAGCCAAAAGGCTGCGGGTTCGAATCCTGCCGTGGGCATGGATGTTTTTGATTGTCTGTGAAAATACTGGATGGTGGTGGGTGATAGATGGCATTGATATAGATGATGAAGGTAGTTACGGGTGGTGGATTAGTGAAGAGAGAGAGAGAGTTGTAGAGCAGGTGCCCACCTTCGATTAAGTAGTAATAATGAAACCAATGAGAGAGTTGGGGATGAATGGATGAGAACAAAGGTATCTTCCAGATGGTTTAAAAAATAGTTTGCCAACGGTGGAGACAGAGGGCTGCCCATGGCAGTACCTTCAACTTGTCTATAGATCTTGTTTTTCCAGCTGAAATATCCTGATTGTATAACAAATTCAGATTATTCTCCTGACATTGCAAAGATTTTTGAATTTGTTATACAAAAGTAGTTTTTAATAATATTTTTAATAATATTATTTATTAATATTAATTTCTAACACAACAGTTTTTAATTGGTAAACCACCAACTGCTGTATGGACTTTGTAATCTGATTCCTTTGATTGTTTGTTTCTACACACTGATGATGTGCTGTTATTTTGAGTACTAAATATCTGTACTTTCATTAAGTTAATTACTGTTATTATCATATAATTTATTATGTAATTCTATGTAGAGTATTCAGGGCATGATCATAAAGGCCAGGTTTAACAAAAAAAAAAAAAAAAAAAAGTCCCCCACCCCCTACTAAAGATTAACAGTTGATCAAATCATTCACTGGCCTACTGTTTGAAATTTCAAATGTAATATAGCTTGTCTTTGTGTGCGTGGTGTATATATATACTCCAGATGACCTTAAATGAAGGCCGAAATGTCGGGGAAATTACATGGTTGTAATCTCCATAATTTATAGAAATGAATGCATAGAGAAAACTTATTCAAAAGTTTGAAACTCTTGTATAACAGTAGCATAAATCTTGTACACTTCCTGTGCCTAGACAAATAGTTAATCTCTCCCATTTTAGATTTACTAAGGGTGAAGTTGGTGTTTCATGAAGAGGACAAGCCTTCTGTCACTTATTTGAGAAAAATTCCTTATGCAGGCATTGTTGTAGGTAGAAACCTATGCATAACTAGCTAATAAACTACATTCTGTATACTTTTAAATTTTCTCCCTTAATATAGCAAATTGTGAAATGACCACTGCATTCTTTAAGTAGTGATGTCATGAATCCATATGAGGATAAAGCATGCTCTTTGTGTTTCATTAGGTGCTTCCTATCTCATAAACATTAAAATGAAAACTGACAAGCAAAATTGAGAAGAAAAATAAATTGGAAATAACATTATTTTAGTTACAGTCTGTAAAAGTTTATTTGCATCATTATTTTTACAATAATCAAACAACTGTCATGGGAAGACTTTGGTAAGAACATAGAAAATAAATATCAGGTAGTAAATATCAGGAGGCTATCGAAAAAAAATAAAACTCAGAAAAGAGTACTGGAAAGAAATCTGATAAGAATCTCATTAAAAGTAATCTGATAAAGGTGACATGAAAATGGAAATGTTCCTGGCAAGATTTAAGCAAGCATACTTGAGCAAAAACTAAGAAAAATTTTGGAAGGGAAACTTGGATAAGAGCAAGCTGGATTTAGGCCAAATCGAGGTGGTTGGGATCAAATTTCACTTTAAGACAAATGGTTGAGAAACCATAGGAATATACGAAGGAAAGTTTTTCAAGTCTTGAGTAATTTCTTTGAAAGACTGCTAAATGAAACAATCAGTGGCAACATGGTAGAAAATACTCAAGAGGAATGCAATTAGGAATATGCAGATTGTGTTATATCATCAATGCTTCTGGTAGGAATGGTGATTAGAAATCTGAAATGCAGAAAGGCAGCTGGAGTAGATGATATTCAACCAGAAATGTTCATTATAGAAGCATAAAAGTTTTACATTGACTGCACTGCATAATTCAGAATCCAGTAAATCAGTCAAAATTCCAAATAATTGTAGTTGAGCTCTCATGGTACCCATCTCTGTGAAAATGGAAGTAAAAACTGAATATGAGAATTAGAGGAATTAAGTATTCTTGGTAAGATTTAAGTAAGTATATTTAAGTAAAATGTAAGAAATTTTAGAAAGGAAACTTGGATAAGAGCAAGCTGGGTTCAGGCCAAATTAAGGTTGTCATGATCAGATTTCACTGTTAAGACAAATAGTTGAAAAATCATGGAAATATATACAAAGGATCTGTATTTAAGTTTTGTAGATCTGAAAAGGCACATGACAAAGTTCTGAGAGGAAAGCTGTTCAAAACACTACAGTTATATTACATTAAGCAATACATAGTCTACATTTGAGTTGTAAGTCAGCAGTTAGAATTGGAGTTAGAATTGGAGAGGATGGTTTGAGTTACATCAAGTATGAGACAAGGATGAAGTGCGGTGTTCCTGTAGGGATTGTTAACCAGCCTTTTCTGAGATTGACAAGATTATCCCCCTCCCATTGGAATATGACGAGGAGATTCATGTTTAAGGCTTTGCTTATTGTAAATCTTGTAGTTTTTTGAGATATTTCAGTACTACAGGGTTTGTCAAATGAAAATGTAAGTGTACTCTCATCACCAAAATTGCAGATAGGATTTAAGGTTGGGAGAAGGCTGTTTATGTAGGAGAAAGTATGAGGAAAAAGTATAGAGCCCTGGCCACTTTGATATATATATAGGAAGCCCAAAGAAAAGGAAGTCATCAATGACATGTAATGAGCAACCAGAGAAAAATTGGACAGTTCAATCACAAAGTTGGGCAGTTGCCCACAATTTGAAAGGTTGTAATTTGATCTTTTTGACTGAACTAGTTAAATGCTCTAGAAGTATCAATTGCAACCATATGAGTTTTCCATTCCTTTCAGTACAGTGGATTGATGGTGGTATTCAAGATATGCTCTGGATTTAGAGTGGTTGAATCCATACTGGTGGTTACTGATTAATTGGTGAACCTCCAGATAGTGAAATAGATGCTGATGACATTCTCCATTATTTTTAAGCAAACTGACTTGAGGACAAGCGAAAAATAGTTTGTTAGTTCATTTTAGAGTAATTCACCATTTATCTAACCCATGCATGTCGACCGACTTCTGATGTAACTGCACTTTAATTATCTGATGGTTCGGTTATCAGAACTGCAAATTGTCACCCTGATGTAGTCAGGTAAACTGGAGATTACTGTATGATTAATGTCTCACTTTTATCTCTCTTTATTTGAAATGTGCTATAGGCTGCTTCCATGTTGTAAAATAGATGTCCTGTGAATGTGAAGGATTGTAAAAATGATATAGGATATGAGTGTTAATTCTGGAACAGAGGTTTCGAACACCTGAGAGGATACAATCAAGACCATAAAGGTTCTAGTTATCTAAGCTGTTCAGTATTCATCTAATGTCTTTTTAGTGGCCTATTCTGCAAGGGGGAGGGGATTGGATGAGAAAACCATTCCCAAGAGTATATTTGTGAATGATACTATGATGGTGATGCTATCTGTACTTGAGAAAGAAAGGTGGAAACATGGAAGTGCAAAAACTTGAGCTGCACAGTGGCATTGGTAAGGTGATCAAGACAAGTACTAGTTTAGCAGGAGGCACATTTTAGGTGTTAAGCATGAAATCTGGAAAAAGAAGCTACTTTGGAGGAAGTACAAGATGAATAATGGTAATAATCGGTTACATGAAGAATATAAAGGACAAGCCAGAGTGATTCATTGAGTAAGGAAAACAAAAGTAGAGTATGATCAGAAATTGACAAAACAGATAAAGAAAAACCCCAGAGAGTTTTTTAGATATGTGGCAAGTAGAAGGAAGAATGATCATGGTAAGACGATAATGGATGAAAGTGGTAGAATGATAATTGCTGCAGAAGACATTGTTGAGGTATTCAGTTGAACATTTTATAAGGGTGTTTCATCGTGATCAGAATGGAATATGGGAACTTAAGTGTAGATTACACAAGAGAGGATGGCTTTGTGAGTGAGTAGGAGGTATTTGAGGAAATAATCATCATCAAATTCCTGCCATGTACCCTCAAGGGGTGTACAGGATATGATAGTACTACATGAAAAAAATTACATCATTACTAACTTCCTATCTACAATTTTCCTCCAAATCAGTCTGTTACTTGTCAAGATTCCAACATTATCAGATCTTATATTTCTATTGTCTAAGGCACTTTGTACCGTATGAATCCACCTATATCTTGGTCTTCCTCTGGGTCGTTTTGCTGATTCTGTTTAAGTGACCATACCACCTGAGATTGGCTCTGCTAACGCATTCCTGGATGTTGACAATGTCAAGTTCTTTCCTAATATCCTCGTTTTTAATATGATATTGCCATTGATGCCATCTGTTCACGCCTATAATCTTTCTCTGGAATCTCGTATATGCGGTCTCTAGTCTTTGGTGAAGTGTTTTACTTCCTACCCAGCTCTCAGCTCCATAAGTTAAAACTGGTTTGAACACTGTCTTGTATACAGCTAATTTAGTGTTCCGACTAATTTCTCTCTTATTCCATATGAATTTATTCAATTGACTTCCTACCATACCAGCTTTGTTGATTCTGTGTCTATTTCCATATTTAAATTACCATCTTCACTAAAAATCGTGCCTAAGTAGCTGAAATGTTCTACTTGTTCCACAGGTTCTCCGTTCACAACACAGTTGACATTTTCAACGATTCTACTTATTTTCATTGTCTTTGTCTTTTTATTGCTGACCTTCATACCATATCTATTACAACAGCTATTCAATTTAGTCAGGGAATCTTGCAAACTTGTAGCGGATTTATTTAGAAGTATAACATCGTCCGCATACAGCAAAGAGCTGACATTAACATCTCCAATTTTGATATCATGTTTAATACCACTTTCCTTCATAATGTGATCCATATAGATAATGAATAAGAGAGGGGATAATGTACATCCTTGTCTCACACCAGATTTAACATTAAACCATCTTCCTGTACTTCAATTCTAACTGCTGACTTACAACTCAAATAAAGACTAAGTATTGCTTGATATAATGCCCCATTGACACCATATAACTGTAGTGTTTTGAATAGCTTATCTCTTGGTACCATGTCGTATGCCTTTTCCAGATTGACAAAACTTAAATACAGATCTTTGTTATATTCCCATGCTTTCTCGACTATTTGTCGTAAAGTGAAGATCTGATCCTGACAGCCTCTATTTGGCCTGAATCCAGCTTGTTCTTCACCAAGCTTTTCTCCACAATTCTTCTGATTTCTCAAGTATACTTGCATAGATCTTGCCAGGAACACTCAGTAGGGAAATACCTCTGTAATTCTCACATTCAGTTTTATTTCCCTTTTTATATATGGGTACTATGAGAACTCTACTCCAATCATCGAGAATTCTTCCCTCTGTCCAGGCCTTCTGAACTATGCAGTGCAGCCACTGTATGACTTTTATACCACCATACTTCAGCATTTCTGGTCGAATATCATCTACTCCTGCTGCCTTTCCACATTTCAAGCCTGTGATGGCTTTTTCTATTTCAAGTATGGATATGTATTCCTGACTGCATGCCTGATCAGTGTTTTTTACCACTGTGCTGTCATCACTGCTTGTTTCATTTAGCAGTTTTTCAAAATAATTACTCCATACTTCAAGGATATCTTTACCTCCAGTTTTCATGTCACCTTTATCATCTCTAACTCCTTTTACAGCACTCTTTCCTCCATTCCTAAGCTTCAACAACCTCCAGAATATTTTGCTACCTTCTTGATATTTATTTTCTATATTCTTGCCAAAGTCCTCCCATGACTTTTGTTTAGCTAGTTTTACACAGTGTTTTGCATTCTTGCATTTGTCTCTGTATTCTCTAAGAGCACAAGCTGACTTATTTGACAGGAATGTTTGATATGCTTTCTTCTTTTCCTTCACTGCCTCTTTAACTTCCTGTGTCCACCAGGGAGTTCTGTTTTTTTTTATCCTTGCACACAACCTCACCATATGCCTATCTAGCAGTATCAATCAATGTTTTCTTCAGAGTTTGCCACTGAATCTCCAAGGTTTGATTCCTGCTCTCAACCTCTTTCATTTTTTTTCTTCAATAATCTTTGTGTATTTTAGTCTATAGTTCACATCTGAGAGCTGCTCAACTTTTATTCGCTTTAAAACTTTCTCACATGTTATTCTTTTCAATATGAAATTCAATTTTATCCTGCTCAAGACTAAATAGTGATCACCTCCAATTTCAAATCCTCTGTATACTCTGGTGTCCTGCACCAGGGAGAAAACATCACTATCAACAATAACATAGTCAATGAGACTTTTCTTATTCCTAGCCTCTTCTTTCCATGTGAATTTGTGCACATTTTTATGTTGGAACATGGTGTTAGTAATAACCAGTCCATGTCCCGAGCAGAAATCCAACAGGTATTTGCCATTATTATTAGCTTTGCTCTTTTCTCCAAATTTTCCCAAAATATTTTTGTATGTCTCACAATCATTTCCTACTCTGCTATTTAGATCCCCAACAAGGACCAACTTTTCCTTTTTCATTGTGTCAGTTGCTTTTTCTAAAGCCTCAAAAAATTCCCCCACTTCTACCTTAGTAGAATCTTCTGTGGGACCATAGGCACAAATAAGTCATATTGTCCAGTTCCCCCATTCTCATATTTGTCCACATTACTCTACTTGAGGCTGCCAGCCATTCAAGAAGATTAGCCTCGTATTTTGTGTTGAATACTATGGCTACTCCTTCTTTTCCTTGATTGTCATTGCCTGAATATAACATTTGTATTTATTGCTCAGAAAGATCTCAGCAGTTTTTGTCTTTTTTGTTTCAGTCACCTCTATTATGTCGATCTGGTACTTATCTAATTCCTCAGCTAGCTCCATTTCTTTGCAATTCAGGCTTCTTATGTTGATAGTACCCATCTTTAACTCTGGTGATGTTGAGTTGGGGTTTGTTTTCAGATTTGTTCCAGTAGGTGACTTTTTGCTGTTTGCCCTGGTTCCCTGGCAAAAACAACGGGGTCTTGTTTAACCGTGCGACGCCCCAGCTGGCATGAAATTTTGTCATGTCGTACCATCATTTTTTATTTTGGTTTAACCAATAAGAATACAATTTGGTCAATTGGACATTAAGTCAGAAGCCCTGGTCGGTTCTCCGCATTCCTTTAAAGGCTATGTGGAGGTCTCCTCTCAGTTATACAGCTTTGACCCTTAAGCACCCTTGCTTAAGGGTCATGGGAAATAATTAAACTTGATGTCAAAATGCAAAACATGATGCAAAACTACATGACTTGAAAACATTACATGAATGGGCAGGTAAGTGGAACTATCAGTTCAATGTTGCAAAGTGTAAGGTTTTGAGATTTGATAAGCAACGATGGGATGCAAAGTATACACTTGGTGGTGGAAACTTTAAAGGAAGTAGAGGAGATGAGAGATCTAGGAGTGATGGCGGACAAGGACATAAAATTCAGGGGCAACATTGCACAAGTTGCAAAGACATCACATTGAATAATGGCAATGATGCGGAGGATCCTGACATGAAGAAATAGAGAGATTATGATGCCATTGTATAAGGCCTTGATCAGACCTGTTATGGGTTATTGTGCACAGATTTGATCACCGGATTTTCATGGTGACAAGGATATGTTGGAAAGGGTCCATAGAAGATTCACAAAGGTGGTCAGTGATCTTTGGAATGTGGAGTACAAGGACATTGAGAGAATATAAGTTGCAGAGCCTCGTGAATAGGAGTAAGCGGGGTGGGAGAAGGGATATGATTGAGACATATAAGCTAGTCAGGGGTTGTTATCAGGTTGACATGGAAGAGATTTTTCATAGAATGGGAGGGGGGGGGGGGGGAGTAGAACAAGAGGCCATTGCTGGAACTGTATAAGAAGGGTGTGAAAAGAAGAGTGAGGAAAAAGTTCTTTGCATGGAGAGTATTTGGTGAGTGGAATGCATTGACTGAGTGTGTTGTGAATGTAGACACATTGAATCAGTTTAAAGCATGGTTGGGTGGCATTGTATGCAATAGTGTGTACCTCCCATGATGAATCTCTGACTCCATGGAGGTCAGATATTAATAATAATAATAAATTTTCTACACTAATTTCTTTCACAATCGGATTTCACTTTTTTGTACTGCTCAGGCTGTGCGAAGCTGGAGTTATTGTCTGCTACTTTTATCATGTGCAGTGTGTTGGACTTATGGCTGAAGCAACTAATTCTCTGAAGTTATATTATATATCTGTTAATTGTTTGTGTTCTTCTATAAAGTTTTCCCACTTTATAGAATAAAAAAATCAAATTTCGATAGAAAAAAATGTTACCATTACCAAATGGCATTAATTCACTTTCACTTGAAATTATTGAATGCTCTTTGCATTTTAGGTGGGATTTGAATTAAGACCTTCCCAACCGAAGGTCAAATGTTATGATGTCCTTGTAGCTGCACTGCTCATGTGATACCACTCCTGTTTTGTATGGTAAACTTGATTATGACAGGACTACTACTGTCATAATCACTTTTTTCTTTTTCATCTTTGTATGCATCTTCATGTTGTTCCACATTCTGCCATAATTTTCTTTTATACCCCCCCCCCCCCCACACACACATCTCAACAGTATCATTTTATTCTGCATCTGTGCATTCACTTATTCAACTGCGGTCACTCAAAATGTCCCCTAACATTATCCAGTGTTAAATTCAGCATAATTCCTCTTAAACTATTTGAATCTTTATATTCAGTTTGTATGTTTACAAACAAAATAAGTGAGGCAGATTTACTTTTGCTTAGTTATTTCAAATTTTCTCCTTTCTCTGGGTGTCTAAATTTATTCAAAATTTACACAATGCAGAACATAGCAGTGGTGAATGGGATCATTGACCACTGCTGTATTCAGCTTGAACACTTGCAGTAAAAAATTATTGGAGGAAACTCTAGGCACAAATTTGAACTGCTATGCAGTCAGCTCACTATAAAAACTTGTAAAGACCACAGAAATTGTTTGCTATCCTAAAAGAAATTCATTATAGCATTGCGATTACTGGAACTTTGTGGGGACTTTCCAGTAGTTAATTATATTAAGTGAGTTTGCTACAAGTGAGAGTCGAACACATTTAACAGTTCAAGATATTATAAAGAAATTTGCTTATATTAATATTTAAGAATGTATTAGTAGAACTAATATTTTCTTAAACACATTTGCAAATTCTAATATTTGATTTGAGACATTTTAGCAGTCTATATTTTATCAAGCATTGTTTATCAAGAAGTGTGCCAAGGCAGTCTGCAGTGAGGGAATCATCATAATCAAATTTCTGATATGTTCCCTCATCGGGTGTATATGACATGATAGTACTGCATGTAATAGTTACATCATCACTACCTTCTGATAGACAGTTTTTTCTTCCAGATTAATCTGTTATCTCTCACAACTAATATTATATCTTATATTTCTGTCTTCTAAGGCAATTTTTACTGTATCAATACACCTAGACCTTGGTCTTCCTTGGAATCTTTTTACTGCCAACCTGGCAAAGAACACTTGTTTTGCTATTCTTTCTCCCATTCTAAGTGACCATACCACCTGAGATTAGGCCTGCTAAAACCTTCCTGAATGCTAACTATGGCAAGTTCAGTCTTAATATCCTCATTTTAAATATGTACTGCCATTGATGCCATTTGTTAAGGCCCCTAATTTTTCAAAGAACTCTCAATCTGTGGTTTCTAATTTTGATTAAGTGCTTTATTTTAACCCAAGTCTCTGATCCATAACTTAAAATATATTTGAACAGTTTTATATACTGCTAGTGTAGCGTTTTGGCTAATTTTACTCTTATTCAATATATATTTATTCAACTGGCTTCCCACTATATCAACTTTGTAATTCTGTTGTCTATTTCCATATTTAATTTGCAGCCTTCACTGAAATTATGGTTAAATAGCCAAAATGTTCTTGTTCTATAGGTTCACCATTCAGGATGCATTCGATGTCTTCAGTGTTTCTGCTTATTTTCATTGTTTTTGTTTTTTTTTTTGCTGATTTTCATACCAAATTTATCATATGAGTTATTCAATTTAAGGGTCAAAGCTGTATAACTGAGATGAGACCTCCACATACCCTTTAAAGGAATGTGGAGAACTGACCAGGGCTTCTGACTTAATGTCTAGTCCTCACCTTCTCGTGGTGCATCCTTTTGGGGTATCTACTTGGATACTGAACGAACGAAGATGGGCTGGCAATTTGGGATTTAGCTGACCAAATTGTATTCTTATTGGTTAAACCCAAATAAAAAATGATGGTACAACATGACAAATTTTCATGTCGGCTGGGGCATCGCCCAGTTAAACAAGGCCCCCGTTGCTTTTGCCAGGGAACCAAGTCGAACAGCAAAAAGTCAGCTACTGGAACAAATCTGAAAACAAACTCCAACTCAACATTACCAAACTCCATACTATCAACATAAGAAGCCTGAATGGCAAAGCAATGGAGCTAGCTGAGGAATTAGATAAGTACCAGATCGACATAATAGGGGTGACTGAAACAAAAAAGACAAAAACTTGTGAGATCTTTCTGAGCAATAAATACAAAATGTTATATTCAAGCAATGACAATCAAGGAAAACAAGGAGTAGCCATGGTATTCAACACAAAATACGAGGCTAATCTTCTTGAATGGCTGGCAGCCTCAAGTAGAGTAACGTGGACAAATATGAGAATGGGGGAACTGGACAATATGACTTATTTGTGCCTATGGTCCCACAGAAGGTTCTACTAAGGTAGAAGTGGAGGAATTTTTTGAGGCTTTAGAAAAAGCAACTGACACAATGAAAAAGGAAAAGTTGGTCCTTGTTGGGGATCTAAATAGCAGAGTAGGAAATGATTGTGAGGACATACAAAAATATTTTGGGAAAATTTGGAGAAAAGAGCAAAGCTAATAATAATGGCAAATACCTGTTGGATTTCTGCTCGGGACATGGACTGGTTATTACTAACACCATGTTCCAACATAAAAATGTGCACAAATTCACATGGAGAGAAGAGGCTAGGAATAAGAAAAGTCTCATTGACTATGTTATTGTTGATAGTGATGTTTTCTCCCTGGTGCAGGACACCAGAGTATACAGAGGATTTGAAATTGGAGGTGTTCACTATTTAGTCTTGAGCAGGATAAAATTGAATTTCATATTGAAAAGAATAACATGTGAGAAAGTTTTAAAGCGAATAAAAATTGAGCAGCTCTCAGATGTGAACTATAGACTAAAATACACAAAGATTATTGAAGAAAAAAATGAAAGAGTTTGAGAGCAGGAATCAAACCTTGGAGATTCAGTGGCAAACTCTGAAGAAAACATTGATTGATACTGCTAGATAGGCATATGGTGAGGTTGTGTGCAAGGATAAAAAAAAAAACAGAACTCCCTGGTGGAGACAGGAAGTTAAAGAGGCAGTGAAGGAAAAGAAGAAAGCATATCAAACATTCCTGTCAAATAAGTCAGCTTGTGCTCTTAGAGAATACAGAGACAAATGCAAGAATGCTAAACACTGTGTAAAACTAGCTAAACAAAAGTCATGGGAGGACTTTGGCAAGAATATAGAAAATAAATATCAAGAAGGTAGCAAAATATTCTGGAGGTTGTTGAAGCTTAGGAATGGAGGAAAGAGTGCTGTAAAAGGAGTTAGAGATGATAAAGGTGACATGAAAATGGGAGAAAAAAAGATATACTTGAAGTATGGAGTAATTACTTTGAAAAACTGTTAAATGACACAAGCAGTGATGACAGCACAGTGGTAAAAAACACTGGCCAGGCATGCAGTCAGGAATACATATCCATACTTGAAGTAGAAAAAGCCACCAAAGGCTTGAAATGTGGAAAGGCAGAGATTATAGGCATGAACAGCAGGAGTAGATGATATTCGACCAGAAATGCTGAAGTATGGTGGTATAAGAGTCTTACAGTGGCTGCACTGCATAGTTCAGAAAGCCTGGACAGAGGGACGAATTCCTGATGATTGAAGTAGAGCTCTCGTAGTACCCATATATAAAAAGGGAAATAAAACTGAATGTAAGAATTACAGAGGTGTTTCACTACTGAGTGTTCCTGGTAAGATATATGTAAGTATACTTGAGAAACAGTTGAGAAGAATTGTGGAAGAAAAGCTTGGTGAAGAACAAGCTGGAGTCAGGCCAAATAGAGGCTGTGAGGATCAGATCTTCACTTTACAACAAATAGTCGTGAAAGCATGGGAATATCACAGAGATCTGTATTTAAGTTTTGTCGATTTGGAAAAGGTATATGACAAGGTGCCAAGAGAGAAGCTATTCAATAAGCTACAGTTATATGGTGTCAATGGTGGATTATATCTAGCAATACTTGGTCTTTATTTGACTTGTAAGTTAGCAGTTAGAGTTAAAGGAAGTACAGGAAGATGGTTTAAAGTTAAATCTGGTGTGAGACAAGAATGTACATTATCCCCTCTGTTATTCATTATCTATATGGATCACATTATGAAGGAAAGTGGTATTAAACACGATATCAAAATTGGAGATGTTAATGTCAACTCTTTGCTTTATGCGGATGATGTTATACTTCTGAATAAATCCGCTACATGTTTGAAAGATTCCCTGACTAAATTGAATAGCTGTTGTAATAGATATGGTATGAAGGTCAGCAATAAAAAGACAAAGACAATGAAAATAGGTTGAATCATTGAAAATATCAACTGTGTTGTGAATGGAGAACCTGTGGAAGAAGTGAAACATTTCAGCTACTTAGGCACGATCTTTACTGAAGATGGTAAATTAAATATAGAAATCGACAACAGAATCAACAAAGCTGGTATGGTGGGAAGTCAATTGAATAAATTCATATGGAATAAGAGAGAAATTAGTTGGAACACTAAATTAGTGTATACAAGATAGTGTTCAAACCAATTTTAACTTATGGATCTGAAAGCTGGGGTCAGAAATGAAACACTTGACCAAAGACTAGAGGCCACAGATATGCGAGTCCTGAGAAAGATTATAGGTGTGAACAGATGGCATCAATGGCAATATCATATTAAAAACGAGGATATTAGGAAAGAACTTGATATTGTCAGCATCCAGGAATGCATTAGCAGAGCTAATTTCAGGTGGTATGGTCGCTTAAACAGAATGGGCGAAGAAAGATTAGCAAAACAAGTGTTCTCTGCCAGGTTGGCAGGAAAACGACCCAGAGGAAGACCAAGATATAGGTGGATTGATACGGTACAAAGTGACGATAGAAATATAAGATCTGATAATGTTGGAGTCTTGACAAGTAACAGACTGATTTGGAGGAAAATTGTAGATAGGAAGTTAGTAATGATGTAATTTTTTTCATGTAGTACTATCATATCTTCTACACCCCATGAGGGGACATGGGAAGAATTTGATGATGATGAATTTAGTCAGAGAATCCTGCAAGCATGTGCTGCACTTCTAAATAAGTTCAGCACATGTCTAAAGTAGAAAGTTGAACTTAACATTTCTAATTTTTATATGAGATTTAATATCACTTTTTTTTATATAATGTGATCTATATAGATGAATAACACTGGAAATAATGTGCAACTTTTCTCACACTTGATTTAACATCAGACTATTTTCCTGCTCCTTAATTCTGAAAACTTAAAACTCAAATATTAACTAAGTATTGCTTGATATGTCCCATTTACACTATAATACTGTAGTGTTCTAGCATATGCCTTTTCCAGATCTACAAAATTTACAGATCCTTGTTATATTTCCATGATTTCTCAACTAGTTGTCTTGAAGCGAGTCCAGCATGTTCTTCTCCAAGCTTCTCTTTCACAATTTTTCTTATTCATTTATCAAGTCTACGTGCATAAATATTACCAGGAACACTCAGTTGGTAATACTTTTATGCTTCTCACATTCAGTTTTATTTCCCTTTTCAATTCTGAAAAGGGAAATAAATTGTTCTGCCAATGTAAAACTTTTATACCTCCATATTCGAGCATTTCAGGTCAAATATCATCTATTCCAACTGGCTTTCCACATTTTTTTTTTTTTGATGGCTTTCTCCACTTCAAGTATTGATATGTATTCCTGATTGCATTCCTTATGAGTGTTTTCTATCACAATGTTGTCACTGCTTGTTTAATTTAGCAATCTTTCAAAGTAATTACACCAGGCATCAAGAATATCTTTATTTTCATTGTTCATGTCACCATTATCATTTGATTCCTTTTTAGCTCTTTCCTTCCTTTTCTAATCTAAGATTTTCCAATAGTTCCAGAATATTTTGCCACCTTCCTGATATGTATTTTCTATGTCCCTACCAAAGTCTTCCCATGACTTTTGTTTAACAAACTTTATCCATTGCTTGGCTTTCTAACAATTTTTTTCCTATATTCTCTAAGAACACAAGCTTACTTAATTGCAAGGAACTTTCAATATGCTTTCTTCATTTCGTTGACTGCATCTTTAATTTCCTTAGTACACCATAGAGTTTTTATTTTTCTATCCTTGCAGGCAAACTTGCTAAATGGTTCTCTCGCTGAATCAGTGTTTTCTTCAGAGTTTGCCAATGAATTTCCAAATCACTATGAAGTCAATGAGAATTTCTTATTTCTTGCATCTTCTCTCTGTGTGAATTTGCATACATTTTTATGTTGGAATATGATGTCAGTAATAACTAGTCCATGTCCTGAACAGAAATTGAGCAGGCACTCACCATTATTACCTTTGCTCTTTTCTCCAAATTTTCTCCAAATGTTTCTAGATGTATGGTAATCACTCCTACCCTGCTGTTTAGATCTCCAACAAGGACCAACTTTTCCTTTTTCATTGTATCAGCTTCCTTCTGTAATGCTTCAAACAAAATTCCCCCAATTCTTCATTAGTAGAACCTTCAGTGGGGACCATAGCCACAAATAAATCTAGTTATCCTGTTCCCCATTCTGATGCCTGCACCAGTCTACTTGATATTCCTGTCATTCAAGAAGATTATCCTCATATTTAATACTGAATTCTGTAACTACTCCTTATTTTCCCTGATTGTAATTGTCTGAATATAACATTTTGTATTTGTTGCTTATGATTTAAGATTTGTTGTTTGGAAAGGGGAGGAGGGGAATAATTTTAAAATTTCAGCATATTTTATGTGATTTACTGACAAAAACTAGACTCATTCTCAGCTTAACTGAAGTCTGCAACAATTGCAAAACAGCCATTAACCAATCTATGATTGAAAGAGCTAACTGTAGGAAACTTGCCCCTGGCACAAAAAGATTCATGCCTTTTATTTCCTTGCAAATATTATGTGCTATTTCTATCCTTCTTTGCTCTCTCTCCCCGATGTTTTACATTAACATACTAAAGGCAAAGCTGATCTCTTGAATCTCTCTTCTCTTCCATCTCCTGCATATACAGTGAAGGCAAATCACCTCGTCTTTAGCATGATCAATACACCGTGTCTTCTATGGCTTTCAATCAGAAAGATAAAAGAAGAAGAAAAATCTGGAAGATCTAGACCAAAAGGGTTTCTTGTCCTGATTGTATTATTTTTTTCCCCTCCCAGTAGATCTGCTACTGAGCTAACAGTTGAAGTTGAAAATATTCAAATTGGCAAAGTTGTTTGTTGGAGTGTGTGTGTGAGAGAGAGAGCAATAAAGCAATGTATTGACTAAAGGCCAAAAAAATACAACATTAAAATGGCTGCTTTAACTTGAACAAAAGGTAAAGAAGCCATTTTAATATGATTCTGCCAGTGATGTTATTTATATTTGTGGATATTTTATACAGAATCATACTAAACTTAAGGTATTGGAAAATTGTTCATTACCTGGTTTTGACCTTTATTGAGGACGTCAGTGGGAAGCCAGACCCAGAGGTGGTGATACTAAGGTGGAAGCAAAGGAGAAGTCACCTTTACCTATATGAGTTGCCAAAAGGTGTTTCACCTTATTATTAAATTACTCTGGATTTAGAAAAAGATGTTGAAAGTTTTTTCCCAATTGGTTAGACTATGATAAATTTAGTTTAATCCTTTATCCAAGTGTAAGCAAACAAAGTTTGCGCCTGAAGTATCTTCAGGACTGAGGCAACTCGTGGTATAATGCTATGCATTATTATAGTCTAACCAAGTGGGAAAAAACTTTCAACATCTTTCTCTAAATCCAGAGTAATTTAATAATAAGGTGACACACCTTTTGGCAACTCGTATAGGTAAATATGACTTCTCCATTGCTTCCGCCTTAGTATCACCTCCTCTGGTTCTGGCTCCCACTGATGAGACCTCAATAAAGGTCAAAATCGGTCTGGGTAGTGGCCCTTCCCTTAATGCAAAGCATTATACATGTCTGCAAGGAGATGTGCTTTGCATTATGGGAGATACTAAGAGACAAGGAGTGATGAGAGCTTGGTCCACCTTTACCACGAGTTGCCTAAGTCCTCAAGGTACTTCAGATGCACTAGGATAAAGGATTAAACTAAATTTATTATAGTCTAACCAAGTGGGAAAAAACCTTTCAACATTATTAATATTTAAGTATGTACCATCAAAGTACCATGTTATTTACTAAGATAACATGGTCATATAAAGAATGCAATGCGAGAGAGAGAGAGAAACAAAATTAATGCAGTTAGGACTATTCTGAAAGTAAACACTGACCAGTGTGAGATAAGTCATCAGTGGCTATGGGTTTTAGCCTTTTTGTAGCATTTTATATATACCTTTTAGTAATTGGCTTGTCAGTTAGTGAATTTAAATTAAGTGAAAGTTCAGATCTCAAGAGTGAGGTTTTTTTACATTCCACCATTCCTAGAAATGAAATTCCTAGAAATTTTCCTAGAAATCAGTATTATTGTTCTTGCTGATTGAAGCTCTTTCATAAATTCAAATGAAATGGCTGAGTAATTTATAAGATGTAAAAGCTAACGAATGAGATACAAAATTTTATTTCTTATTGATTAGCATTGCATGATTCATATTTCAGGTATTAGTAATGTTTATTGATATAACCTCATCTTAAACATGCACATCAGATTAAAAAAAATGTTTTGTCAACTGCACAAAAATGCATGGATAAAAAAAAAGCTTTTTAAACCTGAGTTGCAAAATTACCTTAATTTTTCTGCCATCTCCAATTTTCAGTGAATCGAAAATAAAATTTGGAGACTTATTTAAAACTTAATAATAGTAGGAAAGCATGCATTTTGAAGTGAAAAAAATTTAGATCCAGATGATTTACACTAGAATATTATACTTAAGAATTATTTTTTGTTTTCATAAACTTTTGTTTTCATCATTATTTTATGTTAGCATAAGGAAACTGAAAAGTTCATGCATGTACAGTATACAAAAGCATGTTGGAAAAACTTATTTTTAGGTACTGAAAGCAATTGCCTTCAGAGCAAATTGACTTGGGTGTCATATAATGTAAAAGCATCTTTTGTAAGAAGCATATCTTGTCTTATGCGACATAATGGAATCATTTCCACCTACAGTTGTGAACTGTATATTTGTTAATACTGGCCTTTGTTTGACATCAGATAGCCTCCAAGGCACTATTGAACAGTGGTATAAATCCGCTATTTCCTGTTAGACTTACATTCTTGTTGGTTACAATTCTTCTGCTGTACTCAGTAATATCTGCTTTCCCCAATTTAGCATCTCTTACATTCTATCACCATTAGCCTTTTCTCAAGAGACAGGTTCATTTAGGGTGTAATAGCATGAACTCCACAAATTACTCAAATTCATAATTTATACCAGGATGTACACGTAACTATTACATGTCAATTTTATATTTTTGAGGGGAAAAACTTGAGCTCCTGTAATGAAACCAACCCCCACATTCAGTTAGTCTGAGACTAACTAAATGTCAGAAGGAAGGGGAAAAAAAAACAAAACAGGAACAGCATGTGGACATATTGATTAATTCTTGTATCTGTTCTCTTCAATCAGCTGTTTCACTCATGCCTGCAGTTTTTGTCACTGGCAAAAATTATAGCAAAACATTTTGGCAGTATTTCATATACCATAATTTAAATCATAAACACCTGACAAAACTGCATTATTTTATTCTTTTTTGTATTTCTAATAGTGTTACATCATTAATCTTTGCATTGGCAAATACAAATCTTTCTCTCCCTAATATTTGTTATTAAATTACCACAATTGTATTTTGTTCTTATGGTGTTATAATAGAATTAAGTAATTAAAATTAACAATTACCAACACTGGAGCCTTTATATATATGTTTGACTTGATACTGTATTATTAATAATTACCTGATGCAGTGGTATAAATATCATTTACAAAATTATATCTTATATCCTTATAGCTTATATCCTTAATGCATGCATATTTTTCTCTTATTACACCTGTTTAAATTGTTTTTTAGTTTGTGCATCAATGATATTGGCATCGATTGGGATAGTTATGTTTAGTTGTTTCTGATGATAAATTGGGGAGAGCAGTAGGAGAATATTTGTGAAATGAGGATTTAGAGATCCTGCAGAATGATCTCATAATACAATTTAATGAAATAACTATAGCACAAAGAGAAATGATTAAATAGTAGGTTTAATTGTTTCAATATTTCGACTGTTACAGATTTTCAGGAATGCAATGTTTAAATTGTAATAGCATACCCCAAAACACACAAGAAACAGTAATTGGAAGAAATGAACTTATACTATATAAAGACTAAAGTTTTATGAGGGGGGGGGTGCCCTCTATTGGTGCTGTTGGCTAGCCTTAGTTGTTGGGTGGGAGGCCTAAGAATTAGTTTCCCACATATTGGAAAGTTTAACACAACCATATTTATTAAGATTAGGCTGATTTTTTAATGTGCTATTGATTAGCAGATAATCTAGCAGAACATAATCTAGCAGATCTTTCAAGTTTGTATTTACTATGATAGAGCATTCTTCCATATAGTTTTCGTCCACATGATTCTGTTCAAGATATCCTAGACATGACTGGCCATAGTTTTGGCAGTGGATGTGGTTTTTGTTTTCATCTAGGCAGATGTTAGTAGATCTCTCGGTCTGACTATAATATGATAAGTTGCAAGAACAAGGAACCTTGACACCTGGAACAGAGATGGAAGGAGGTGGATCCTTACCTTTAAATGAGATTTGCATGTAGTGCAGAGATTTTTAATGTTCTGGCTATTTTTTTTGAAGTACCTCGGATATAAGGAACAGTAATGGCATTACTGTAGTACATTACTGTAGTAATGGAATTACTGTAGTATATTACTTCACAGCATTTTTATGCTGTGAAGTAATGTACTACAGGGATGGGGAGGAGGTGGAAGAGACATAACTTTTAGATCTTTTGGGGTTTGTAATTATTGGGCAGGAGACCAAGATGTGACATCTTTTAGAAGCCTTTTTAATGTTTTTTTTTTTTTTTCTTCTAGACTTGATGGGATCATAATCTAGCAGTTTATAAGTAGTGCAGTCTCTGAGCAGTATATGATTTTCCAATTGTATTCACTGGAATTTAGGATAATGGTAGCATCACCTTTATGTTGCTATCTTGTTATCTTTGCAGAATTTACATTTACTATTGGAGAGATTTCTTTATGCTGGCAATGTTTGTGATAAGATGTTAGCTATGTTGAGCTTTATGTTGTTATTAACATTGGGAAGTAAGTTGCACATGCCACATGATTTCCAGACCAGAAACTTGCTGAGGATTTGCTGCAAAGTTGTGTTTGATGTTGTATTCCTGAAGATGTCTCTGTGACAGACAAAATAATGAAATGATTAAACCTGTCATTTAATTATTTCTCTTTGTGCTGTAATAATTTCATTAAATTGTATTATGAGTGTAAATCAGCACCTAAGCCTAAATACTTGTTTACAGAAACTGGTAATTCAGGTAAAGGATAATTGCCTCCAATTCTCCAAATGTAAAGTTATGCATTTTAAATGAAAAAAAGAGACGGAACTGAACTGCAAGAAACTGATGTTATGGATTTAGGGCAATGATGAACAGATATGAAGTTCAGAGGCCTGTTACGAAAGTTAGCAAAATATCTCAAAGGATTGCTTTTATGAAAAGGACCAGGCTGACTAGTGCACATTTTTCCAACTTGCAAAATTTAATACTGATGCAGTCAGCCAAACACCTATCAATGAAACAGTGAAGTATGCAACAGATTGTATTGTCCATGCAGCAATTTTTGAAATCAAAAAAGATCAAGATAGAGCATGGGGTGTGTTTTATATAGATACTCTACCACAACAAACTGATATTATTTAAATATGCTTTGTCCTGGATCCAATTTACATTATCACTTAAGCAAACAACTAGACATCTTCTGAACTGCAATTCTTCACATTAATAATAGATCCCATTAGTTAGAGGACTAGTTACTCAGATAGTCCATAAAGTCTGCTATCCAGGAGGGGGAGTGAGTAGAATAATTAAGGTGTTAGACATGAAGGAATGAACAAGAGAGTTAGTAATGATTGTAGGGACAAATGATCTAATTGGACATAAGGAGGATGTGAGGGTGAATATAAGGAGACTATTTAGAAGAATGAAAGATAACAGTGTAGTAGGAAAGGTTGTCAGTGTGTTGCTGAGGTGTGATGATGAATTGTGATGGAGAGCCAAAATCATGAATGGTATACTAGTGGAGCTGTGTGAGGAAAAGGGAGTATAGTTTGTGGATGTATGACGTGTTTGAGGGGACGAATGAAATTATACAGGCATGATAGGTTGCAACCCATCTTTGAATTGGAGTGAGTGCACTGGAGAAAGTATTGCTGGATGGAAGTACAGTGTGTGATGCATGCAAGAGATCAGAAGAGAGAGAGATGAAGGGAAAAATCAGTAGAGTGGTATTGACGAGACAGAAATGCTTGACAGTGGAAACGGTATGAGAGATGAAGAGAGAATGGTAATGCAACAGGAACAGGGAAATGGGAGTGGGGAGATGGAGCTTGCCCCATTTCCCTGTTGCCCATAGAGCTAAGTCCAGGGAATAGGCTGCGTGGGGCACAACGGATGTCTGATGTTTTACCATAGAATTGCAGATGAGAAGTGATGCATGTGTCGTGGTGCAACATCCAAGTCTGGTTTTCCCACAGTTCAGGTCTCTTCCTGCACACAGCATCTCTCAAACTTGCTGAAACTTCCTGGTACAACT
The DNA here is from genome assembly GCF_054136105.1 of Typopeltis vanoorti. Taxonomy (NCBI): domain Eukaryota; kingdom Metazoa; phylum Arthropoda; class Arachnida; order Uropygi; family Thelyphonidae; genus Typopeltis; species Typopeltis vanoorti. The sequence goes on along the minus strand of NC_143552.1, from coordinate 75,693,000 downwards.
CTTTGTTTACCATCTGACCATGTGGTACAAATTCATAATCGACAATGCTTTTCCAGTCAGAAAACACAACCAATATCACCGTTCTGCCCTTCTTGAAATGCTTAAATCACTAATAGCACTTCATTTGGCTTATTCAGTCCTCCCCATATGCTTGGTTAAGCAATTGAAATGTCTCTGTAGAATTTTTACCACGTTTGCAGCAAAATTTCACACACACGTTGTTCTTCAAGCTCTTTCATTGTCACTTTGTTACTAATTCATTGAACATCTTTGTTGCAATGCTCACTTTAGTGGATGTACCTTAAAGACTAATGCTCATAGCAGAACAGGGCAAATGGCAGTTTGTCAAAACCTGTCGCTAGGTGCGCTCAGCAGCCATAGCATGCTCTCTGTGTTGTTGGCATGCGATTTAAAAAGTTCGGTCTTTTTTTGAACATGCCTTGTATAATCTGTGGAGGTTATTTCTTTTGAAAGCTTCTCTACTAATTTGCATTTTATTCTAACCAATTATTTTTGTCTCTTTTAATTAGTTTTCTAATTTCTTTGGTCAATGTCGTACAGTGGTACTCCTTACGAACCGCTCGACATATGAAATTTTCGAGATACGAACTTTTTTCAGATCCCATTTTTACCTGTAGATACGAACTGTGATGCTTTACTTTTCAAATGAGCTAAAACCTGTTTTACATTATACTTTTTTTTTTTAACTTTTTTATGCATGTTTAGCTGAGCACGTGCTGAACCGTCTCTAGTATAACGACTGTTGTTACTACGTCGTATTTATCTGAAATACAACGAACACTGCACATATTTGCTTTTTTTGTGTATCTATTTCGGTGTTTGTGTAAACAAACAAACAATACACTTTGTGAAGTTTTTTTAGGTTTGTATTTATTATGTGTACTGTATGTATTTCTTTTTATAAGTGACGTATTTTATTGTAGCTTCATGTTTATTTTCTGAATAATCTACCCAATAAGCGTCATTTCACTGATCAGCGTATTGTTTTCAACATGGGGCCAAAGAAAACCAAGAAAGATGAGAAGAAGAAAATCGCAATAGAAATTAAGAAAGAGATTGTAGAAAAATATGAGAAAGGAGTCAGGCAAAGTGATCTGTGCAAGCAGCATGACTTGTCCAAATCCACCATAGCTACAATTGTCAAGAAAGCAGATTTTTATAATAGTATCTATCTTGTCATCTCGAAGAAATAGTTATGGAAGAAATGGAAACTTTACTACTCATCTGGATTAATGACATGCAACTGAAAGGAGATAGTGTATCTCAAAACATGATCCGTTTACAAGCTCAAACTATTTACAAAGATCTTTCGCAGAACTTGCCATCCACTAGCAGTAGCAGAGACATCAGCGAAGAGTTTAAAGCTAGCAAAGGATGGTTTGAGAAATTCAAGAATAGAACTAGTATCCATGGTGTTGTTAGACTTGGAGAAGGTGCTAGTGCTGACAAAGAAGCCACTGAAAGGTTTGTGAAGGAATTTCAGAAACTGATGGAGTCAGAAGGTTACAGACCAGAACAAATTTTCAACTGCGATGAAACTGGGCTTTTCTGGAAGAAAATGCCTAAGAGAACGTTCATCACTAAGGAGGAAATGGCATTGTCAGAACACAAGCCAGTGAAAGACAGACTAACTTTGTGCCAATGGTGACTTGAAGATAAAACCTCTGTTGGTTTACCACTCTGAAAATCCTAGTCTTTAAAGTTAACAGGCACAAACTTAGCATTATGGGAAGAGGTAACAGCAGAACCTGGGTAACCAGGCAATTCTTTTGTGGGTGGATGACAGAGGTCTTTGCTCCCACAGTGAAACGGTATCTACAAGAAAAGGATCTGCCTGGAAAAAGTTATGGCCCGATTGTGGTTGCTAGGAACTGCATTGGAATGACCTGAAAGCAAAATTGACATTGTAGATACAGTTGTCTCCCTGGGCAACACACCATGCATTTGAAAGTTGATGAAGCAGATGTAGAGGAGCACAACATCGAGCTGACCACTGAAGAGCTTCAGGAGTTAAGAAGAGAGCAGGAAAAAGAAAGGGATGAGGAGGAAAAGCAAATGTCTTCAGAGGATGAAGAAGACAGCAACAAAAAGGGAGCAATTCCAACAAGTGATGTAAAAAAAAAAAATCTTGCAGCACTGGAGTGAATTGTAAGAATTGGTTAACAAGTGGCATCCAAATCAAGGTGCTGTTTCTAGAGCCATCAGTATCTTCAATGACAATGTCATTAATCACTTTAAAAGGGTGTTAAGGAAACGAAAGATTCAGTTAATGTTGGATAGGTTTTTTTAAACCTCCTTCACCTAAAAGACAAAAAGAAGCAACTGATGACAATAAATCAAACTGCTGAACCACAAAACCAGCCACAAGAAAATTGATTTTTTTTTTTTTTTTGCAATTTAATGGAAGATGATTTTCATACTAATCACGTAAAACCAAAGATTTCATAAATAAAAATTAATATATGTTATGGTATACAAAATGCATATTTATAGTATAAAAATGCTCCTTCTTACTCCTCCATTTCTTTGTATTTTCTATATTTAGTTGACAATAGTTTATTTTTTTTAATTTTTGAATCTGAGAACAGATTAATTGATTTCCCATAAGATATAATGGAAAATTGGGTTTTGAGATGCATACTTTTCAAGATACGAACCACGGTCAGGAACGAATTAAGTTCATAAGTCGAGGTACCACTGTAGTTTTGTTTTAATTTCTTGCTTTTCCTTTGATCGCTTAACCTTTTAACTTCATTTGAGATCGTCTTTCTTACTTTCTCTTCTGTGTAACCTATTGTATTTTCTGCTTGATTTTAATATTTCCTTTAATTTGCACCGATTCTTTTATGTTTATATTCTGTTTTGGTAGTGCCTTCAGGTTTTTATCTAGTTCTAGTTGATATTTTCTTAGAATATTAGTGTCTTGTAGTTTATTTACATTGTCTCCTTTTGACTCTAAATGTGCTTTCAAATTTTAACTTTATTCTTAGATTTGCTAATACTAGATTATGGTCTGATCCAGAGTCTGTAGCAAAGGATCTGCAATTTAGGATACTTGATTTCCATCTTTGATTTATAATAATATAGTTCATAAATTAAAGATACCAAGAAATTATATACTTGGTTTAATCCTTTATCCAAGTGTAAGCAAACAAAGTTTGCGTCTGAAATATAATCAGGACTGGGGCAACTCGCAATCCCATAATGCATAGCATTATGCCTACCCATAAGGATATGTACTTTGCATTATGGGATACTAAGGCAAGTGATATGAAGTAATTAGCTTCTATAGCTTCTATATATGAGTAACCCCAGTCCTGATTATATTTCAGGTGCAAACTTTGTTTGCTTACATTGGATAAAGGATTAAACCAAGTATATAATTTCTTGGTATCTTTAATTTATAGTATAACCAGGTGGACAAATTTCCAACAATAATAGTCCATCATATTCTCGGTTTGTCTATCTAATGATATCTGTGTCCGTTTTCTTTTGAGTTTTTGTTGTTTAAAGAGAGTGGTGGTTATTGTTAGTCTATTATTTGAGCAGAAGTTTAGCAGTCTTTTGCCACATTCATTACTTTCTCCATACCCAAACTGTCTGATTACTCTTGACCAGCTATCCCAGTTTTTGCATACTTTTGCATTAAGTTCCCCATTACAATTAGGAGATCTTGAATGTGGCAAAAGACTGCTAAACTTCTGCTCAAATAACAGACTAACAATAACCAACACTCTCTTTACTGCTTTTTGCAGATCTGCATAGAATTCCTCAATGTCATCTTCTGATGATCTTGAAGTTGGTGAGTATACTTGAATAATAGTCAATGATCCAATTAATGTTTTAAATATTGCTTTAATTATCTTAGGTGAGATAGGATGTAAGACAATAGAGAGTTTTGAGCCTTTGGTATTTAATGTAAGTGCTACTCCCTCTTGGTGTTTGTTGTCCTCCCTGCCTGAAGTTAAAATTTTGTACTGTCCATGGTGAAATTCTCTTTTTCCAGTCCCTCTGGTTTCACAGAGTCCAATCACTTCCCATGTTGTATAATTCATGCAATATTATTTTCAATGTTCCTTTCTGGTGAACAGTTCTTACATTCCATGTTCCTATGCTTGTTATGTTTTTCCTGTCTACTAGGTGATGTTTTGTTCCAATAACATATTTTTTGCCTTCACTATCTTCGTTCCCTAATAGTGGGCATGACCCTTGTTTGACTAGGCGGCGGTCGAGCTGGCATGCATCTTTAGGTTGGTTTGAGTTCATTCGGTTTCACTGGTTAAGTTTCGTCAACTGTCCACTACCACTCCTTGACCTAAATTCATCCACTCCTAACATGGAGTGCAGATGCTGTTTGCAGTGAGGTTAGTCAGATATATTGTGATCTCAAGCAGCTATGGTATTCAATCGCTGCTTGAGATCACCATATCTGGCTATCCTCACTTAGTTTAGCCTGTGGGTTGACACAGTTTACCAGGGTGTGGCCACTACCAGTTTACAGTAGTTTCTTGGAGCCATAAGTGAGAATTGATTGTATAGTCAGAACCAGTCCATCTGAACCACAATTATGTCCAACCATTCAAGTGTACTATCTCTCCCCGACACCCCATACACCAAAATAGGCAACTGCCTTCATATAGGCAACTTCACAATTTACTCTTACTACTGCAGTATTGAAGGCCATTGAAAGTCAACTTCAATAAGCAATTGAACTGTGTTTCTTCATAGGCTCTTTGGTATGGGTTCAGGTTTTCTGCAGAGAAAACTGTGTACACTTCTGCTGAAAATGCACACGCACGCACGCGCACACACACACACACACACTACCCTGATCCTGAGTAAAGAATGGGCAAACTATTACACAGTAGCAGAGTTTAAGTTTCTGCAACAATTTTTGACAGAAAGCTAACATTCTTTGCACACATTTCACATCAACAGGGGGAAAAAAAAGTGTTGAATATCCTTTGCAATCTATCCTCAATTTAATGGGGTGCTGATCGATGTTCTTTGCTCCACATTTATCATGCACTTGTATGTTCAAAGCTTGATTATGGATCCCAGATTTACAGTAATGCAAGGGAATGCATGCTCTGACAGTTGGACCCTATCCATCATCAGGGATCCAAATAGTAACTGGTGCTAACATCACCCATTTAAAGTCTTTATGTTGAATTAAATGAACCTCCTCTATCACATAGATGAAAACATTTCTTTCTTAATTATGTCCCAAAAATGAAGTCCCTTCGAGATGTGGACTAGTCTCTTTTCTCTATGTTGGGAGGTCCTGTATCACATATTAGACTGTCATTTTGGTATGTGTATCCAAGTGTAAGCAAACAAAGTTTGCGCCTAAAAATATCTTCAGAACTGAGGTAAGGTGCTGCAACACCAGGAAACTCCAAGTAAAGGTGGACCAAGCTCTCATCACGCCTTGTCTCAGTATCTCCCATAATGCAAAGCACATCTCCTTGTGGACATGTATACTGCTATGCATTAAGGGAAGAGCCACTACCCAGACCCGTTTCGACCTTTATTGAGGTCTCGTCAGTGGGAAGCAGACCCAAACGTGGAGATACTAAGGCAGAAGCAATAGGAGAGGTCATATTTACCTATACAAGTTGACAACAGGTACCACCTTATTATTGAATTACTCCAGATTTAGAGAAAGATGTAAGTTTATTTAGCACTTGGTTAGACTGTAATAAATTTAGTTGAATCCTTTATCCAAGTGTAAGCAAAGAAAGTTTGCACCTGAAAATATTCAAGTGTAAGCAAACAAAGTTTGCGCTTGAAAATATCTTCAGGACTGAAGTAAGGTGGTGCAACACCAGGCAACTGCTAGCAAAGGTGGACCAAGCTCTCATCACTCCTTGTCTCAGTATCTCCCATAATTGGATAAGCACATCCCCTTGTGGACATGTATGCTGCTATGCATTAAGGGAAGGGCCACTACCCAGACTGGTTTCGACCTATATTGAGGTCTCGTCAGTGGGAGGCAGACCCAAATGTGGAAATACTAAGGCAGAAGCAATAGGAGAGGTCATATTTACCTATACAAGTTGCCAACAGGTGTACCACCTTATTATTGAATTACTCTGGATTTAGAGAAAGATGTTGGAAGTTTATTTTGCCTTTGGTTAGACTATAATAAAATTAGTTTAATCCTTTATCCAAGTGTAAGCACACAAAGTTTGCACCTGAAAATATCTTCAGGACTGAGGTAAGGTGGTGCAAAGGTGGTGTCGAAACCGGTCTGGGTAGTGGCCCTTCCCTTAATGCATAGCAGTATACATGTCCACAAGGAGATGTGCTTTGCATTATAGAAGATACTGAAACAAGGAGTGATGAGAGCTTGGTCCACCGTTGCTCGGAGTTGCCTGGTGTTGCACCACCTTACCTCAGTCCTGAAGATATTTTCAGGTGCAAATTTTGTTTGCTTACACTTGGATAAAGGATTAAACTAAATTTATTATAGTCTAACCAAGTGCAAAATTAATTTCCAACAGCTTTCTTTAAATCCGGAGTAATTCAATAATAAGGTGGTTCACCTGTTAGCAACTTGTATAGGTAAATATGACCTTTCCTGTTGCTTCTGCCTTAGTATCTCCACGTTTGGGTCTGCCTCCCACTGACGTGACCTCAATAAAGGTTGAAACCGGTCTGGGTAGTGGCCTTCCTTTAATGCATAGCAGTATACATGTCCACAAAGAGATGTGCTTTGCATTATGGGAGATACTGAGACAAAGAGTGATGAGAGTTTGGTCCACCTTTACTCGGAGTTGCCTGGTGTTTGCACCACTTTACCTCAGTCCTGAAGATATTTTCATGCGCAAACTTTGTTTGCTTACACTTGGATAAAGGATTAAACTAAATTTATTATATTCTAACTAAGTGCAAAATAAACTTCCAACAGCTTTCTTTAAATCTGGAGTAATTCAATAATAAGGTGGTTCACCTGTTGGCAACTTGTATAGGTAAATATGACCTCTCCTATTACTTCTGCCTTAGTATCTCCACGTTTGGGGAGATACTAAGGCCTCCCACTGACGTGACCTCAGTAAAGGCCAAAACCGGTCTAGGTAATGGCCCTTCTCTTAATGCATAGCAGTATACATGTCCACAAGGAGATGTTCTTTGCATTATGGGAGATACTGAGACAAGGAGTGATGAGAGCTTGGTCCACCTTTGCTCGGGGTTGCCTGGTGTTGCAACACCTTACCTCAGTCCTGAAGATATTTTCAGATGCAAACTTTGCTTACACTTGGATAAAGGATTAAACTAAATTTATTATAATGTTTTATTTAGTATCTTATATAAAAAATGTGTTACGGTAATCCCTGAAGTGTAGCCTGTAATGCACTCTACCAGGTAATGTAATGCTCAGCTCTTTGAAAGTTAATCTCTGCAAGCAGTTTTAAAAAAAAAATTGCTTATTCAATTTGCTGTTAGTCAACAGTCACCATTGTTACAAAGTGTTACAACTCTTTGTTCCATGATGGATGTGCCATTCCAGTAATAGCCAACACCTGTCAGCATCTTCTCCTAGGAGGTGATGACTCATGCACTCCAGAGATTAGTAACATGGACAATATATCTATAACAGATGTAATGGGGATAATGAAAGAATTAAAAAATAGACGTCAACGACTTAAGAAGTTAGACTCGAATATACCTTGAACAAAATAGATGACTTTCTGGCTATTATCGATGGCCTGACACAAGAAGTTAAGGAAGAACTTAAAACAAAGAACTATGAACTAGAAAACACAAATATGGAGCTGCATAGAGACCTTAAAAAAATTCATGACACTGTGGATGACCTGAATCAACAGGCAATTAGCTCAAGCCTGTAAATTGTTGATGTTCCTGATGAGCCATGTGAAATATGCATGAAATCGCAAAGAAAATTAGAAATTTTTATCTTCAGACACTGTAAGTACTTTGAATATTTTGCATATAAATATAAGAAGTATTTGAGATAAATTAGAACAAATTGAATTACTACTAGACAATTTAAACTATCAGCTAGATGTTCTGATATTAAAAGAAATCTGGGTTAAAGATGAAGTTGATTTGTACCATTTAACTGGATTTAAAAATTACTATAATTTTAGATATAATAACAAATCTGAAGGTGTAATTATCCTTATTCGAAATTCCATATCTGTTAATAACATTAGTAACATAAAAATAAACAGCTGAAAATGTCAATTTATATTAAGAACATCATAATTTATATATATATAATGACTGTATATAGGTCTCATTGCTACATAGAGTCCAACTTTATACAAAAACTCGAGTGTAGTCTAGATGAGATCAGAAGTGACAATCTTCTCATAATTGGGGATATGAATATTGATAAATATTTATTCCAACTGAAGAATTCAGTAATCACTTTGCTATGGTCAGTGAAAGCATTTTGAAAAATGCTAAAACCACCCCTCAGAATTCCACTTCAAAGAGAATTGATAACTCTGTATATCTTTTCCTCACTTGTGAAAATGAAATCAAAAGTGTTATAGCTAGTCTAAAAACAACCAGAACTTCAGGATACGATGGTATTAACACTAGCATTGTGAAAGAATGCCAAAAGTACATTATGGAACCTCTAATGTACATTATGGAACCTCTAATGTCTGATGACAGACATGTTTCCATTGGATTTTAAGAAGACCATTGAACAATTACAGACCAATCTCCCTTCTACTGGTCTTTTTGAAAATATTAGGGAAATTAAAGTGAAATTTTTGGACAAAAACAACTTCTTTTCAAAGAATCTATTTGGGTTCAGGCAAAAGTTTAGCACAGAACATGCTTTATTGAACTTCGCAAACTGTTTATACCTCCCTAGATGAAAATAAATTAACATTAACAGTATTTTTAGATATACACAAAGGTTTTAACTCAGTATCACATGAAATTTTAATAAAAAAATTAGAAGTAATAGGAATACAAGTTACCACCCTAAACTGGTTCAAAAATTACTTAATTGTTAGATCACAAATTGTAAAAATAAATAGCTATGGCAGCTCCAAAAAGGAATCCATCTTAGGACCAATTTTATTTCATATTTATATCAGTGACTTCTGCAATCTTAAACTAAACAGTAAAATAAATACTTTTGCAGATTATACAGCTAATTTTCTCTACAGACACAGCCGAACAAATGCAAACCACAATGCATGCTGATCTTTTAAAAGTAACAAATTGGTTCCAGTCAAATATACTCAGTCTGAATGTCTCAAAAACTAAATATGTAAATTTTAATTTGTGAAATACAACAGGCAAAATGAACTTCACTGCACAATTAATTTTGCATGGCTGGAATTGCATGACAAATTCAAATTGCAACTGTGTAAAATTGAAAAAGTCAATGTAATAACTTACATCATCAAATTTCTGGTATATACCCTCAAGTGGTGTACAGGATGTGATAGTAGAAAGTTTATTTTTCACTTGGTTAGACTATAATAAATTTAGTTTAATCCTTTATCCAAGATATTTTCAGGCACAAAGTTTGTGCCTGAAAATATCTTCAAGATTGAGGTAAGGTAGTGCAACTCCGAGCAAAGGTGGATCAAGCTTTCATCACTCCTTGTTTCAGTATCTCCCATAATGCAAAGCACAACTCCTTGCAGACATGTATACCGCTATGGATTAAGGAAAGGGCCACTACCTAGACTGGTTTCAGCGTTTATTGAGGTCTCGTCAGTGGGAGGCAGACCCAAACATGGACATCTAAGGCAGAAGCAATAGGAGAGGTCATATTTACCTATAGGAGTTGCTGAATTACTCTGGATTACTCTGGATTTAGAGAAAGATGTTGGAAGTTTATTTTACACTTGGTTAGACTATAATAAATTTAGTTTAATCCTTTATACAAGGGTGTAAGCAAATAAAGTTTGCACCTGAAAATATCTTCAGGACTGAGGTAAGGTGGTGCAACACCAGGCAACTCCGAGCAAAGGTGGACAAAGCTCTCATCACTCTTTGTCTCAGTATCTCCCATAATGCAAAGCACATCTCCTTGGGGACATGTATACTGCTATGCATTAAGGGAAGGGCCACTACCCAGACCGGTTTCGATCTATATTGAAGTCTCATCAGTGGGAGGCAGACCCAAACGTGGACATACTAAGACAGAAACAATAGGAGAGGTCATATTTACCTATAGGAGTTGCCAACAGGTGTACCACCATGTTACTGAATTACTCTGGATTTAGAGAAAGATGTTGGAAGTTTATTTTTCACTTGGTTAGACTGTAATAAATTTATAATAAGCTTGGTCAAACCAATTTCAGCTTATGGATCTGAGAGCTCGGAGTTGCCTGGTGTTGCACTACCTTACCTCAGCCCTGAAGATATTTTCAGGTGCAAACTTTGTTTGCTTACACTTGGATAAAGTATTAAATTAAATTTATTATAGTCTAACCAAGTGAAAAATAAACTATCAACATCTTTCTCTAAATTCAGAGTAATTCAGTAATAAGGTAGTACACCTGTTGGCAACTCCTATAGGTAAATATGACCTCTCCTATTGCTTCTGCCTTAGCATCTCCATGTTTGGGTCTGCTTCCCACTGACGAGACCTCAATAAATATTTGAAACTGGTCTGGATAGTGGCCCTTCCCTTAATGCATGGCAGTATACATGTCTGCAAGGAGATATGCTTTGCATTATGGGAGATACTGAGACAAGGAGTGATGAGAGCTTTGTCCACCTTTGATCAGAGTTGCCTGGTGTTGCACTACCTTACCTCAGTCCTGAAGATATTTTCAGGTGCAGACTTTGTTTGCTTACACGTGGATAAGGGATTAAACTTAATTTATGATGTGATAGTACTACATGAAAAATATACAGCATTACTAACTTCCTATCTACAATTTTTCCTCCAAATCAGTCTGTTACCTATGAAGACTCCAATGTTATCAGAACTTATTTCTGTCTTCTAAGGTGCTTTTTACAGTATCAATCCACCTGTATCTTGGTTTTCCTCTGGGTCTTTTTCCAGCCTATCTGGCGAAGAACACTTGGTTTAAGTGACCATACCACCTGAGATTAGCTCTGCTAACACATTCCTGGATGCTGACAATGTCAAGGTTCTTTCCTAATATCCTCGTTTTTAATATGATATTGCCATTGATGCCATCTGTTCATGCCTCTAATCTTTCTCAGGACTCTCATATCTGCGGCTTCTAGTCTTTGGTGAAGTGTTATGCTTCTGACCCAGCTCTCAGATCCATAAGCTGAAATTGGTTTGAACACTGTCTTGTATATAGCTAATTTAGCCTCCTTCTTCTCTCTTCCGTCATCTATGTGGATGATGATGAGGCCGAATGAACTCTTTCCACTTCTGTTTGTGTCGGGAGAGTCCCAACAATTCTGTCAAGTTTGGTGTCGCTTGCTGTGATTTGGTTTTCAGGTCCTCTTTTATTTTGTCTATGCATCTAATTCTGGGGCATCCTTTGGATCTTTAACCTTCCATCGTTGTATTCAGGGCTTTAGATGGTAGTCTTTCTGTTCCCATTCTGGTCACATGGCCAAACCATCGCAGTCTTCTTTCTTGGATTTTGTCTCTTATTGTTATTTCTTGTTTTAGTCATTTCCTTATGTCTTCATTTCTTAGTCGATCCAGCAGAGACACTCCAAGTAATCTTCTTAGGCAACCTATTTCAGTAACTAATAATTTTTTCTCTTCAACCTTTTTGAGATTCGAGCATTCACTTCCATAGAGAAGTATTGGGAGGGCCATTGTTTCATAGACTCTTATTTTTGTTACTTGTTTGATGTCTCTTGACTTCCATATTTTATTAAGTCATCCAAAAGTTTGAGATGCTTGACTGATTCATCTGCTTATATCTTTTATAATTTCACCATTGTACTCAATAACTCCTCCAAGGTAGGTGAAGTTTTCTACCTGCTCTAGATTCTTACTATGAATTTCAATTTTCAGATTGGTGCTTCTTTTTCCTAATTTTTGTTTTGTCTATATTTATGTTTAATCCAGATTTTATACACTCCTTTATTTTATTTGAAATTCGTCGTAGGTTTTCTTCTGTGCTTGCAAGTAATGCAATGTCTTCTGCAAATTTTAATTTGTCACATTTTTCCATATATTTTGATTCTGGAGTCTTCATTGTTTAAGGCCTTATTGGTTGCTTCTTCAGTGTAAGATTGAACAGGTCTGGTGACAGATTACATCGTGTCTTACTCCGCTATCTGTGTGGAACCAGTTGGTTAAGGTGTCCTCCATTCGTACTGCACTTTCAGATTTCTCATTCAGATTCTTTATTATTCTTCTATTTTTGTTGGGAATTCCAAATTCTTCCATAATTTTTCCATAGTTCTCTTCTATGGATTGAATCAAATGCCTGACAAAAGTCTATGAAATTTATGTAGCAACTTTGGTTGTACTCTAATGTCTTTTCTATTAGCTGTCTTAAGGTGAATAGTTGATCAATTATGCTTCGCCCTGGTCTGAAACCAGCTTGTTCTTCTCTTACTGCCAGTTCTATATATGGCTTAATTTGTTTTTAGAGTACTTTCGTAAAACCTTACTTGGAGTACTGAGGAGGCTAATGCCTCTGTAATTATTGCATTCTGTTTTATCTCCTTTTTTATTCAGGAGTAGAGTCCGAAAGATGGCCTATGACTATTGGTGTGCCGCAGGGTTCTGTTCTTGGACCACTACTTTTCAATTTGTTCATTAACGATATAGAAAAGGATCTGAGAGGAAGTGTTGATTTGTTTGCTGATGATGCAAAGTTGGGCAGAGCAATAGTGAGTGCACAGATGATTTGGATAGTTTGGAGGGCTGGGCTAAGGAGAATGGATGTCAATTTAATGTGGCAAAGTGTAAGCTTATGCATTTTGGGGTGAAAAGATTTGCAGCAGTATATCACATTGGTGGAACTGTGCTCTAGGAGATTGACGAGGCCATGGATTTGGGAGTGTTGGTGGATAGGGAGTTGAAGTTTGGGGGGGGGGGGGGGGGGGACATCGCAGAAGTGGCTAAATCAGCTCATCAAATCACTTGGTTGCTGAAAAATACTTTAACAAGCAGAGACAAACAGGTTATTGTTCCTCTGTATCAAGCCTTGATAAAACCACATCTAAACTACTGTGCCCAGATATGGGTGCAGGGTTTCTTCTTGATGGGGAATAGGTGGAGAGGATCCAGAGATGAGCAACCAAGATGATAGCAGGTCTATGGAATGAACCTTATGAAAACAGGTTGAAGATTTGTGGGTTGCAGAAATTGGTTGATAGGCGGAAAAGGGGTGATATGATTGAGACATTCAAATTACTGAAGGGTTTTTATAAGATTAATTTAGAAGATATTTTTGAGAAGGGGACTGGTGGTGGGAGAACTAGGGGGCCATACATGGAAGTTGGGTAAGAGTGTGGTTAGCTAGGGTGTTAGAGTTAGGTTTTTTACTTGGAGAGTGGTGAATGAGTGGAATAAGCTACCAGAGTCTGTTGTGGATGCCATGACCGTGAATGAGTTCAAGGCGAGGTATGATAGATACTGTGTGAATGTCGAATAGTTGTTCTTGACATGATGTTAGGGCGTCCCTCAATGAGTCTATGGACTCCTTGGAGTTGCCCATAATAATAATTACTTTTTGTAACTTTATGCTTATCGTAACCTTGACAAGCTGTTACACATGTGGTTGTCAAAATTTTGTACTGGATTATGATACTTGCAATAAAAAAAAATCTGTTAGTCTGTCAAAAAAAACATTATGTTCACCATCTTGCGACCTCTTGCTGTCAACTACAGAAGTCATACACCCTCACCTGTCTACCTTCATTTGTTCAATGCACACAGAAGAACTCACTTTGATTTCTTGCTCATCCTTGATGATTCAAGATCAGAGATCTCCTTTGGCTGTGCTGCATTTGCTAACATTCTATATCCAATCAGATCCCACTCAGTTGCATGCATTCACTTTGCACTTATGCATATCAAAGAAATCTCATACTAGAACTGTATAATTTTTACAAACTCTGAGTTCTTTACATTGGTGAGGTGTGACTACTGTTGTACAAAATAAAGATCCTTAATTTTTATGTTCAGATGTGTTGGATTCCCAGCCACATCAGAATTAACAGAGATGATGTTGCAGATGCAGTTGCTAGATATGGCTGGCCACTATCCAAATGATCACTTCATGGTCACTTTCACCAACTAGAGGAAGATTTGATATTTCATTTACAATGATTTCCTCTGATGAGATAATGAAATCCATGACCCTTGATCCTTGTATATCCTCTGTTACATAATACCTAAGATAGTTGTACCTCAAAATCTCAAATTCATTCTCTTTGGTTCCAGATGCTGTCTACTCATTCCAGTCTGTATTACCATAATCCAAATCGCCCATGAAGATCGCCCTGTAATATTCCTTCTTTGTCTTCAATTATTTCGTTAAGTGTCATAAAATGTTGACTGCCTTAATTGTCAGCTGCTGCGATTTGTAACATTCTACTATATCTTATTTGATTACACTCTGTAGTCTAACAAATTTATTTGTTTTTTGACTGTGCTAGTTAGACTATATTGAGTGCAAGTTTGTAAGCTGAAAATGAAGCAGATACTGTTCTTATTTCCCTTCTAGTTTTAGTTTTTACTTTAAATCAGTCATGGCTTGAACTTAATCACTTAATCTAAGATAGATATTCAACTTTTCATTACTGAATCACATGCAGTTTCAAATTTTTTGGGGATAGTGCATTGACAAAATCAGTTCAATGGGTGTGTTCACAAATAATTTAATTAAATCAAGAATTCTTATTATATTGCTTGATCCACATTAGCATATTTGCACAACTGAATCACACTTCATAGTTATTTACAAATGTTTCAAAATTAGGTTTAGTTTTTCCATTTCTACTCTTAAAACCTAAATACAATTTAATACTTCCAACTGATCACTCTTATAACACCTTGAGTGATATTAACTCAATATTAACTTCTGCTACTTCATACAGTACTCTTCTTACTTTTATAATGTTAACTTACACAATCAAATCATAATTATTTACGTCATCACAGTTAACTATGAACACACACACTTGATGTGAATTGTTCGGAATTATCACATATCTGAGTACTTACAGTGAGTTGCAATCTTTACAATACTCTCATTTTGCACTGTCCATTACACAATTTTTTAGCCCAACTACCCCTTTGTCTGAGTCATCAGTAATTCTGTGCTCTCTTGAACTCTTAATTCGGCAACGTTGTAGTTATGGACAGCTCTCTTCTAAT
The DNA here is from genome assembly GCF_054136105.1 of Typopeltis vanoorti. Taxonomy (NCBI): domain Eukaryota; kingdom Metazoa; phylum Arthropoda; class Arachnida; order Uropygi; family Thelyphonidae; genus Typopeltis; species Typopeltis vanoorti. The sequence continues at coordinate 75,677,702 of NC_143552.1, read as the reverse complement.
GAGGTGTTCTGATGATGGACAGCAAACTTCTCATGGCAGTGGACTCAGGAAATGATCTGAAATCAATCTCATTATTCAATATCAATCTCTTCTTTTGATGACCGACAGGGGGGGGGGGAACCTCACAGGGCAGCAGACCCAGGTAAGAGAAGGCTGAGAAACTTAAGACGAACGACGCCTCTCTTTCAATGACTGCCATTGGACTTCATATAGTGGTGGACCCAGCTAAGAGAAAGCTGAGAAACCTTAGACAAAGTCTTTCCCAATTCTGGAGCTTATAAAGGCCCGGACTTCACGTGTATGCATGTGCACGTCTTTCAAAACCACCATATATGGTCATGGAGATCGACATCTAGACATGACATCACACTTCACACTCCTTTCGAAATGTCCATATATGGACATGGATATACATTAGTATACAGCGATGTCATATTTCATGCATCACAATAGTTTATCAAAGTCTTGCGATCAAGTTACATACAAAATTATGTACAAAAGGATTTATTTTAAGAATGCAAACAGTGACATTTATTTATGTGTAATTTCTTTAGAAGAAAAAAAAAACCTGTAAAAACGAACATGATAAATTATCGTGTGAGATTTTATAACCCTTTTCTTATTTGCCAGACCAATTTGTCTATGCATTTTCTCCTCACTGCTTTCCACATCACTATGTATATAGTAACATCCTACTAAAGATTTCATCCTGTTCATCTCCATTACATACCATATTGCTTCAAAACCAGTCACTATTTGCTGTTTATTTTTATTTTTTTATTTATATGGTTCACTCATGTAAGATTTTTGTAAACCTATAATTAATACGTTCATGGTTGGGCCAAGAATTTTTTTTTTTTACTTTTTTACTGATTTTATATATATACAGGGTGTTCGGGATAAATTTGACATATTTATAATTAATTATATTTTTCCGTAAGTTACATGTATTAACACACACTTCTCTTCATTTAAAAGTTTGGACCCTTCTTCATTCATATACAAGATGTCAGAAAGGATGGATAGCTGGAACCCACCTGAATCATGGAAGAGAATAACTTGTATCATGATGATTCGTGCCCGCCATCAAAATAAGGATATTACGACTGCTGCCCAATGCTCCCTGAATACAGTAAAAACAATCAGGCATGAACTAGAGACTTGCAATGGTGACTACGAGGATGTAGCAAGAAGAAAGATCCCTAGCAGACGATCTGATTGCGTTCGTACAGCAGAATTCCTCGCAAATCTGCAGGAACAGGTGTTGAAGAACCCTGGCATTGGAATTCGGGCTTTGTTCGTGGAGTTGCTAACTGTAGTCAAGCCCTGGATAACAAGGGTAGCCAATGGTAGGCCGTATGTATGGCAGCAGGATTCGGCCCCTTGCCACACCTCTGGGAAAAGTCAAAAATGGTTGTCTGAAAATTTCTACGACTTCACCAGTCCAAATGTTTGGCCTCCAAACTCCCCAGACCTTAACCCCATGGATTATTTTGTATGGGGCGCAGTTGAAAAAGACACCAATCGCACTTCCAGTAATACAAAAGCCCAGTTAATGGATAAAATTAAAACAGTTTTTGCGGCCCTTCCCAGGGAGACTGTAGCATCAGCTTGTTCGAGGTTCCGAAGCAGAATTGAAGCTGTGATCGATGCTAATGGTGGTTATTTTGAGTAAATCTTGTTGATAGTATTGTAATTAACTCTGCCTGTAATGTTTTTTTGTCAATTCATTAAATTTAATAGATACAAAGAAGATTTTCTTTTTCCTTACGAAACTGTCAAATTTATCCCGAACACCCTGTATATATATATATATATATATATATACACACACACACACACACCTACAGACAGGAGTTGGAAAATAATGTAACACTTGTTATACATACTATATTTCTCTATTAATATGCTTTGGCCTTTTGCCTTCAGTACAGCCTGAATTCTTGGAATGGAGCTCAACTTTGAATGTTTCTGGTGGAATTTTCTACCATTCTTCTTGAAGAACATCTTCAAGCTGTTTTAAGGACATTGGAGGTGGGAATATTCAAATCTGGTGATTGTGTGCGCTGGCAGGGAAGACGATGAAGTTCACCTTCATGCTCTTCAAACCACAACTGTACAGTCCAAGCTGCGTGAATATGGTCATTGTTGTCTTGGAATACTGCATTGTTGTTTGGAAATAACATTTGGATCATGAGATGAACTTGATTACCCAAAATGTCCAAATAATCACTTCCATCCATCCATCCATCCCTCATATTCATTCCCACAGATTCACAAAATGAACTTCTTTCTCCTCACATATCTCTGCTAGCATGCCATTCATAATCTTCGCCACCTTCTCAACTGATCATTATCATACCTGGGCAACACATCCAGGTATGGGCATGTTGGTATGAGCAATTAGAGAATACACAGTTATGCTACCACAGAATAAAAGATGGTTGACTCACATAAACTTAAAATTTTATTAGTAGAAATTTTGCTACATCCCACAGGCATCATCAGCACATGGAACTGCAAACTGTACAGTTTAACAAGAAAAAAAAAATTAATAACATGCCATAGCAGTTTCAGTAAGGTAATAAACAATCATTAAATTTCTAATGTTAAAAAATTATCAATTAAAAAACTAAGAACAGTTAATAGATTGAAGAAGTAGTTTCCCATAAGGGAGATAAGTCTCTTAGACTGTTCAAGTTGGGATGATTGAATAACACTTTAAAGCCTTCTTTATAAAACTGTTCCATAAGGAATCTAGTCTTATGCAGAATTTTTTGTGTTTTTCCAAAAGCCCCTTTGCTTGTTAGAGATAGCTAGTAAATTTTTTTAATCTTGGAATTTCTAGACAATTAACTAATTATTTTTTTCTGTTATACGTTATGTTTTAATTTTTTCCTATCCACTCAATGTTGGATTTTACTTTTAACCTTTGAACTTTTTAAATGAACTTTTCTAATACTTTAACAACCACTCACAATATATTAATTGGTCTATAGTTTGCTACCTCTATCTTAGAGCCACCTTTATGCAGTGGTACTATTTTATCCTCTTTCCACTCCCTAGGAACCCTTCCAGAGCTGAGACTTAGATTGAACAACTTCATCAGATGCAGTGCCAGTTCTCTTACATATTCATGCAGCACTTGGGATGGCATGCCATCCAGTCCCACTGTTTGTTCACATTCATATTTTCAATATGCAGAACACCTCTTCCTCATTTACCCAAATTTTGATATGCATCTGTCACTTCAACAACTGCAAAATCTCCACCTGGATGATACACCTTTGCAAAATAATCACTCAGTAACTCAACTATGTCTTTTGCCTCTGTCACCTTCCTACCATGTGCACTGTTTAAAATTATCCTAGAATAGTCATTTTCCTCTTACTTGCTATACATACATATACACAAGGGTGGTCTGAAAAGTTCTCGGTCTAACAATGAAAAAAAGAATTTATAATTTCAAAATTATTTTTATTTATCAACGTAATCTGCAAAAAAAACTGTAAGATCTGCAAAATACAACTCTACAAGGGGATATTTTGCAGATCTTACTAGAGCTTCAATCACCTCTTGATTCAAAGAAAAATGCTGACCAGTGAGGAAGAGTTTTAGTTTTGGGAAGAGATTGAAGTCAGAGAGAGCCAATCTGAGGAATAGAGTAGATGTTCCAACAATTCATAGTGCAGATCCCTTAATTTTCCCATTGCCAAAACACCTTTGTGGGCAGGTGCATTGTCCTGTGAAAGATGATTTTTTTTCTTTTGCAAACTGGGTATTTTCTCATGACTTTTTTCATCTAGTCTGGTTAAAAGATTGAATAATGTTCCCTGGTTATTGTTTTACCCTTTTCAAGATAATTAATAAACAAAATGCCTTTAGCATCCCAAAACACCAATGATGACCTTTCCTGCTGATGGAACTGACTTTGTCTTCTTCGGTGCTTAACAATCTGCTTCTGTCCACTGTTTTGACTGGTGATTGGATTCTGGTATGTAATGATGAATCCAAGTCTCATCCATAGTAATAAATCTATGCACAAAATCAGTTTTATTCTTGTTAAAATGCTCCAAGCACTGTTCAGAGATTTTCATGCGAGTGTGTTTTTGATCTATGGTGAGCAAGTGCGGCACCCATCTTGCACAAAGCTTTTTCATTTGCAATTCTTCATGCAAAACATATCCTACACATTCTTTTGAAATGCCTATAGTCTCAGCAATTTCACGCACTTTGACTTGCCAGTCATCCAATAACATATCGTGTACTTGATCAATGATTTCTGGTATTGTTCCACTTTTTGGACGTCCTTCATGTGGATCATCTTCAAGGATGGTATGGGCAAATTTTAAACTCGGCGACCCATTTCTTAATTGTTGATAACGAAGGAGAAGAGTGCCCATGAACTTGTATGAACTTCGAATGAATTTCTTTTGGTGTTAAACCTTTTTACAAAGAATTTTATAACACAATACTCAATTTTACCTATTTCAAGGGATACAGACATCACTTTTGTTTCAGACAGCTGTATAAAACAAACTACTTCATAGAATGACTTGTAATTTCACATGGATGCTTATGATAGATGTACCAACTTAGGGGAAAAAAAAAAAATCTTGCCAATAGTGCTGCTATCTATGGTCGAGGTTGAGAACTTTTCAGACCACCCTCGTGTGTGTGTGTGTGTGTGTGTGTGTGTGTGTAAACTCTTTTGGTTTACTTTGGCCTGCTTAGCTAATTTTCTCTCATAATCTGCATTTGGCCTTTTTTTTTTACCAAACTAGTCACCCTTCTTGCTTTCACACTTTGTATTGCTCATGTGTATGTTGATCACCTTTTTCTTTGTAATTTCCTCCATAATGGTTTTTCTTTTTTGCAGCTCTTGGTTTATCTTCCAGACCTTGGGTATGCAGTCTGATACTGATTTTCTCTAACAATCTGTGACCACTTTCCATGCGCTACTGACATTCTTCCTTACTTTGTAGCTTCTCAAGCCATGCCATTGCTCTAAGATGACTCTTAAGTCTATCATAATTATCAGCTTTATAGTTCAACATAAATCCTTTCTTGCATGTTTGGTAACTTCCCAGAACAAAACTGTTCATATTTTATTCTGTGTATTATGTCTTACATTGTTATTTTCCAAAGGATATCTTGATTTTTTTAGATGCTAAAGAAATTTTTCTTATAACAAAATGGGAGAGAACAAAGGAATCACTCCTGTAGGTTGTATAAGAGTTTGGATATCAAAAATGTAAGTGTTAAATTTTTGTTTGGAGAATGGCAAATGAGTTTGATGGGTTTCTAAAGGTAGTTAAAAGTGCTTTACCAGTGAATGATTTTAAGGAGCAGTATGAAATTCATAATATCAGTAATGATTAGTGTGGACTTCCTGTGATGAGCCTTTAAATTCCCTGGAGATATCCTTGTAGTAATAATGTCATATTTGATTACACGGCTCACTCCTCCTCCTCATCTTCCTTTTACCCTCTCTTACCTTGCGGTGTCGAGGATTTATCAGTCATCAGACCTCAAACTGTTCACAGGATAAGGTGGTCAGCCCTACACCCTGGTGTATCCTATGTCCTGTAGTGTTCAGTTCTCAAGGCTGGTTTGCCTGTTTTGTGGGATGAAAAACCCCAGGATAAACTGGGAGGAAAACCCTACTGTCCATGCCCAAGACTGGCTAACTTGGCTATGGCTGAGAAAGATCCTTCAGCTCGTCACGTCACTGACGGGAATCGAAACTAGGACACTCCTTTCCCACGCATATGGTTGCGAAGTGCACAGCCACTAGGCTAGCCGCGTGGACCAGCTCACCCTTTCTTAGTTTATTCATATGATTTTATGTCGGTATGTATTTATATATGTTACTTGTAGTAAATTTCAGTTTTCATTTTATAATAATCTGGCAAAGATAAGAGAACATGTACAACTTATTTCATTGCATGCTGAAATTTTTTTAAAATTAAAATTGGCTATGTATCTAAGCAAATAAGTGCAAAACTTTCATTGTAATGGATTGGTTGTATTAGTTATGATTATTGTTTGATTATTATATCTGATGATTTTTTATTAAAAATTAATAAACTTTGCAGTTTACTAGATGTTTGAGCTATTTTATAATTGATTTATAGGCACCACATCAAAATGCGGAAAAAGATCCATTTAATATATCCAATGATGAATATTATAATCCTAAGATGACACAAGATAGTGCTTTAAACCCAAATGTTGGAGGAAACCTTATACAGGTTGTCTCTCTCTCTCTCTCTCTCTCTCTCTCTCTCACACAAAAAAAAAAAACCAATACCTTTTCCTTTTTTTCTTAATATTGATTTATTGAATATCATATGAATGATTTTTGAAAAGTTGGTCATTTTCATCAATTCTTTTGTGTGTGTGTGTGTTTATATATTAATGCCACCCATAAAAGGTAAGTAACTATAATCCTTAGTCTGCTCATGGTATGTTTACTAGCAGTAGTATTCTAAGGGATGCTTTGAGAACTTCTACTCTAGAGACTAAAGAGAGGACTTTTTTTTTAAGTCTAGTTTAACCTTTTGGTAAATGGGTTGGGTAGGAGTTGCGCACTGAGAAGTGTAATCTTCAGAAAACTTTCCCAAGCATATATTATGGTACAGTCAGTTTGAGCTCATAGGTTAGATCCCCCCCGTGATGGAACTGGCCCTTATCAATCTTTTTCTTTCCTTTTCTTCTGGTATTCTTTGCTCTTTTTTCTTTTGCTTGTTTTTAACTATCTTTTAAGTCTTTACTATCTTTAAAGTCTTTTACTATCCTGTTTTCAAGACCACCATCACTGGAATCCAAATCCTGTCATCTTGTTTGCTGTGTGCATTGCCACCTGTTGACATCCAGGAAAGAGAAGATCCTGGTAGTCTTATTCTGTTTTGAGTGCTTCATCATCATTTTTTTATCCACAGCTCATTGTAGAGCATGTTTTCAGTGGTGTTCTATCCTTAAAAAATTGGCCAATGGACCAATGTATTCTTTACAAATGAGAGTCATTTTAGTCTCTCCTCTGATTCTAGATGACACTTGATCTGCTGTGAAGGTAATACTGCTTACTATCACGAGAATATTCTTGAAAGGGATCGATATGGTGGTGCTGGGGTAATGGTATGGGTAGGCATTATTTTTAATGGGTGAACTTCAACATCATGTTCAATTGTTCTGTGGGGCTGTAGACAAAGAATTCACTTTTTTTGATGTGCCACATCATACATGAGCAGTGGAGATACTTCTGGAGACCAAGGATATTAATTGAAATGAGTGGTCAGTGTGCTCCCCAGATCTCAATCCTCTAGAACATGTTTGGGATGCAATGGAGGAAAATACAGTGCTGCTCAAAATTCTCCTTCAGAAAACAAACACGGCCTTATCCTTGCTCTGAAGGAGGTGCAGGTCAGTTTGCCTCAAGAACTTCTGAATTACTTAGTGTTAGGCACGGCGCAACATTATGAGAGCTGCATTACAGTTTGGGGTGAACATATTCCATACTGAAATTGACATTTTCAGTATTTATTTCCAGAAAGTAAACAAGGCCTTATCCTTGCTCTGGAAGAGGAGCAGGCCAATTTGGCTCAGGAACTTCTGAATCACTTAGTGTTAAGTATGGTACAATGTTGTGAGAGCTGCATCGTAAAAGGGGTGAACATATTCCATATTGAAATGTCTTTCTGCATAGTTTTCCATAAGCACTATACATTAATTCCTTATCTATGTCCTTAGGAAATTTGTAACGTTTGTCAAAAAAATATTGCAATTTAATTTGTATGAAATTTATAACACATTTTTTGTGTAATATAATTTATTAGTATGCTGGCAATAAATTTATGTCCAGATTTGGCTGTAGTCATGAAAATTTTTTTCATATACAGATAAAATGTAGTTCATCTTTAGCTTTTGAACACCAGTATATTATTAGCAGTATACCCCTCCTCTCCTAACTGTTCCTTCTTCCTAAAAATACTATACCTTTTACACTTGACACCAGATAGTGTATATCTGCTTCTGAGACCCCCAATGTATTCACCAAGGTAATGAACTATTCCTTTGTTTCTCTACTTTTTTTAAAAAATACTTTCTTCTGTAGTCTGTGTGACTCAGATAACTTGTAGATCTCTTTCTTTTCTTATCTAATTCCTTATGCCTAACTTATGCAAATATTTTTGCACATGCTTAATAATATCCAAATAAACAGACAGTTAATCTTTCTTCAGTCATTTCCATGACATTCCTATCATTAACAGTTACATGACATGGTCTCTTGCATTTATTATCACTATTGCTCTCATCATAATCTAGTTTCCCTGACTTTGTGTTAGGTCTCATACCAATTCATAATTTCTCCAGCTTTCTGATACCAAATGCATTGAAGCATGGACTGTCGCTTCTTATATAAATCTGTTCTTTCTACATAGCCCACACATCAAATCATTTGTCATCATGGCTTTTCTTCTTAACCATCTTTTCCATTACTTTAACAACCACTCCTAATATATTAATTGGTCTATAGCAGGGCGGCCAACTACGCATCCTTTTGGAGCCAAAATAATTCCAGTAAGCCTTAGAAGAGCCACAACCATTGACCAATGTGATGGAACGGGAGTGAGTATGCACATGACAAGGTTTTAACGAGCTTGTAAGAGCTGCTTCGACTAATTACACACCTAATTTTAAGGAGATTACTAAGAAAATAGATACAAGGAAGGCCTCTACTAGTAAATAAGTAACTAAAATTATTGTGGTTCGACTTCAAAATTATTCTAATTGTTCAAAGTAAACTTCATGTTTACTGTTTTTTTTTCTCTCTCTCTTTAAAAATTTTGTTCCTCTTTTTTGTTGTCTCCTCTCCTATTTTCGTTTATTTTTTCCTTCTTACTAAATAACTTAAGGAATTCACAACGTACAATAGAATATAAATTAAATTAAACCTTAATAAATATTTCCAATATTTTGGCAACGTCATGTTGCCATCTTCACAGGAACTTAAAATGAAGACACGAGCATGCAGGCACTACACACAGTAAATGAGGAAGAAGCAAGGAAGCTATTGTTTTTCCTAAAAGTCCTGATGGTGCCCCTTAACGGGCTATGTAGGTATTCTTGGTCGTTGGGCTGAAGGTCTTCTGATGTATGTTTCCCAAATTTGGGGGCAGTCTCATGCAACCAAATTTGTTGAGGTTTGGCATGTTTCTTAAGGCTGAGGCTGATTCCATGAAAAGTCTTTCAGATTTGAATTTGCTACGGTGTATTACTACTGTAGCTTTCTTCCACCATATTCTGTGGCATGTATCCAGAGTATGGTCTGCAAGACAAGAGTGGTTGTACTGGTGAAAACGGATGTAGTCCTTGTGTTCTGAAATTCTGATATTTGTTGTCTTGCCTGTTTGGCCAAAGTATGACAGCTTAGAACTGCATGGGACCTGGTATACACCAGGTAGGTCTAGGAGAAGTGGTTGGTCTTTTGTGGAGCAGATAAGGAATTCCAATAAACCTTACACTCCAACATACTGACATAATGGTCAGTTTTGACGTCTCCTACTTATTCACAGATGTCCCACTCAAGGAAACCTTGAGTTAATCCAAGCTAAATTTCCTCCCGATATCTCAGTCCTATTTCAGTTCACAATGAACTCAGGCTATTTCGTTTGGCAAGGAAAATTCTACAAACAAATAGAGGGACATCCATGGGTTCACCACTCTCCCCTCCCTTGGCCAACTTCTTTATGGAGACTTTGACGTGAAAGCCTTAAACTCTGCCCCACCAAAACCAACCATATAGCTTCGCTACGTTGATGATGTGCTTGCTATTTGGCCACATGGCTCTGACACACTCCTTTCCTTCTTAATACACTTAAACAACCAACACCCCAGAATCAAGTTCACCCAGGAAAAAGAGAAAAACAATAGCCACCCATTCTTAGACACACTAGTCACCAGCTAACCTGGTGGAACCTTGATTTTCTCAGTTTATAGAAAACCCACCCATACAGGCAGATACATCCTCCAACAACCCCCCCCCCCACCTCACAACAATATGGAGTTATTAAGACACTATACAACAGGACTAAACTAATTATTCAAATGATGATATGCCCTAACCACTGAACTAAACCACATCCTCAACACCTTCTCAGCCAATGGCTACCCTCCCAAAAAAAAAAAAAATCCAAAAAATATTGAAACCGATAAACCACAAGCCCCTCCCCCTTCACAACCAGGATTACTCGAAATCCATCACCATTCCCTACATCCGAGGCACCTCGGAAAAAATTACCAAAATCTTAAAAAAACATGACTTGACCTTTTGTTAGACCATATAGAAAATTGGCGTCCCTTATCCACTCCACAAAAGACCAACCGCTTCCCCTAGACCTACCTAGTGTATACCAGCTCCCTTGCAGCTGTAAGCTGTCCTGCTATGGCCAAACAGGCAGGATAGTGAATATCAGAATTTCTGAACACAAGGACTACATCTGGTTTCACCATTACAGCCACAGTGGGCTTGCAGACCATGCTCTGGATACACCCCACAATACGGCGGAAGAAAGCTACAGTAATACACCATAGCAAATTTAAATTTGAAAGACTTTTCATGGAATCAGCCTCAGCCCTAAGAAACATGCCAAACCTTAACAAATTTGGTTGCATGATACTGCCCCAAATTTGGGAGACATACATCAGAAGACCTTCAGCCCAATAGCCAAGAATACCTACATAGCCTGCTAGCGGGGGGAGCACCATCAGGACTTTTAGGAAAAACAATAGCTTCCTTGCTTCTTCCTCATTTACTGTGTGTAGTGCCTGTGTGCACATGTCTTTATTTTAAATTCCTGTGAAGATGGCAATGTGACGTTGGCAAAATATTGGAAATATATATTAAAGTTTAATGTAATTTATATTTTTTCCTGGTAGATCTTGAAGATCCATATGATGTTATGGACACGAACCTCATGCGGTTTGCGAACCACATTGTGGCCACATAGTTTGTTACTTCTGTCTTGAAACCACCCTTATATAAAGGAACTATCTTACTCTCATTCTCTACTCCCTTGGAACCTTGCCAGAGCTCATACTTGGATTGAGCAGTTTCACTAAAGGCAATTCTCTCATCATTATCATCATAACACTAATTACCGATATTATTATTATTTGACACCTCCAGGGAGTCCAAGGACTCATAGAGGGAGGGCACCTGCTCTACAACTCTGTCTCCACCATTCAATTACCAACTGACTGCAACTACACCAGCGCCATCTGCCGCTGACCACCACCACTGGTATTTCCACAGACAATCACGAACATTGATGCCCATGGCAGGATTCCAACCTGCAGCCTTTTGGCTGGAGAACGGATATGCTATTCACCCAGCCAAGTGGATACAGACCGATATAGCCATATTGATCTGTTCCGGTCTCATTATCCATCTAATATCCTTTTTTGAGGTTCATCTGGCCTCATCATTTGTTTAATAACTTGCTTTAGTCTAGATATCTCCAAAGGTAATTCATACTCAATATCCTCATTAGTTTTCAAAATGTGATTCTGTTCACTGGATAAAGACACGTTGTTAACAATTAGAGTAGCATTTCTCTTTTGTGCTTCTGCGTTGTTTTTTTGTGAAGTTTTGATGACATTTTATGGCACAAAAATCATCAGTGATTTTATATTACTATATACTAATTATTTTAAGAAAATAACAGTATAACAAATATAAAATCACTAATTGAAGACTTTGCAGCAAGAAGGGAACATCTCCATTTTTTATCAACTTATGGAAATTAAGTAAAAACCATTCCAAAAAATATTTTTAGACTGTTGAAATGTTTTGTTAATGTATAATATACATATGAATATACATTTGGGCACTATTATTAAGGTAAAATCTTTTTCCTCAGAGCTGGATGAATTTTCTAAATTTGGAGTCCCCTTTTTGCACCAAATTGCATAAAACTATGCTAATCTCTGGTAAATAATTAAAATTAGTAACAATGGTGTTACAGAACTATTTATTACTGCATGGGAATATATCAGAAAATATCAAACAACACAGTTTTTATTAGGAAATGAATATTAGTTGTAAGCTGCAAGTTTTATAATCATAACTCTGTGCTGGTTTATTGTAACTGCCTTTTTCTTACACTAATCTATTCAGCATTTTTTTTTTTTTTTTAATATACAGTGCAACTTATAATTCAAGTTACAACCAAAAATGCAGCAGTCTTCAATTTCACATGATTGTTTTAAACACACTGATCTCTCACTATGTGTAGCCTTAGCCTTGAAGTGTGTGTGTGTTAATTTATAAAATAAGAATGTGAAAATGTGGAAGAGATGCCGTGAGTATGAAAATCTATTGGCCACAATGGTTATTACTTAGTATATAGCTCATTTCTTTAATTCTGTTCCCCTATCTCTGTGAGTGAGTGAGTTATTTGCTTTCTGGTTATGTAGTTGGTTTCTATATAGTTGATTTCTATATAGTTGATTTGGTTTTTCCCTTCAGAAACATAGAGCTGCTCTCAAACACGTTTGATAAGCGATACACTTAAGTTAGATATAATGTAAGAATTTGGGTAATTAGGAGAAATATAGCCGTTTCCATCTTACATGGACTTAAGAATATTCGGTGTGCTGTATTTTATATATATATATACAGGGTGTTCGGGATAAATTTGACAGTTTCGTAAGGAAAAAGAAAATCTTCTTTGTATCTATTAAATTTAATGAATTGACAAAAAAACATTACAGGCAGAGTTAATTACAATACTATCAACAAGATTTACTCAAAATAACCACCATTAGCATCGATCACAGCTTCAATTCTGCTTCGGAACCTCGAACAAGCTGATGCTACAGTCTCCCTGGGAAGGGCCGCAAAAACTGTTTTAATTTTATCCATTAACTGGGCTTTTGTATTACTGGAAGTGCGATTGGTGTCTTTTTCAACTGCGCCCCATACAAAATAATCCATGGGGTTAAGGTCTGGGGAGTTTGGAGGCCAAACATTTGGACTGGTGAAGTCGTAGAAATTTTCAGACAACCATTTTTGACTTTTCCCAGAGGTGTGGCAAGGGGCCGAATCCTGCTGCCATACATACGGCCTACCATTGGCTACCCTTGTTATCCAGGGCTTGACTACAGTTAGCAACTCCACGAACAAAGCCCGAATTCCAATGCCAGGGTTCTTCAACACCTGTTCCTGCAGATTTGCGAGGAATTCTGCTGTACGAACGCAATCAGATCGTCTGCTAGGGATCTTTCTTCTTGCTACATCCTCGTAGTCACCATTGCAAGTCTCTAGTTCATGCCTGATTGTTTTTACTGTATTCAGGGAGCATTGGGCAGCAGTCGTTGTTTTTACTGTATTCAGGGAGCATTGGGCAGCAGTCGTAATATCCTTATTTTGATGGCGGGCACGAATCATCATGATACAAGTTATTCTCTTCCATGATTCAGGTGGGTTCCAGCTATCCATCATTTCTGACATCTTGTATATGAATGAAGAAGGGTCCAAACTTTTAAATGAAGAGAAGTGTGTGTTAATACATGTAACTTACGGAAAAATATAATTAATTTTAAATATGTCAAATTTATCCCGAACACCCTGTATATAGATATATATATAAATTCAGAACTTCATTCTCAGTCTTAATGTAATCTTTTTGATTGTTTGTTAAAAGAATCACTTTATGTTAAATTGAGCAATGACACTGATTTCTCTTAATGATTAAAATAATATTCAGTATATGCTAGAGGAGAGAATGTGCTACATGGATTGAAGAGACTATTTTATTGTGGCTTCATCTCCCATCATCGCTCTCCTTACCCACACATTTATTTTTGTTCCTCTGAAGTGTATTAATCTTTTTTTGTAAATTGTAAAGGTGAATTAGGGAGTAATAAATGCAACACAGGGCATTCATTTCTTTCTGTGCAATCTGCCCTTTCCTGTTAAGTGTTATCTCCGTCCACGAGGTTGGCTGTTATGAATCTCCATCTATTTCTGTCTTGGACTGCTTTGCTCTAAATAGCTCAAGCCCAGTGTGAGTCCCTTGTTTTTGAACTGTGTGTGTGTGTGTGTGTGTGTGTGTGTGTTGCTATCTTCCTTTCTTTTGCTTGCCTTCAATTCCTCCCTCTGCTAAATCCTTTTTGAAGGCTTCCATATATATATTTCTCCCCCCCCCTTTTTTTTTGTTTGTTCTTTGTTTATATGCTGTATATACTTATAATCCAGTATAAGTACTAACATTATATTAAATGTACATTTTGAACAATAATATTAATCATTTTGATATTTATAATTATAAGTTTTAGAAGGATTAATATAATTATTGTTATAACCCCATGAATTTTAAACATGGTAAACCTACTGAAAAATCTTGTGTAGATAGAACAATAATTTTAAATAATTAGATTATTGAATATGCTGCTGCTGCTCAGCTTTCTTAAAGAACATATTGTGTGGAGAATACTCTGACTGGTTTGCTTCATATAAACATATCTAATTATAGGTATATTTAATTATTCTGCATAGATAATAAGAATATCACAAAAATCATTATGTTACAGCATTCAATTCCTGCCATTGAGCTAAAAGCGCCCTTTTTTCCAACTCATATGGGCCTCCTGAAATTACGAAGCTTTCATCGTCCATCAATGAAGCGATTTTCTCATGGCACTTTATCTCATAATGGACCTCATGGTGTTATTCCTTTACTCAGGAACATAAAACATAAAGAAAAGGTAGGTTTTGGAATTACATCTTCATTACAATCACCTTTCTTGCTATTTATTTAGGAACTAAACTGAAAACTAAAAAAATCATTAAAACAGGCATTATCTACCCTATATATATATATATATATATATATATATATATATATATAAAATGATAAGCCTTTTTGTGTAACGTTTTTGTGTCACGTTTTTTTTTTTTTTTTTTCAAGTTATTTGAAACTCTGGAGAACTGGCCAACCAGTCTGGAACTTGGGGGGTTGGACGGCATAGGTGCCAGGGGGGACCCCTTTCGAGTCTTCGAAATTCAAGTCACCAGAATTCAAGGAGAACCACTCCACTGGTCCGGAACTGGGGGGGGGGGGGCACTGTAGGTGCCGGGGGGAGAAGACCCCCTTTTGAGTTTTCAAGAGTCATCAGAATTCAAGGAGAACCAGCCTACCAGTCCGGAACATGAGGGGGGCGTAGGTGCCAGGGTGCAGAGCCCCCTAGTTTATTATAATCATGTTAACTTTTAACAGTATTGACTCTCACATAACCTTGAAGCCATACTATCACAGTTTTCACAGAATACAGTTCCCTTACCATGCTACTGTAATCAAGTAGATCAAGTGCACAATGTATTTTGTGTGTGTGTGTGTGACTCCCACCTATGAAAGGTTGTAAACCTATAGTACATTAGTATTGTAGGCAAGCTAAGATTTTTTTGACTATTTTTATTTATTTTTTATATATATTTTGCACATTTATTTATTTTTACATAATTCAGAAATCCTACTCTAGAGACCAAACATGGAACTTTTTGAAGCCACTTCAGGCCCTCAATGAGTGGGATAGTAGTCTCACACTGAGCATCAGAATTAATTCCTACATGAAGACGATCACAGATATTTATGCCTATTGCAAGATTTGAACTCGCATGTTATTTGAAGGGTTTGCTAACCACTTTGCCATCCAGGCTGGTGAAATTGGTTGCAGTGCATGCTTACTCAGACCTCCTCAGGACTAGAGTGGGTTTGAAGACTGGAATAAATGGATATTGAAATGAAAAAGAAAGTAAGTTTGAAAACAAGAACCAAACTTTTGAGATTCAGTGACTACCATTGAATCTCAAAAGTGAAAATGCTTAGTGATTAAGCCAGAGAGGAATATGTTGAGGTTATTTTTTCTATTCTGTTTGCAAGAATAGAAAAAATCAGAACTCTGTTGTGGACTTGCATACTTCCTTGTAAGTATGTCTATTTGTTTGAAGCCATGTATAAAACTTGCTAAACAAAAGCCATAGGAAGACTTTGGTAAGAACATTGAAAATAAACATAAGGAAGCTGGCAAAATATTCTGTAGGCTATTGGAAAATCTTAGAAATGGAGGAAAGAGTCCTGTAAATAGAATCACATGATAAAGGTGACATATACACAGAAGATAAAGATATTCTAGATATCTGGTTTAATTATTTTGAAAACTTTCTAAATGGAACAAGCAGTGACAGCATGGTGGTAAAAAACCCTCATCAGGAATTCATATCAGTACTTGAAGTAGAAACAGCCATGAAAAACCTAAATGTGGATAGGCACAAATGTTATGCACAGAGATGCTCAGATATGGAGGTATAAAATTTTACAGTGGTTACACTTCACAGTTCAGAAGGCTTAGTCAGAGGATTCAATTACAAATCATTGGTGTAGAGCTCACATAGTACTCATCTGTTAAAAACTGAATGTGAGGATTAAGGAGGGATTTCCATATTTATTGTTCCCATTAAGATTGTTGGAAGTGTGGTTGAGAAAAGGCTAAGAAAAATTGTCATAGGGGAAGCTTTGAAAAAAAAACAGGGTTCATGCCAAATAGAGGTTGTCAGGATCTCGTTTTCACTTTAAAAAAATAGTTGCAAAATCATGGGGATATAACAAAGATCTGTATTTAAGTGTTGTAGACCTGGAGAAGGACTACAATTACGTACTGAGAGAAAAGCTGAACAAAATGCTACATTTACGTGGTGTAAACTGGTAATTATATTGATCAATATAGTCTATATTTCAGTTCTAAGTTAGCAGTTGGAATTAAAGGAGGTACAGGAAGATGGTTTGATGTGAAATCATTTGAGACAGTGGTGCACCTTATCTTAACTGTTATCCCCTAATGCCACTTTCTAATGCCACTAATCCACTAATGCCACTTCATGTTATGAAGGAAAGTGGCATTAGAGCCGTTATCAAAATTGGAGATAAAACTTGAGCTTTTAATTTGTTTTATTCATTGACCAGATATTTGTAAATGATATGTACGAATTATCAACAAGTTTCACCAGCTATTCTGTCTGGCTTCTTCAGGACAAGTATAACGGTACACACTAACGTTTACTATTAAAAAAGAAGAATGGAGTAACACAGTTCAAATAAATTAAAACTGATGTGTAACATAAGCATGGAATGTGGTGTATCAGTCATTGTTTATTGAGCAAGTTATATAGTTTTTAGCGAAATGAAATTCTGGTAAGCTGAGTGAACTTATTAGACTTTTCCAGATGTCTTTCAGAATCATTCCTTGATTTCCGTTTAGATTTTCTCCAGAGTGGAGTACAACCACAGCTTCTTTGAAATTTTTACATCAAAAATCTTCTTCTATATAAGGCATGGAGCTGTTATCCAAATCGATGGTATGGTTAGAGATCGAGAAGTGATGGGCTAATCCTGAAGTATCTGTTCTGTTGTTGTTCACATCCCCTATATGTTTTTTTTTTCCAAATTTCCAGGCTTCTTGATGTTTGTCCTATGTAATTTAATCCACAGGAAAATGGGATGTTGTATACACCGCCATATTTGAAGAAGGCATTAATATCCTATGGAGATCTTAAAATATGGCGTATTGTCTTGACAGGTTTGAGAGCAACTCTTGACATTGAAGGACTAAGGAGTTTGGCTATTTTTGTTGATACTGAGTCTGCATAAGGGATGATGATGGACGATGTATATTGCACGACAGGAGGTTGCTGCTGTGGAGGGTTTCTATGCAGAATCTTTTTGATTATATTTATTGGGTAACCGTTGTTTATTAGGGTTTGAGATATGAGAGTGAGTTCATCAAGGAGATCTTTTTCTTCTGAGATATTGGTCGTTGTAAGTCTGAAGACCACCTAGTCATGTTCCGTAATAGAATATTAATCTCTTTTTGATTTTTTTAAAGTTGGATCGAAATCTAATATGCGATAGGTCGACGTGTCTGAAACTAACTCAGTGATCTTTGTTATGTAGTCTTTGGTGTTCAAAATGACCGTCGTGTTGCCTTCAGATATAAACCATTATACTTGTTCTGAAGAAGCCAGACAGAATAGCTGGTGAAACTTTTTGACAATTCATGCATATCATTTACAAATATCTGGTCAACGAATAAAACCAAGAAAAAGCTCAAGTTTTAATGTTTAAGTGACAAATACAAAACAAAAATTAGAGATATTCATTTCAGCTCTGTACTTTATTCAAATTCTGCTATACTCCTGAATCAATTCAGTGTGAATTTGCAAGATTCCTAAACTAAATTTAACCATTGCTGTAACAAATTTAGCCAACAGTCAGCCATAAAAGGACAGACTATATTAATGTCTGGACCATTGAAATGCATTCTGATTGGAGAACCTAAAATGAAATGGTTCAGCTACTTAGGAACAATTTTTTATAGAAGATGACAAATTAAACTTGGAAATGGACATCAGAATTAGAAAGCTGCTATGATAGGAAGTCAGCCAAATAAATTTTTATGGAATAAGAGAGATAATAGTCAAAACACTAAATTAGCTGTACACAAAAGTGTTCAAACCCAATTTTAACTTATGGATCTGAGAGCTTTGTTAGAAATAAAACACTTAATCAAAGACTGGCGACCATAGGTGTAAATGTATGAGAATGATTAGGGGAGCAAACAAATAGCATGAATGGAGAATCATATTAAAAATGTGAGGATATTAGGAATGAATTTGACATTGTTAAAATTCAGGAATGTGTTGAGCAGAGCTAATCTCAGATTTATGGTTACTTAAACTGAATGTGAAAGGAAATGTTATCAAAACAGCTATATCTGCTGAAGGAAGGCCAAGAGCTAGGTGAATTGATATGGTAAGAATTGCCTTAGAAGACCAAAATGAGATTCGACAATATTGAAGTCCTGACAGACAGGAAATTAATTTTGAGGAATATTGTGGATAGGAAGTAAATGATGAA
Organism: Typopeltis vanoorti; assembly: GCF_054136105.1. Lineage (NCBI taxonomy): Eukaryota > Metazoa > Arthropoda > Arachnida > Uropygi > Thelyphonidae > Typopeltis > Typopeltis vanoorti. The sequence continues at coordinate 75,658,725 of NC_143552.1, read as the reverse complement.
AATGTTTCCTGATAGCACTACATGAAACATTTACATCATAGCTTGTACCCCACTTCTCCCCAATGGTACATATGAATGACGAATTTGATAATAATGATGTAGGTTGGAAGAAAGCAACAGAAGCAGAAGAAATAGTTGCATTTCTGACAGCTGGTTTTGAGAGATTGTATCACCCACTTTGAGATAATACATTCATGACCAACTGGAATTCACAAACTTAGGAGTTTGTGAATTCCAGTTGGTCATGAAAGGACTGGAAAGTTAAGAGAACTGGCAATACCTTTAACTAGGTTGTTTCAGTAATAACAGTATCCATTTACTTGCTAGTGAAGAATATTAATAAGCCTGTGGAATTCCTTTAAGACTAGATTTAAAGGTTTGTAGATTATGAAATTTAGCTGATAAATGGTAAACAGAAGATATTATAGAAATATAGTTATTAGGGAGGGATGATTATAGGATAGATGCAGAAAAAATTTTCAATACATGACAGGAATGGGCAAATCAAGGAGTCTCACACCGTGGAAGTTGAGTGAGAATATTAGCAATGATACGAGGGCCAGCTTTTTTTGGGAAAAAAGTAGTGAATGAGCTGGCTACAGGCAGTTATGCATATAAATCAATGAATGAGTTTAAGAAGCAGTAGGTACTTAGGTCAGTACCAAAATGCAGAATGACTTGTCTTAGTTTTTGTAGTCCATGCTGAATAAATTTTCAGTTGGTTTCATTTCTGAAAGCATCAGATTTTAGTAAGAATTAGCAGTAGAAATAATAAAAAAAAATAAATAGATTGAGTTATATTAAAAAGCATGCTACTATTTTTTTTCCCTTTCTGCTATATGTGTTAATTTACTCCTGTGACTATCCAATCCTGTTTCATATGCTGAGATCTCCCAATCCACTGTTTCTCTTCTTCTCTTTCACTGATTGTTATCCCCCCCCCCCTTCAAAGTATTCATACCACACCTTCTTTTAACCTTTGTGCGTATTTTCTTAATATACTGTTTTTTTCCTCCCTAATTTGCGCTTTTTTCTGACTTCATTTTACTTAAACGAGAATTGCTTTATTTTAATAATACACTAAATCTCTAAATATGCTCTGTCCAGAAAAACTCCTTTAACCAAAGGGATGAGGTTTATTTTAGTATGCTTTTTATTCCCTAGTCTAAATTTATTACTATTACTCTGTTTATTGCTAAGATATATGAATGGTATTGGAAAGAAACTGAAAGAGTTTGAAATCAAGAACCAAAGATTAGAGATCCATTGGCAAAAATATGAAAAAAAGGGAGAGGTAATGGTGAGCTATCCACAGAAGCATACAGTGAAAGATTCTACAAGGATAGGAAAAATCAGAATGTTTTGGTGGATATGAAGTTAAAGTATTATGGAAAAGAAGAAATTGTATTAGTTCTTCACTCGTAAGTCAGCCTGTGGTCTTGGCTAACCCATCTTACTTTTTTTTTTCCTCAGTATTCTCTCTGTTTACAAGTAGCTAAACAATCATGAGAAGATATTGGTAAGAATGCCCAAAATAAATAACGAGGGTTACAAAACAATCTGGAACCTATTCAATAAGCTTAGAAATGGAGGAACAAGTGGTGAAAGTAGTGAGAAAGAAAGAAAGAAAGAGAGAGATGATAAAAGTAACAAAAACTAATCTAGATATCTGCAGTAATTACTATGAAAGCTTATTATACATGAATATGACAGATCTTTGATTGAAAATATTCATGAGAATTGCAATAAGGAGTGCATGTCAGTACTTTATCTGAAGGTAAAGATTTACATTGGCTACACTGCATAATTCAGATGGCCTGGGCAGAAGATTGAATTCTGGATTATTTAAGTGGAACTCATCGTCATCATCATTTTCCTGATATGGTAACCTATAGTATGTCATAGTAACATATAGCGTTGTCATAGTAACCTGAACCCCCTTCTTGGGGGGGGGGGGATTCAGGTTACTATATGACAGCACTATATATGATTAAGTTTGCATTTTTATTCATCTCCTGTCAACAATTTTCCTCCAAATCAATCTAGTACTTGTGAGCACTCTAATATTGTCATATCTAAGATTACATGTTTCTAAGGCACTTCAGAAAGCATTTGACAGTATTGACCAGAAAGTGACATTACAGTTCTGGAATCCTATGGAATTGATAAAAAAAAAACTAATAGCTATAAAAGATATTTATCAGAATGCAGTTGCAGCAGTTAGAATAGGTGATGATTTGGGGAAATGGTTTAAAACAAGCAGAGGTACTAGACAGGGAGACCCAATATCGCCAAGCATTTTCATCGCACATTTAGAAAGAGCAATGGACAAATTGAAGAAAGATGCCAAAGGAATATCTGTACACGAAATGAGAATTAACGATCTGAGATTTGCAGATGACATTGCTATTATTGAAGAAGACGAAAGAGAACTACAAAAAACACTGAAATTGTTAAATGAGGAAGGGAAGAGATTTGGACTTGTTATGATCCTTGGAAAAAACAAAGATAATGGTATTTGGTGAGAAGAACATGAAACAAAAGATACGAGTGGATGGAACTGATATAGAAAATGTAGAACAATTCACATATTTGGGAAGTAAACTGACATATGACTTGGACTATAAAAAAGAAATAAAGATCAGGAATGCAAAGGGAAGAACAAATCTGAAGGCCATGGATAACATCTGGAAAAGTAAAGTGATCAGTCTGCAAACATAACTAAGAGTACTGGAAACATGCATCTTCAGCGGTGTACTGTACAGATCTGAAACGTGGGTAATAAATAAGGAATCAAGAAAAAGAATTTTGGCATTTGAAAGAACTTGTTACAGGAAGATTCTAAGAATAGGATGGGTACAGAAAATCATCAATGAAGAGCTCTATCAGAAAATACAACCAAAACAGAATCTAATGCAGAAGATTTTAAAACGGAAGCTGCGATTATTTGGACACATCTGTAGAATGAGTGAGGACCGGAAGATAAAGACATTTATATTTGGTATTTTGGATGGTTTAAACAGAAGAGATAGACCATACAGATAATGGATAGACAATATAAAAGACTGGTGTGGAATGGGTGTACAAAAACTGCGACACTGTGCACTGGACAAAGAAAGGTGGAAGAAGATAGTGAAACAGGCATCAGACATCACTGGGCAGTGAGCCCATGGTTTATGATGATGATGAAGGCACTTCTGAGTGAATCATTCCACCTTGCCTTTGGTCTTCCTCTGGATCTCTTTCTTGTTATCTTGGCATCAAACACCTGTTTTTCTAAGCTTTCTTCACCCATTCTATTTAAGTGGCCATACCACCTTACATTAGCTCTGCTGACAAGTTCTTGAATGCTGATAATGTCAATTTCCTTTCTAATATCTGCATTTTTAATATGATTCTGCCATTAATGCCATCGATTCACTCTCCTTATTTTTTTCAGAACCCTCATATCTCTGATCTATAGTCTTTGATCAAGTGCTTTATTTCTAACCCAACTCCTAGATCCATAGTTTAAAACTGGTTTAAATGCTGTTTTGTACATACACTGCTAGTTTAGGTGTTTTTGGCTAATTTCTCTCTTATTTCATATTAATTTATTCAGCTATCTACCCACCATACCAGCTTTGCTTATTCTGTGTTTTATTTCCAGATTTAGCCTGCCATCTTCACTAAAAACAGTATTTAAATCACTGCAATATTTTACTTGTTCTATAGGATCTCCATTCAGAATGCAGCTGATGTTTTCTGTGCTCCTGCCTATTTTCACAGTTTTGGTCTTTTTTTGGTGAACTCTAATAATACTAAGAACTTTTATTGTTAAAAGACCATAAGATTTAATGATTAAAAATACAAAGAGCCAACAAGTTTCACTAGCCACTATCTAGCATTTTCAAGGCTGTACTGGTGTGAAAACAAATGCATCAAGTTACATGAAAACATACACTTTAGTAACTGCTAGGCTGTTACATTTGATAATTATTGTGGGATGGTGTGCATGCATTCGAATGCTTCAGTCAGAATCTGGTACATGACCATGTGTTGTGTATTTTTCTGTTAAGCTGAGAGTAGCACCATTGCTGCTTCTTTGAAAGTTCTGTGTCTGTAGTCATTCTCGATGTAAAGCATAGAACTGTTTTTCCAATCTATAACGTGATTTAATGTTGAGAAATGATGAGTTAAACCAGATGTGATGATTCTATTGTGATTGACATCCCCCACGTTTTTTCTGTCTTATTTCAAAACTTCTAGAGGTCTGTCCAATGTAAGAAAGGCCACACGTGCATGCAATTTCATATACCCCAGGAAATTTGAAGAAAAATACCTCATCTTTGGGTGATCTTAAGACTTGTCTGATCATGGGAGTTGGTTTAAAAACCACTCTGATGTTATGAACTTTTAACATTCTCGCCAATTTTGTGGACACTGAATTAATATATGGAATGACAGCTGTGGACACATATTGGGACTCCGTTCCACGTTGTTGGAGGTTGTCTTTAAAAAGCAATTTGCTTAAAATGTTAGAAGGGTATCCATTCAGAGATAAGAGTGTTAGCTATTCGCGATGTACAGTTCTCTCTGTACATCTACTTCTTTCAAAATAGACCTTAAGGCTCTGTTACGGAGCATATGAATGATGCTGTGTTTTTGTGATCTATGATGGTTAGACGAATAATGTAGATATCTACCTGTATCTGTGGATTTCTTGTAAATGGACAGTTGGACATTGTTATCTTCTCTCCTCACCAGTATGTCAAGAAAGGGTAGTTCTTTGTTCTTCTCCAGTTCCATAGTGAATTTGATCTTATTATGTAGTGAGTTGATTTTATTGGTATCCATGGTATCCTTCCAGATGATGAACACGTCATCGACATATCTCCACCAAATCGACGTTTTAGGTGAAATGGTGAAAAAAATATCCTTTTCAAGTTTTTCCATAAATAAGTCTGCGCATGGTGGTGACAGGGGCTACCCATGGCGGTGACAGGGGCTACCCATGGCTAGACTTCCCAATTGTTTGTATACTATGTTATTTACTTTGAAGAAATTTGATTTCAGGCAATGATGAAACGACTGGGTGATGTCCTGAGGGAAGAGATCTTTTAGAATGTTGACCACCTCTATGACCGGTACGTTCGTGAATAAGGACTCTACATCTAGACTAGCCATGATGTCTGTTTGTGATATTTTGATACTCTTGATTTTTTCCACAAATTGTTGAGAGTTTTTAATGTAGGTCTCTGTTTGTCTAATTTTTCCTTTCATTAAATTTGCCAGATGCTTTGCTAGTAAGTACGTAGGTGAGGATCTTCCATCAACTATTGGAAGAAGTGGTACATTTTCTTTGTGAATCTTTGGTGCCCCATAAAGCTGTGGAGTAATAACGTGTAAGAATTTAAGTTGTTTTTTTAGCCGACCAACCGGTCATATTGCAGATAAGAGTGTTAGTCTCCAGATGATTACTCATGATGGGATTTTTATCTACGACTTGGTAAGTGGAACTGTCTGCTAGTAACAAGTTAATCTTATTAAAGTAATCTTTTGAGTTGAGAATGACTGAATTTCCTTTGTCTGCTTTGGTTATTATAATGTCTTTGTTGTTACGTAAATTGCGGATTGCTTTCTTATCATATGGAGTAGTATTAGCTATTGCTGGTTTTGCTAATGCCAGTATAATCGTACTATTGAATCTGATAGTATTTGCTGTAGCCTGTGGAAGATGATAAAGCCTTTTTTCTATCCCACATATGAAATTCATTTTAGTAATAAAATTCTGGGTGATAACAAAGTTGAAACCCTTTTTAAGGATTTCTGATTCATGATTAGAAAGCCTGTAATCTGATAAGTTGAAAATCACTTTGTGGTTAGGGAGTATGTGGTGCAACTGGAATTTGTTCTTACAAAGTACCTCAAATTTTTTTATTTGTGTGATTTTACTCGTTCTAAAAGTTTTTTTGTAGCTATGATGTAATAAGTGGTCTATGTTATTCCAAGTCATGTAGTCCAAACTGTTAGATATTTCATCAACCTGATCTCTGCACTTCGCATCAATAGTGTTAAGCTCATACCTGGTATTTTGTATCCTTTCTCTGATTAACGCTAACAAAGTCTTGTAATATATCCTTTTGGCTGTTGCAGATTGGATATGTCCTTTTACTACTAAGAACTTTGGGATGACAGCAAAATCTCTACATCTCTTCAGAAATGTAAGGTGGTTTAGTAACTTAGCTTTTTTGCATTTGTTCTTTTCTAAGCACCGAACTTTGTTTCATCTTTGAAGTTAAATTGTTCATGTTTGGTCTAATGTATTAAAACTAAGAACTTTTATTGTTAAAAGACCATAAGATTTATGATTAAAAATACAAAGAGCCAACAAGTTTTACTAGCCACTGTCTAGCATTTTCAAGGCTGTACTGGTGTGAAAACAAATGCATCAAGTTACATGAAAACATACACTTTAGTAACTGCTAGGCCGTTACATTTGATAATTCGTGTTTGATGGCATGCATGTGTTCGAATGCTTCAGTCAGAATCCAGTACATGACCACATGTTGTGTAGTTTTTCGCATATTATAGTTCTGTTAAGCTGAGCGAATTGATGAGATATTTCTATATGTTTTTAAGAATAGCCCCTTGATTTCTATTTAAATTATTGCCTGTGCGTAGCACCACTGCTGCTTCTTTGAAAGTTCTGTGTCTGTAGTCATTCTCGATGTAAGGCATAGAACTGTTTTTCCAATCTATAACATGATTTGATGTTGAGAAATGATGAGCTAAACCAGATGTGATGATTCTATTCTATCCTTATTCACTAATGTACCGGTGGTAGAGGTGGTCAACATTCTAAAAGATCTCTTCCCTCAGGACATCGCCCAGTTGTTTCATCATTGCCTGAAAGCAAATTTCTTCAAAGTAAATAACATAGTATATAAACAATCGGAAGGTCTAGTCATGGGTGGCCCCCCTGTCACCACCATGCGCAGACCTATTTATGGAAAAACTTGAAAAGGATATTTTTTCCACCATTTCACCTAAATCGTAGATTTGATGGAGATATGTCGATGACATGTTCATCATATGGAAGGATATCATTGAAATCCTTCTCGTGTTTCTTAATAAAATCAACTCACTACATAATAAGATCAAATTCACTATAGAACTGGAGAAGAACAAAGAGCTACCCCTTTCTTGACATACTGGTCAGGAGAGAAGATAACATGTCCAACTGTTCATTTACAAGAAACCCACAGATACAGGTAGATATCTACATTATTCGTCTAACCATCATAGATCACAAAAACACAGCATCATTCATATGCTCCGTAATAGAGCTTTAAGGTCTATTTCGAAAGAAGTAGATGTACAGAGAGAACTGTCACAAATTGCTAACATCTATCTCTGAATACCCTTCTAACATTTTAAACAAATTGCTTTTTAAAGACAACCTCCAACAACATGGAACGGAGTCCCAATATGTGTCCACAGCTGTGATTCCATATATTAATTCAGTATCCACAAAATTGGCTAGAATGTTAAAAGCTCATAACATCAGAGTGGTTTTTAAACCAACTGCCACGATCTGACAAGTCTTAAGATCACCCAAAGATGAGGTACCTTTCTTCAAATTTCCTGGAGTATATGAAATTCCATGCATGTGTGGCCTTTCTTACATTGCACAGACCTCTGGAAGTTTTGAATTAAGACAGAAAAAACGTGGGGAATGTCAATCACAATAGAATCATCACATCTGGTTTAGCTCATCATTTCTCAATATCAAATTGTTAAGTTCTGAATTTAACTGAAAATTTATTAATTTGCGTTTTCAATTTTGAACATATATTGACATATCATGTGCTAAATTACTTGTGACTTACTAAATTGAGGTTATTTATCCATAATTCATGTTGTAATATAAATATTGTAAATTGTCTGTGATTTAAGCTCTGTTACTTTTGTGTAAATGCTTGTAAATTTGCTGGGAGAAAAGTTAATCGGATTAACTTTTGGTGCAGATGACCAAAAGCTGAACACGGGAAACACGTACGCGTGCACCGAGTAAAGCAAGCAAGCATTCCCCCCCCCACACACACATTGAAGAGCACGCTAGGGGAGAGTGTGGCACTACGTACTGGGAGACGTAGGGTGACTCAGACAAAGGGGAGAGGAAAAGCAATGATGTAAAAAAAAATAAGGATGGTGTGCAATTTAAAAACGGTAGCAGCACTAAAGAGAGGGCTTTTTGTCGCTCTTTTTTCTTCGTTTGGTTTTGGAACCTCCTTTTGGCACCTTCTCGCCCCATGCTTCGACGAGGTCATCGAGACAAAGACTGAGAGAGCATGCCATGATGTTCATGAAAGCTTGCCAGTCAACATTTAGCCCAGCAGAAGGCAGTTTCTGATTCCCCAGGAAATAGCTGAGCCATGTTGAACCAGTTGATGAGAAAACAACGGGCAATTATTTTCAGCGGCGGAGATATGTCCTGTCCGGACCACCAGTGGAACACTACAGATAATATGGATTGAGCCAGGAATCAAGAAGAGAAAGTTCAGTCATAATGAATGAGATGGCCAAGAATACTCCTCCAGCAAATGGTAATGTAAACCCTATGTTTTGTTAAGTAACTGTGTTATGGGAGAAAACTTATAAATTTAGGAAGGACATTAAGTTTTTGAGGTTATTAATTATGCTAAGGACTTTAGAGATGGTTGGATTTTGAAGTAGTGATAATATATGAAAATTTGAAGGAATTAGTACAGAAGCACGTGGGGGTTACTTTGTGATTTGATAAGTGAATAATCCTTAGCCTTGAAGTGTATAAAAGTGCATGGCTGTTCATAGATAGAATTGCATACTTGAATTGATGTGTGTTGCATACTATGTAAAATTTAGAAGGTTTTGATTATTATATTCATTCTTTGATACTAGTGAAATTATATATCAATGTCTATTTATAATGTGTAAATGTCTGAATTGAAATTAAATGTTCTTTTCTTTAAGTTTAACTAGTGACTTGCCTGAATATATATTTCTATTGCACCTTCTCATACAATTCGAACTAAAGTGGGCGATAAATAGTTAGGGAGGCTACAACTGCAAAATAAGCTTAAGTGATTTGAGATAGTGTACTAAACTGAGTTCTGGTTCCTTGATTTTGAGCTATTCAATAATCTAGGATTCAGGGTGGTGCAGTATAATAGAAATGTTCCCTGAATCCGAAGAAGGAATCAGAACCAGTACTGAAACAAAGGGGATCGGCATTGTCCAGTAGTAACCGCTTTGTCTTCAAAAACCACATGCATCATTCTTAAGAGTGAATAACGGCCCTGAATGAATCTTAAGACAGATAGAAAGATAGAGCATATTATTTAGATGAAACTAAGCTAGAGAGATTTAAGAAAAGAATTAAGTAAGAGTTATTCAAAGAAAATAAGTAGAAGTAAATAAAGTAAATACATACATACATACATCTTCAAGGCCCACCTTTCCTAATTGGGTTGTGGGGGCAACAGCTGCAAGAGGAACTTCCCGTGGTCACGATCCTCTGCCACCAAGCTCAGGTGTTCTGGTGGGATTCCCAAACATGTCCACCCAGGGTTTTGGATATAATCTATCCAGCGGTTCTTGGCCTCCCACCCTCTGGCTTGGCAAAGAGGGCCTGCTGAGGGAGCCTCTCTTGTGGCATTCTGACCAAGTGTCCGTACCAACGTAACTGTGATCTCTCAATACGGAGAAGCAGCGGTTGAGTATTGAGGGTTTCCCGAATTGCAGAGCTTCTGACTCTGTCAAGTCTTGTCATCCCCACAACCCCTCGAAGGAACCTCATTTCAGCCGCTTGGATTCGTATCTGCATTCTTTCGGTCATTACCCAACTCTCATGACAATAGGTGAGGATGGGGACATAGACTGTATTGAAGACAGCCAGCTTTGCTTTCTGGCTTAACTCCCGCTTCAATACTGCTGAACGGCCAAGCTCCCGCAATATTGAGCTTGCTAAGCAAATTCGAGTATCTAGCGCTACGTCCCATTTTCCATCATTCGTGAATATGGACCCAAGGTATTTAAACTTCTCCACCTACCTCATTGGGACTCCACTTACATGTAGAGTGCACTGGGATAATTGTCTTGAGACCACAAATGTTTCAGTTTTGGCCACACTGATCTTCATTCCGGCGTCCGCACAAACAGCTGCAAACCTATCCAGGGTCCGCTGGAGGTCATCTGTGGAAGAGCTAAGCAGAATTAGGTCATCTGCAAAAAAGCAGACATCGAATTCTACATCTTCCAATTCTGACACACTCACTGCCTCAACTGTGCCTATCAATCCAGTCCATAAATATTATGAAAAGGAGGGGTGACAGAACACACCCTTGGCGGAGGCCAACGGAGACTGTGAAAGGTTCAGACTTTGTGCTGTTTACCCTGACACAGAACTCTGGGCATTCATGCAGGGACTTGATGGCAGCTAATAGTTGGTCATCCACTCCATACTCTTGTACTACTTGCCAAAGCTTATCCCGAGGAACCTGGTCATATGCCTTCTCCAAGTCCACAAAACATGTGTTTTGTTAGCCATTTTGTTAGCATATTCCCAAGATTTCTGAAAGACTTGCCTTAAAGTGAAGATTTGGTCAGTTGTGCTTCTACCAGGACGCGAAAGCCACATTGTTCTTCCTGGAACTTTGACTCAACTATGCTCCTGCACAGTCTTTCCAATCACCTAGCATACACTTTCCCAAGCAGGCTGAGCAGAGAGATGCCATGATAGTTACTGCAATCCTTCTGGTCTCCCTTCTTGAAGACTGGTATTATTATGCCTGTCTGCCATTGCTTTTGGTGCTCGCCCAGATATCCAAGCATCCTGACACACTCGAGTCAGCCAGAGAACACCGTCGATTTAAGACTTTTAGCATTTCAGGCCGAATTTCATCATCTCCAGCAGCCTTGCCTCATTTTAGCGATTTTATTGCTAAATGGACTTCTTTTGCTAAAAGAGGTCCATTTAGCAAAAGAGGTCCATTTATTGCTAAATGGACCTCTTTTGCTGTGAGACTAGTCATTGCCCCGATCTGCACCTCTTGGATGTCCACAACTGCTGGGCCACCCGGGTTAAGAAGGCTCTCAAAGTATTCCCTCCGTCTGTGGAGGATATCCTTCTCGGTTGTTAAAAGTGCACCATCAGAGGCCTTAATTGCCCCTGTGCACAGTTTCCTCCCTCGAAGGTGGCGGATGGTCTGCTAGAATACTTTGTTTGCATTTGCATAGAATGAGTCTAATCTTTCACCAAAGTAAATAGTATAACATATTTAAAATAATAGGATAACATATTATATTTAACAAAATCATGTTATAGATTGGAAAAACAGTTCTATGCCTTATATCGAGAATGACTACAGACAGAGAACTTTCAAAGAAGCAGCAGTGGTGCTACGCACAGGCAATAATTTAAATAGAAATCAAGGTGCTATTCTTAAAGACACATGGAAATATCTCATCAATTCTCTCAGCTTAACAGAACTACGATATGCGAAAAACTACACAACATGTGGTCATGTACTGGATTCTGACTGAAGCATTCAAATGCATGCATGTCATCAAACACGAATTATCAAATGTAACGGCCTAGCAGTTACTAAAGTGTATGTTTTCATGTAACTTGATGCATTTGTTTTCACACCAGTACAGCCTTGAAAATGCTAGACAGTGGCTAGTAAAGCTTGTTGGCTCTTTGTATTTTTAATCATTAAATCTTAGTCTTTTAACAATAAAAGTTCTTAGTTTTAATACATTAGACCAAATAAGAACAATTGAACTCTAATAATACTATTTAATTGTGAGAATTAAAGAATTTCTTTACTGAGTGTTTCATGTTAGATTTTTGCATGCATACTTGAAAAGTAGGTAAGAAAAAGTGTAGAAGACAAATTTTGAGAAGTTGGGTCTAAGCCAAATAGTGATTGATGGACCAAATATTTACTTTAAATGAGATAATTGAGAAATGGAATATAATAATGATTTATTTAAGTTTTGTAGATTTGGAAATGGCATATGATATTGTGGTAAGAGTAAAGCTGTTCAGAATCCTACATAGGAGTGTGTAAATGGGTCATACATAATAATACCTAAGTGGTCGAGTGGATGGGATGCCTAGTCCAATCAACAGGTTGTGGGTTCAAATCTCACCTTGGGCATGCATGTTTGTAAAAGTCGTTGTAGATGAGCATGTATAGATCTTTGAGTTAATAAACCTTTCTTTATATATTCGGTTCTAGAAATTCCACTTAAATCTTCTTCTTCAACCTTCTGGTTCTGTCCACTGCGGACGATGGTCTCTCCTATGATTTTCCAGACCACTCGGTTTTCTGCTTCTCCCATCCATCTCACTCCTGCAATTTGTTCCAGTTCACCCCTCCACCTTCTTTTCGGTCTTCCTCTTTGTCTTGCTCCATCTCCTGTCACTGGATCTGGCAATATGGCCAGCCCATCTCCACTTAGCCTGTTTAATGTATTTTACAATATCCATGACACCTGTTTGAGATCTTATCCAGGTATTTGTCTTCCTATCTCTTAATGTTATTTTTAGCATACTTCTCTCCATGTGATGTTGTGTTGTTCTCAGCTTTTTGTTTAGAGGCTTCTGTTAAAGTCCATGTTTCTCCTCTCTATGTTAGGACAGGAAGTATGCACTGGTCGGAAGCTTTCCTTTTTAGACTCATAGGGATGTTACTTCTGAATATGGTCTCTCATTTTCCCATAAGCCATCCATCCAAGATGAATTCTTCAATCTCTTTTCTTTGGCAATCCTCAAAGGATAACAATTGGCCCAAATATACATATGAACTAACTTGTTCTATTTCATGGTTTTCAACTTTGACAGTTCTATGGTTTATGTATTTATTCATCATTATTTTTGTTTTTTCTCTATTTATATTTAATGCCATTACTCTGGAGGCTTCATTTAGCTGATTTAGCCTTTCTTCCAGATCTGCAAGATTATCTGCTATTAGGACAATATCATCTGCAAATGCAGCCTTTCTCCATTTATGTTTATTCCTTTTATTTCCCAATCAAGGCTTCTAAAGACTTCCTCTAGTGCAGCTGTAAATAATTTGGGAGATATGGTGTCTCCTTGCTGGATGTCTTTTGGTATTGCGAACTTTTCACTGTTTTTATATAATTTAATTACAGAAGTTGCATTATTGTAAGTATGTTTTAGTGTTTCAATATATGGTTTCTCAGCTCCCTGGGTTTCAAGTGCTTTTAGTATTGCAGATGCTGAATCAAGTTCTTTTTCATAGTCTATATAGGCCAGACATAAGGGTTTATTGTATTCAACTGAGTTTTCAATGAGCTGTCTTAATGTATGAATATGGTCCAAAGTAGTGTAATTCTTTCTAAATCCAGCTTGTTCACAGGATTGCATTCCCTCTAGTTTAGATTTTATTCTATTATTTATAATTTTTGTGAAGACTTTATATATGGTGGGTAGTAGGCTTATAGGTCTGTAGTTTTTAATTTCTTCCTTATTGCCCTTTTTAAAAATTAACATTAGAAGTGAATTGTTCCAATTTTTTGGAATTTTTCTCTGTTTTAGGCATTATTAAAGAGTTTAGTCGGCTGTTTGATGACAGGGCTTCCTCCCAGTTTTAAGAAGTCTACCATAATTAATCTTCTCCTGGGGCCTTTCCATTCTTCATTTCCTGCAGTGCCATTTCCACTTTACCTTGTAAGATCTCAGGGACATCGTGTTCTTCCTCACTCGAGTTATCCATAACTGATTCTTGGATGTCTCGGTCTTTGTCTTCAGAGAGTTCAGTATAAAATTCCTGAATTCTTTTTATTATTGCATCTCTATTTTTTATAAGTTCACCATTTTTTCCTCTTACAGCAGCTATTTCCTACTGGCACAAAAAAAAATTTTACTCACCCAGAGTATGAACACACACACACACGCATGCAATCTTTAATAGAATTTATAACAGCTAAATTCAATATTTTCCTTTAATGCTGCATGGTGATCAGTATTCATTTTAGAATCACTGCTTTCCAGTCATTAAACCACTCACAAAGTCAAAAAGAAATTGTTTTAATTTGACTAGTTTTGTGAAAAACTTTGTTTCACTTCATCAGGAAATAGCACAAATAAATTGAAAAACTACAGGAAAGTAATAATAGTTAACATTTCTAGTGAGGTATATTTGAAAATATTTCAACAATGGAAAGCACGCATTTGCTGCTATGCTTGCTGCTGTTTTTTTATTACACTGTAGAGGATACTTCATTTCAGCTGATTCTTTGAATGCTCTTGAATAAAAGCAGTAACAATGAGGAGCATTTCAGTTTATTGCCATTCTACTAAATGTTTTGTATTTGTTGTATGTGCTGCCAGCCATAATTTGTGCTTTCTCTCATTCTCAGCATCCTTGATGTGTTCTGATCATCATATCTCTCCTAGTTTATCCTATACAGCGTAGCCCCACACACACAACTACAACTGATCTTGTAGATGCCTGGTTTTTGTGATTCAAATCTGGCCCTCCTCATGGTCCTCCTCTATATCAAGACACTTGTATCTACTGGTAGTATATAGCAGTCCATGAGTCAGCGAATACGTGCTTTCCATTGTTTAAACATTTTCAAATATTCTTAACTAGAAATGTTAATTATTACTTTGCTTGTAGTTTTTTAATTTTTTTTGTGCTGTTTTGGCTCCTGTGAGTTTGCAGTGATGAGAGTCGATGAGTAAACTTTCTCATAAGAAGGAAGAATTTTTGGCCTTAGTTGGCACTTTCAGGCCAAACAGGTTATTGATATAGATGATATAGATAGTGGGATTGAATGTGAGGGATATGGTGTGTTCAGGAGTGACAGAGAGAATAAAATGGGGGGAGGAGTGTTATTGATGATAGCTGATGAGCTACAGCCAAGGAGAATAGAAGTGGAACTGCAGGATAGAGAAAAGAGCACATTTAAGGCTATTTGATGTGAGATTGAAACTAGCAGAACAAAATATACAGTTGGGTGCTGCTATAGACCAGGTGATGGAATAGATGGTAGAAATAGTATGCATAAGCAAATAGAAGAAATGAGTGGAAGGAGGGTAATTATTATGGGTGATTTCATCTATGGTAACATCGATTGAAAGGAGGAGAGGACACACACGGGAGGAAGGAATTGGATTTTATGTGATTATTAAGGGATAACTATCTGCGACAGCATGTTATGGGAAGTACTAGGGGTCAGAGAGTGCTTGACCTAGTAATTGCATCTGAGGATTTGGCCTGTAATGAATATGACCATGTTGCCACCAATTGGTGAGAGTGATCATAGGGTCTTGACTTGAGAGGTGGCTAAAGGTGTGGAATTTACAATTAAGACAGGGTACGTGTGGAATTATCGGGCTGGTAAGTATGACAAGCTTAGGAGTTTGATTGGATCAGTGCCATGGCATGTAAAACTGCAAAGGGCTAGATATTGATAGTGCATGGGAGGCGGTTAGGAAGTGTTTGCATTAAGCAATGGCTGATGTACCTAGAGTTTGCTTGAAACAATGGCTGATATAACTGTATACCTAGATTCTGAATAATAAATCAAGTAGGGGTTAAATGGATGAATAACACCATTAAGCTTTAGCTGCAAAAAAAGAAACAACTATGGAGGGAATTTAAGGAAAAAGGTGACCAGCAGGTACATGAACGGTATAAAGCGCAGGCCAGAAGGCTAATGAGTGTGGTAAAAAAAACAAAAACGGATTATGAAAGAACATTAGCCATGTTGGCTAAAGAGAATCCCAAACAGTTTTTTCGATATGTTGCAAGTAAAAGAAAAAAAATGTATATGTCAGAATGATTTTAAAGAATGCCGATGGTAGGGAGGTAACTGAATCAGTTGATATAGTTGAATTACTGAGCGAGAATTTTACAAGAATATATCATCCAGGTGGTGACATTGCAGGAATGAATGAACCAATAGATTATACGGGAATGGTGAATGAAGTGGAGGTTAGTAGTGTATTACAAAACCTCAATGTCAATACATCTGTGGGATTGGATGGTATACCAGCTCATGTCGTACATGAAGCGGCTAAAGAATTGTCAGTGCCTTTGACTATTTTGTTTAATTTGAGTCTCGGGTCTGGGTTAGTCCCGAGGGGGTGGAAAGAGGGGAAAATAGTTCCACTGCATAAAGGCGGTTCCAAGACTGCTGTTGTAAATTACTGACTGATTAGCATATCAGGAATCATTGTGAAGGTCTTGCAGAAAGTAGTCAAGAAAAATACAGGACTGGATAGATGAAAATGGGATACTGTATGGGAAACAACATGGTTTTGTGAAGGTTAGATCATGCCTCAGTAACTTGCTCACGTTTTATAACACAGTGACGGCTGAACTGGATAAGGGTAATGGGTTTACAGTGATTCTACTGGACCTTGCTAAGGCCTTTGACAGGATACCACATGGAATTCTAATCAGTAAACTGCAGCATATGGGGAATGGATATAGGGTTGGTGAGAATGGATAGGAGGGTATTTGATGGAGAGATATCAGAGAGTGGTTTATTCAGGAGTAGAGATGATGGCCTATGACTATTGGTGTGCCGTAGGGTTCTGTTCTTGGACCACTACTTTTCAATTTGTTCATTAACGATATAGAAAAGGATCTGAGAGGAAGTGCTGATTTGTTTGCTGATGATGCCAAGTTGGGTAGAGCAATAGTGAGTACACAGGATGTCAAAATTTTGCAAGATGATCTGGATAGTTTGGAGGACTGGGCTAAGGAGAATGGATGTCAATTTAATGTGGCAAAGTGTAAGCTTATGCATTTTGGGGTGAAAAGATTTGCAGCAGTATATCACATTGGTGGAACCATGCTCTAGGAGATTGACGAGGCCATGGATTTGGTAGCGTTGGTGGATAGGGAGTTGAAGTTTGGGGGGGGGGGTCACATCGCAGAAGTGGCTAAATCTGCTCATCAAATCACTTGGTTGCTGAAAAATACTTTAACAAGCAGAGACAAACAAGTTATTTTTCCTCTATATCGAGCCTTTGTAAGACCCCATCTAGACTACTGTGCCCAGATATGGGTGGCAGGGTTTCTTCTTGATGGCGAGGAGGTGGAGAGGATCCAGAGGCGAGTGACCAAGATGATAGCAGATCTATGGAATGAAACTTATGAGAACAGGTTGAAGATTTGTGGGTTACAAAAATTGGTTGATAGGCAGAAATGGGGTGATATGATTGAGACATTCAAATTACTGAAGGGTTTCTATAAGATTAATGCAGAAGTTATTTTTGAGAATAGGACTGGTGGTGGGAGAACTAGGCCATACATGGAAGCTAGGCAAGAATGTGGTTAGCAAGGGTGTTAGAGCTAGGTTTTTTTCTTGGAGAGTGGTGAATGAGTGGAATAAGCTGCCAGAGTCTGTTTTGGGTGCTATGACCGTGAATGAGTTCAAGGTGAGGTATGATAGATACTGTGTGAATGTCGAATAGTTGTTCTTGACATGGTGTTAGGGCCGCCTTCGATGAGTATGTTGACTCCTTGGAGTTGCCCGAAATAATAATAATAGTTGTAAAGTGAAATGCAGTGATTAATATCTGAAAAGCAACTCTTGTAATGCTTCCAGTGTTAATAATGTTACAACTACCCATTGCAACTCTTGTAATGCTTCCAGTGTTAATAATGTTTCAACTACCCATTGCTGCAGTTTTCTCACATTTCCTCTCTCTCAATACTGTCTATATTTTTCTGTCGTTTCTTCTATTATATCGCTCATTGGGTAATTTTTATGCATAAACACCTGACAGCTGTTAGGGATTAAAGATTGGCTTCATGATAAGGTAAAACTTGATGATGCCTTATAACATCTTCCTAATTTTACCACAGGATGCTTACATAGTTCATTATACTTTTTTTTTTTATTACTTGCTATTTTACTATAATTACAATCTTCTACAATCCCAATTTAATAATGTCTAATGTTATTAAATTGAGTTCCTTGCGAATTATTTTCACTCTTCTCTATCTATAAGGTCGTATGTTTGTATTTCATCTGCCTAGCCTCTTTTTCAAATCTTAATGCCAAAGAAATTGTTATTAGAACTGATCACAGAAATCCTTAATAAGAATGATTTAATACTATTCTTGAGGTGTAGTGATCCATTGTTTACTTGTAGTCTTGGCTGACAAAGAAAGAGATTTACATTGAGAACAAAAATGCAGTTGTACTTGCAAAGTTACAAACAGAATTATATAAAAATCTCTTATTTGGCTGCCTTGACTTTCATTTTTTTAGTCAGTTTTTATGGGATATTTAAACATTTTTTTAGTTCCTTTATGGATGAAATAAGTCATATAAATCCCTACTTTTTTTAAGCTAACAGTTTTTGAAATTTTTTTGATTTAAATTTTAAAATTGTAACGTGCTCTGTTATAATTTTATATACTTTTTTTTAAGTCAAAATGAAGAAAAAAATTATTTTTTAGCAAATTGATGGGAAAATAAAATTCTCTCTGAATGTGAAAAATGTACTTCTTTAAATAAGGTTATAACAATGATTTCTAAACAAGTTTGAAAAACATTTTTCAAGATGGAAGGCTAAATGGCAGTGAACTGTGAAGACTTATGATCTGAAGATCACAAATGTTTTAACTTAATTCTAATGGATAAACCTTCCATAGAAGGGAATGGTACAGAATAGTGCAGACTCTGATTTTGAGAAGTGGTACAGACTTCCTTCCCCCCCTCCCCCCATTTCCCACAGTATGATCTTAGCTATCGTTGTTCCAGTACTCCTCTACTTTCTCATCCTACTTTAGTCCATTCTTTATGAGAAAATATTGATAGGACTCACTTTGGAAGTTTCTTGGGGGAGGGGGGGAGAAAGTGTTGCATATGAATTTCACTCTGTCAACATCTGGCAATAATTATAAAACTATATCTGATTCTGAATTTTGTGGAACAAATATTGGTGGATATAATTGGTGGATCTGAATTTTTAGGTATGAAAATGTGAAATATTTGATTACTAATTCACAGGTCCTATATAAAATTACCGTTTTTTTCTGGTTAGTAGTTGGAATGGGAATAACTGTTCGATGATGTTGGCACACTCTCCCATTGTGAGTCTTTGGCCTCCCTGGAGGTGTCAGATAATAATAACTTCACGAGGAGAGAAGGGTTGGCCATGAGAACACAAACCAAGTTAGGCCAGAAAATGGCACAAGTTATTGAGGATAAAATCCAATAGTTTTACTCCTATGTCATAAAGCTTCGGAAAAAGTATGCTTTTGAACCAAGTCAGATTGCAAACATGATGAGGTGCCTCTCAAATTTGATGTGCCTTCCAACAGAACTGTTGATATGAAAGGAGTCAAAACAGTGGCAATCAAAACAAGATATATAAGATATATCTTGTTTTGTTCATATAAGATGCCCCATGTATAAGACGAACCCTACTTTTTCAAACCCAGAATTAAGAAATCAGTATTTTAAACATAAAACAGAACACATTTGATATTTTTTTTAAACATTCAAAGTATATTTAGTAATTAGGTAATATTTTTAAAATTCATGCTAAGAAATTATGCATCACTCTCAGTTTCGTGCATATCATTTTCTTCATTACTATTAGTTCCAGACATATCACTTTCTTCAACCTCTACTGCATCACTTCTGTCTTTTGAGTCACTGTCTATATATATATATATATATATATATGAGATCATCCTCAGTTTCATCCATGGCATTGCTGATTCCACATTTTTTAAAGGACTTCACAACCACCTCTTGCTTGATTCCATTCCATGAGTTTAAGACCAATTTGCGTACCTCACTAATGGTTGATTTTTTCACTCTTCCTGTTGGTGTCAAGTTATTACCTGCTTTTTGCATCCATTTATTCCATTTTTCTTTCATCAGAGCTTTGAAGGGCTTGTTGATAGAAATATCTAGTGGCTTTAACTGACCTGTAAGTCCACCAGGAATAACTGCTAGCTGCGTTCGCAAATCCGCTGCAACTCTTTTTGTCTTTTCTGTTAAATATGCACGGAACTGATCAAATATGAGCAGAGCTGGCCTCTTCGAGCCCTCCAGGTCTTCTGGACCAAATCTTTGCAAACCAGATAACAATGATTTCTTCATTCATCCAGCTGTTCTCATGAACTTGGACAAGAACGTCACGTGGTATGCTCTCCTTAGGATATGTTTTCCTCTTAAAAATGAGCATAGGAGGCCGTTTGGTACTCTGCACAGCATGAAAGAACATCAGTATAGTGTGTTTTTTCATGACCGCTTGTTTTGATTGCCACTGTTTTGACTCCTTTCATATCAACAGTTCTGTTGGAAGGCACATCAAAATTGAGAGGCACCTCATCTATGTTTGCAATCTGACTTGGTTGAAAAGCATACTTTTTCCGAAGCTTTATGACATAGGAGTAAAACTATTGGATTTTATCCTCAATAACTTGTGCCATTTTCTGGCCTAACTTGGTTTGTGTTCTCATGGCCAACCCTTCTCTCCTCGTGAAGTTATTATTATCTGACACCTCCAGGGAGGCCAAAGACTCACAATGGGAGAGTGTGCCAACATCATCGAACAGTTATTCCCATTCCAACTACTAACCATGCTCAAACTTGCTTAAGTTTTTGCAAGCCATTAGTAGCAGAGGCTCTACCAATCGACCAACCTTTTTGCCTTTCCTGTGAAATCAACAATGTTCATTTCTCTTGCAAACCTTTTTGCCTCATATTGAATAAGCTTGGTTGACTCACATATCCCACTCTGGCACTGCTCCATAATCCAAGTCTTGAGCTTCTGCTCCAAGTTTGGCCTTTTTGCTGGTTTTCCTCTTAATGCTCTCTTCTTTTTTGGCATCTTGAGTAGTTGTTCTTCCTGTTTTCTCCACTGTCTAATCATACACTCAGTGGGAGGAGGTCCAAACTGTCTCTCTGAAGCTTTATTTCGCTGGTCTTTTGCATAAGCAATGACTTTTAACTTGAATTTTGAAGAATATGACAATTTTTTATTTTTGGACATTTTTATGGGCTAGTGTTCAAAATATTGTTAATGCATTAACTTATCACACCAACGAGTTGCAGACGTATAAATGCTTTCAAAAGTTCTGATTGGTTTATGGAATTTTTTTCACTTGGCTATGCTACCAATTATATATTTGGTTTAATCCTTTATCACGTGTAAGCAAACAAAGTTTGCACCTGAAGTATTTTCAGGACTGAGACAACTCGTGGTAAAGGTGGTATAAGTTCTCATCATTTGCCTTAGCATCTCCCATAATGCAAAGTGCATTTCCTTGCAGACATGTATAATGCCATGCATTAAGGGAAGGGTCACTACCCAGACCAGTTTCAACGAAATATATAATTGGTAATATAGCCAAGTGAAAAAACTTCCATCAACTTATCTCTAATCCAGAGAATTTTAATAATAAGGTGTGACACTTTTGGCAACTTGTATAGGTAAATTATGACTTCTTCATTACTTCAACCTTAGTATCACCACCTCTGGGTCTGGCTCCCATTGATGAGACCTCAATAAAGGTCGAAACCGGTCTGGGTAGTGACCCTTCCCTTAATGCATAGTATTATACATGTCTGCAAGGAGATGTGCTTTGCATTATGGGAGATACTAAGGCAAGTGATGAGAACTTATACCACCTTTGCCACAAGTTGCCTCAGTCCTGAAAATACTTCAGGTCAAACTTTGTTTGTTTACACTTGGATAAAGGATTAAACCAAATATATAATTCTGATTGGTTTATTCAGAATCAGCCGTTAATGACGTCAGTCGACAAAGATTGCAGAAGCCTGTTCGTAGAGACAAGGTACCGGCAGTTTCGTCACAGCAACCGCAAATCTCTATCACCTGGTTACCCCCCCCCGATTTATAAGATGACCTGCAATTTTTGGTCTAAAAATTTTAGGAAAAAAGTTTTGTCTTATACATGGAAAACTATGGTAACTTTCTTAAGTTGCTTCTAATATTTTAAGATTTCTAGAGGTGAGTCATACAGTCCCACACATCTTGAATGTGTTTAGTTTTCAAGTTAAGTTTAGTTTTAAATAAATGAAGTCTGTTACTTACACCTTGTCTATTTATGAGAAAAATTTAAGTAATTTACTTTGAGCTTCATTTTTGTTTGCAATAACTCTCTGTGCACACCTGAGTGTGTAACACATTGAGTATTCCTCCCCCCCCCTTTTTTTTTTTTTACTTCTATTGTGTAAAGAACATTTCCTTGTAAACTATGTTGAAAACATTTTGTAAAATCAATTATCTGAGATAATTTTTTTAAGTATTTTATTTTGTAATGTATCAATTTGTGGTCTTTGAAGTGGGAGAAGGGTATTAAGGGTACTTTGGTAATATTACAAAAATTGATTTAATATACATAATTAAAAGGTATAACGGACTATGAAGATAGGATTTAACCATCTTTCATTGCATTAATTATGTCTCTATAGATGCCAGGTTAGTTGGTTTGGGGTAGGACATTGAGCCTAACATGTTGAAGGCAAGATGAGATAACTACTCCTTTGAAAGAAGATAAAATGTCTTGTTCTATAGATTCTCCAGTGAGAATACAGTTGTTGTGTTCCATGTGTTTCCTATTTTTACAGTTGGTATTTTTCATTGATGATTTTCATATAAAATTTCACATTGTATTATTCAGTTTAGTTAGATCATGTTGGGTTGTTTTCAAATCAGTCTGTAATTTATTAGGATTCCAATGTCAGATCTTACGTTCTGTTTCCTAAAGCATCATAAGTTTCTTATCAGGCCACCTATATCTTGGTTTTTGAGAAAAGCAGAAAAAACAACAACAAAAAAAAAAACTTTTTTTTTTTTTTTTCCCCTCCTTGCATTAAGGTACTGTTTTTAACTGTCCTCTCATTTTGTTTAAATGACCATACCATATTAGATTAGCTGTATTCACAAATACAGGAGCATTAATAATGTCACATTTTTTTATTTTCATGTTTAATATGATTCCGATCGATGCCATATGTTTGCTCTGTAGTGTCTCTCAGAATTGGATCTATAGTCTTATCAATTATTTTATTTCTAATTTAAGCTTTAGATCCATAAGTTGGATTAAGATTAAGGAAAATTTTCATGCCATTTCAGGCCTAGTAAGCAGAGTTGTAGTCTGACCAGGCAATGAGATTCTTCTCCTGCATGGAGACAATTCACAGACATCTATGCCTGTAGCAGAATTCCAACTTGTGTCCTATTGCAGTTTCTCTGAAAGTGTGGTATGTGTACCCATGGAAAGTATGCTAAAGGTCTTAAGGAAGCACATGGCTTTTTTTTTCTTCTTTTTTTTTTTAAACAAACAAACAGATTACTTTGTTCTTACCTTTATATTTTTTTGTTGCCATTTTATTCTAGATAAGTGTAGGTCTCTGTCATTAATTTTTCAGTAACTAAACAACCAAAAGGCAGTTTTAACAAAATGTGTCTCGTCACCTATCAACTAACTTCCAGGACTGCACCCGTTTAATGACACAATCATGTTCCAATGCTTCAACAACCTCTTTGATTTATGTGTAGATCAAATTGTTTTTTGCATTAAAAGTTTAAATTCAAATAGTTCAACCACACGTTTGGAACTCTGTTAAATTTCATTCATTTCTTTAAATGTTTGTATTATTCAAAATTTAAATTTCATAATTTTTGCTTCTATTGTATATTAGATTTGTATAACTAAAAAAGGTATTTGATAATCTAAAAATTTTAGAAGTTTATAATTTATTATCATGCAAATGTTACAAATCTTTATAATTATTTGTATTGGAATGAAATATAACATCTTCCAGCTTACCTTGCCTTGAGAAGGGCGGGGGAGGTATGGTAGCGTTAATAAAATTTTAATAGAGGTATGTGGGGATCAAAAGGTGGAAACACTGCCCTGTTGTATCCACTTTGCCAACCAGACCTTAGCATTTTGATATAGTTTATTATTATTATTTTAGCTTAGAGAACATGAAAGACAAGCATCTGGAGGAGGAGAAATGTTTTTCATGCGTACACCTGAAGATCTAACAGGAAGAGATGGAGATATCATTTTAGCAGAGTATTCTGAAGAACATCCTCCACTTGTTAACCAAATTGGCATGGCTACTAAAATTAAGAACTATTACAAAAGGGTAAGCTTATTACTGTGTTACACCATAATTTTCCCAAAACATGCTCTATACAGATTTCATCTGTTAGTATATCAATGTCTTGTATTTTATTATTATTATTACATGACACCTCCAGGGAGTCGATAGACTCGTCGAGGGAGGGGCACTCACTCTATAATACTGTCTCCACCACTCGATCCACCAACTACAACAAACCACAACTACACGAAAGCCATCTACTGCCCACCACAACTAGTATTTTCAAAGACAATCACAAACATCCACGGCAAGATTCAAACCCACATCCTTTTGGCTGGAGAGCAAATATGCTAACCACTCGAACAATCAAGTGGGTTGTTGTTGATGAATTTAGTGAATTTTTCAGTATGTTATTGTTATAATAATTTACTATTTATTTATGGACTGTCCTTTTGAAGAAAGGAACCAGATGTTGGAAATGGCGAAGAGCCATGAACAGCATTATAAGTAGTCTGGTTTCCTCTTCCTTGCTTTTCAAAGGAAGAGAAACATTCTGTAGTGATCTTTGCATTTCTCTCATACAAGATAACAATAGTAAAGCAGGATCTAATGTTGTTTTTATGGGG
Source organism: Typopeltis vanoorti (assembly GCF_054136105.1). Lineage (NCBI taxonomy): Eukaryota > Metazoa > Arthropoda > Arachnida > Uropygi > Thelyphonidae > Typopeltis > Typopeltis vanoorti. Next base: position 75,633,979 of record NC_143552.1, on the reverse strand, counting down.
AGAGAGAAGTTTTAGGTCATGAAGTTTTGAAGACTTTTGCTTTTTTTTTTATGTATAGCATGTTAACAGATTTTATTACTCTCTCTCTCTCTTTCTGCTGAAAATGCAGAAAATGATTTAAATACAATTAAAGCAAAAAAAAAAAAAAAAAAAAATCCTTTCATCCATTTCATGAATTATATTACAAAACATATTTCTTTCTGCACAATTTAGATATTAGATATTTGCCTTTTTTTTTTTTTTTTTCTCTTTCATAATATTAACAAGCTCATTTTTTTTTTAAAAGTCTGCTGATATTTTTTAGATTCCATTCAGCACCCTGAAAGAAACAAAACAGCTCTGTAGGTAGTTTCCGGTATTGAAACCACGTATTAATATGAAGAGTTTATTAAAAATAAACAATTAAAAAACTGACAAGTTTCGATCGTCATAAGATTTATATCACCAGGTTCAATGGCAGCTCGTCCATAAGGGCTGCAGCCCCTCCAGTATAAAATGAAAGTTCCCCTCCAGTATGAAATGAAAGTTCCTGTTTTATTATTGCTGTTCTTAAATTTTTATATATTTATCTAAAAACCATTATTTTCTCGTTTGTAATACAATAGTGCTCGATAGTATTTTATATAATTTTGCAATAGTCAATGTGCTGTGTGGGCTAGGGCTAGTATCAGTACTGGTTAGTATACTCAATGCTGAAGCTGCATTCCATGCAGACCACACCAAATCGCTACCCAGTTGGGATAATGTAGTAGAAGCAACACATGATTTAGGTGCAGTTTGGGCTGGTAGCATTGCAGCCCAAGATAGGTTGCTACTACACAAGCACAAACAACACAAATTAATGTCATTGTCATTATTGTAGGTAAATATTGTGGTTTTTCTTTTTTTCTATTTAATGCTAGCATTTCATTTATATCTTTGTAGAAATGAACATAGAGAAGAATTCTGTTAAATATTGTTAAATTTTAGTTTTATTAATGATATAATTTTTTCGATCCATTTTGATTTTTTTTTACTTTTATTGCTATAGTCCCACAAATTCTTACGAGCTGCCACTGATCAGGGTTACTTAATGGCATATAAAAGTTTTACACAACAAAAGCTTATTGACAATTAATTACACATGTTAGATGTTTTTAATAACTTCACAACTGTTGGATAACATTATTTGTTAAATATTATGTGTAAAACTTTTATATGCCATTATTGCTGATCAGTGACAGCTCGTAAGAATTTGTTGTGGTGGGACTGTAGGAATAAAAGTAAAAAAAAAAAAAAAAATCAAAATGGATCGAAAAAATTATATCATTAATAAAACTAAAATATAACAAAATTTAACAATATTTAACAGAATTCTTCTCTTCGTTCATTTCTACAAAGTTATGAATTAAATAGAAAAAAGAAAAAGCACACTATTTACCTAAGATAACGACAACAACGTTAATTTGTGTTGATTGTGCTTGTGTAGTAGCAACGTATCTTGGCTGCAATGCTACCAGCCCAAACTGCAAGTAAATCACGTGTTACTCCCACTACATTATTCCCACTGGGTTGCGGTTTGGTGCAATCTAATATGTGTAATTAATTGTCAATAAGCTTTTGTTGTGTAAAACTTTTATATACCATTACCCCTGATCAGTGGGAGCTCGTAAGAATTTGTTGCAGCAGGACTGTAGCAGTAAAAGTAAAAACGTTTGTTGTCAATAAGCCTTTGTTGTGTAAAACTTCTATACACCATTAGCCCTGACGATGTAAGTCTTACAACGCACGAAACTTATTGGGATTTAATTTTATTGTTTATTTTAATAAACTCTTTATATTAATATATGGTCTCAATACCAAAAACTACCTACAGAACTGCTTAACCATAGAAACCTACTTCTAAACAAAACAGCTCTTAGATATGCATAAGCACTGTGACCAAGTATATATAGTGGAACAAGTCAAATTTTAATGGAATAAGTAACTAAAGTCTAGAATGTTGTCTTCTGAGAATAGAGGATGCTTGGAAAAATAATATCCCAAATGTTGTACTACTTAATGCATCTGAACTTTTGAGATTATTGGATTGTTTCATTGCTGCTGATGGCAACAAAAATAGCTTTTCTGATTTGCTAAGGAGGTTTATGTGAAATTCCTCCCCATCCATTTTTTTTTGCTGGCTTGATTGGTTGGATTTGTGGCAGTCTCTGCTCTGTAACCAACAGATTGTAGATTCTAATCCTTTTGTAGAATTGCATGAATAGTATGTCTTTTGCTGGTTGCTAATTTTCATTGCTCAGTGTAAGACTACCACCCTGTTTTTTAAGGCTTGAAGTGACTTGAAAGGAGGTCCGTGCCTTAGAATATGATTCAAGATTATGATTCTTAGTCCGGTGTCTAAGTCCTTATCATAGTGGCAGAAAGATACTCAAAATATAAATCAATAATAAAAAAAATTTAAAAAATCTTTGCATTTTATTTATTTATTTATTTACTAAAATAAAGAGCCAAAAGGCTTCACTTCAGTAATCTAGATTTATAAAAATTAAGTGGATATTAAATCCAGCATTATTTCGAAGCCGAATATAGAAACTATAAAAGTTTCGTATGAAATTTGACTAGAGAGCTTACTGGAATGCACTCGCTGACTCATGATCGTGATTCATGTTTTGAATGTAGTTAATGGTCTGTCTCCCTATAACATTAATTGAAATATATTAGAGTTTTTGAATGAAATTGTATATAATTTTTGTTACGTGAGATTTCCAGTGGGATTTCTAATCACACCTGTATGTGTGTGTGTGTGTTTTCTATAAACTGCAAAATATAAGGACCCCTCTGGAAGACGTCTGATTAGTGGATCCAGGAAGGGCAGACAGTCGTTAGCTTCCAGTTTCATTGTAAAGTGGATTTTTGGATGCTGGCTATTTGAGTATGCTAAGAATGTATCCAATGTGCCTGGACTGTGTGGCCAAATAGTAAACACATCATCAACCTAGCATAACCAAAGCACTGGTTTTGAGAGTGGCTGTATTGATAGCTAGCTTTTCCAAGTGTCCTATGTAAAAATTGGCTAAGAAGGGGGGGGGGGGGGGGGGGGGCAAAAGAGGAGAGCCCATTGTTGTCCCATCTAATTGTTTGTATATTTTCCCTTTCCATAAAATAACTTTCATGTACTGTGAATTTAAATAGTTCAGATACATCAGGGGGGAAAATGTGACTTCAGTAAATCAAGGGTTTCGATTAACAGTACATTTGTGAATAGTGACGCGATATCAAAACTTACCATTATGTCTGAGCTTTTTAAGGTATGGTTTTCTAAAATATTTTTTAGGTGGACAGAATTTTTAACAAAGGAGGGAGAACTGATTGTGAGAGTGGCTAGTAGTTTAGTAAGTTTGTAAGGGTATACCTTGTTTGTGAATTTTAAGTGCTCCATATATTCTGGGTGTTTTAAAATGGAAGGGCTTGAATTAACTGTTTCTTTAGGCCAGGAAGTGACTTTTTTCAATAATTTTCACACTTTATTTTTTTGCAAGTTGGTGGGATCCTGATCTGTAATTTGGTTGGTTGAGTGATATTGTAGAAGTATGTGCATTTTGCTTTCATATTCTGTTGAATTCATCACCACAGTTGCATTCCCTCTGTCTGCTTTAGTTATAACAATGTGGTTATTACTGTGTAGCTCTTTTAAAGCAATGATTTCCTTATGTGGAATATTGTTTTTGGGAGGTTTGGGGGTTAGGATGTTGGCCACATCTAAACGATTGTTATTGGCTGTTGCTGGAGGCAGGTTGTATATTCCCCATTCATGGAAGCCATTATTTCGGAATTTGCCTGGGAGTAACAGCAAAATTGTGTCCTCGACTTAATGCACTAGTAGTTTAATTGGTTAAGGCTACTGATGATAAATTCACAACGACACGATTTTGTTGTAATTATGGTTGTTTTGTAGCACTATGTTGTTGGAGAATTTCAAATTTTTTCTGGTACCGGTTTTTAACTTTGACGAATTCTATTTTAGCTGTTCCGTCGGAGATGCTGTCAGTGAGTGGAATAGTTTGCCTGTTGAAGCAGTGAGTGCATCTTTTGTGAATGTGTTTAAGGGAAGGTATGACAGTGGTTTGGATGATGTGCAGCTCTTCTCAATAAGTCCTTGTTGACTCCCTGGAGGTCTCAGATAATAATAATAAATCAACCCTCCTAAAAAAAAAAAAATCCAATAAATCCATTACCAGTCCATATATTTGGAGTATGTCTGAAAAGTTGGAAAATCTAAAAAAAAAAAAAAAAAAAAAAAAGCCAGCGAATACCTTCAGACTACATAAATAAGTGGCACCCATTATTTGCTTCCTTAAATACAACCAGATTTCTTGGTATATATTATACTTTTGGGGTATGTCTGTAGTGCAGCTATAAACTGTCCAGCATGCAGAACAGCTAATCTTCCGGATTTGAGTGTTTTATGCATCTGAATTTGATGAGGTTTAGATAGTGGTTTTAAGGGAGGGATTCCAGAAATAGTATCTCATATTTGTATTCACTGCAGAGAAGTAATATGGCTCCTTTTTTTCAGCATATATTGTGGATACTTAAGGCATGGTCTGGGTGCTGTGTAGCCATAATTTTGGTACCAGATATATGTTACCACCTAGTTGACTCAGTTGTTGCAAGCCAGGATCATAAACCTCATTATGTATAAGCTGAGCGATTAGGAGACAGATTCATCTCTTGATTATTGTAAAAGAGGATTACACTTTAGTTAAATAGTAGATGTTGATGTGTAACCATTTAGAATTCAGGAATGATGCAGTGACTACGTCAATTCAACAAACACAACAAAATATTAATATAAAATAGCTAATTTCCTGTCACATGAGAAACATTTACTCATAATAGTTACTGTGTCCTCTCTTCTAACATACAAACACAATATCTGCTTAAATATCCTTAATTTAATTGTTTAGGGTCAGCAATAATTTAGACAATTGTCTCTACAGAAGTTTTAGAATTTCTAAGAAGCATCTAAAGTCCTATGTAGTTCACAGAAGAACACAAAATGTATCAATTACCTTAACCAAACTACATTTCACAAAGAGGTCGGGGAGCAGGAATTTCTTAGCATGAGCAATAGCTGTATGTATACACGTCTACCATCTATTAGCATACTATTTTGTGAAGTGAGATTCATGATTCTTCACCAGCTTTATGACATTTGAGACTGGATTTCTCTTAACAGGACTACTTATTTCTTGGCTTTTTTTTTTGAAATTAGCAAATGACTGTTCTTCTTGATTCAAGGATGTCTGCTTGATGATTTGCTCTACAGTTTAACTTTTTTTTTTTTTTAGAGACTATTCTTCTATTGTGTCTATTCTTTTGTTTGACTTGTACTTTCCTTTTCTTTCTCCTTATTGCAATGGGTATTGGAATGGACTTCCAGGGAATAAATCTGAGGTTAGGCTTTTGGACAGTATTTTCTAGTAGACACCTTCTTGAGGAAGATCTTCAAAGAGTGGCCATGGGTATGTATACCATGTGAGAGAAATTACAGGTGAGAAGCTTGTTTCACAGGAATTGACTTTACTGGCATAAGTTTCTATTAGGAGCTCTTCTTGATAGAGATGCTGTTATAATCTTCGTTACTTAGGCTGCAATTTTCAGGCAAAGAAACCTTTTTTTTTTCCCATTGTAACTTCCCAGGCAGAAGGTTGAATTAATTACTCTTTTTACTGCTAACCCTGAGTTACCACTCATTAATCACTTACTGTGCAGATGCAGTAAGGTGCACTTTACTTCTAGTTAGTCAGTTGCCATACAGCGACTTCTAGTCAGTCCTCTTTTTCTTCTTCTCTTTGCCCTCTCTATCAATAATGCACCTGATAATACATGCTATTCACTGCAGGAGGATAGCTCCATCTACAACTATTAGAATTCAAGAAAAATAAATAAATTTAAATGGTTATTTATTCATGAAATAACAATGAAGAGTGTGGCTTAGGATCACTAGGAAAAAATGGCTAGAAAACCTAGCTGAAAATTCTGCAAGTATTAAATATTTTTTTCCACATGCATTTTTACATTATTGAATTTTATCATTAAGAATTTGAGGTTAGTAAATGAAGATTATTTATGTATTAGAGGAAGAGCAGTATGCTTAGTGATATAACACAGCCCTAAGGTTCATCTGCATTGGTTGAGAAGCTAAATAGAGAACACAAATGACCAAAGTGAGAACTGAATATATTATTACAGTATAAAAATTAGAAGGCACAACAAGATGGCAGTTCGCTTAGTATTACTTTTTGAGACATTATCATTGCTTTGGAATTACCTTTCCATGATATGTCAAGAGGCAGACAATAAGTAAGGAGAGCTGTAGATTTTGAATGGCAGGATCTATACTTATCATTGAATAAGTGATGGACAAAGTTTGTGATCCAGTTGATAAAAGTGATTGAGAACACATAAGAGGTTGTTACCAAATTAATGTGGAAGAGAATTTTCATGGCATTGAGAAAATCGCTATCACTGGAAATTCTATGGCAGGTGTAAGCAAGAGAGGGAAAAGTTTTTTTGTGGCTTGTAAGTAGAATGCATTGCCTGAAAGCTTGGTGAGTACAGAAATAGTAAATAAATTCAAGGTGTAGTTAGATAGCTTTATCTGTGATGCTAAGAACTTTTGACAAATCTTTGACTTCCCAGAGATCTGATGATTATTATAATAAAAATCACTGACATCAAATAAGATAGCTTCCATTGGTGTTGCATTAAAATGATTTTCCTTACTAAACACACCATAGTTGTTTGAGAAACCAGTTGAATTAAAAAAAAAAAAAAAGCGGAATATTGGTAGAGAAACTGAAATGAGTCCTTGACTCCCTGGAGGTCTCTTCATAATAATAATGGAAATCATTTTAATAATAACTATTAAATTTATATTAGGTGTCATATAAAGAGTTTTGCCCTCTTACTGTTTTCATAGTACATTAGTTTATTCTGTTTAGTACTTGTCTTTAATCATGCATCTGGTAGATGCATGATTAAAGATAATGACCATTCCTGGTAGCATCTAATTATCAGTTTTAACAATATAAAATATATTGCATATTCCACTAATTTTATTAAATTTTAATTATATTATCATCATCATCATCATCATCATCATCAAATTCCTGCCATGTACCCTCAAGGGGTGTACAGGATATGACAGTACTACATGAAAAAATTACATCATTACTAACTTCCTATCTACAATTTTCCTCCAAATCAGTCTGTTACTTGTCAAGACTCCAACATTATCAGATCTTATATTTCTATCGTCTAAGGCACTTTGTACCGTATCAATCCACCTATATCTTGGTCTTCCTCTGGGTCGTTTTCCTGCCAACCTGGCAGAGAACACTTGTTTTGCTAATCTTTCCTCTCCCATTCTATTTAAGTGACCATACCATCTGAGATTAGCTCTGCTAACGCATTCCTGGATGCTGACAATGTCAAGTTCTTTCCTAATATCCTCATTTTTAATATGATATTGCCATTGATGCCATCTGTTCACGCCTCTAATCTTTCTCAGGACTCTCATATCTGCGGTCTCTAGTCTTTGGTCAAGTGTTTTACTTCTGACCCAGCTCTCAGATCCATAAGTTAAAATTGGTTTGAACACAGTCTTGTATACAGCTAATTTAGTGTTCCGACTAATTTCTTTCTTATTCCATATGAATTTATTCAATTGACTTCCCACGATACCAGCTTTGCTGATTCTGTTGTCTATTTCTATATTTAGTTTACCATCTTCAGTAAAAATTGTGCCTAAGTAGCTGAAATGTTTTACTTGTTCCACAGGTTCTCCATTCACGACACAGTTGACATTTTCAATGATTCTGCCTATTTTCATTGTCTTTGTCTTTTTATTGCTGACCTTCATACCATATCTATTACAACAGCTATTCAATTTAGTCAGAGAATCTTGCAGACTTGTAGCGGATTTATTTAGAAGTATAACATCATCCGCATAAAGCAAAGAGCTGACACATTAACATCTCCAATTTTGATATCAGGTTTAATACCACATTCCTTCATAATGTGATCCATATAGATAATGAATAACAGAGGGGATAATGTACATCCTTGTCTCACACCAGATTTAACATTAAACCATCTTCCTGTACTTCCTTCAATTCTAACTGCTGACTCACAACTCAAATAAAGACTAAGTATTGCTTGATATAATGCCCCATTGACACCATATAACTGCAGCGTATTGAATAGCTTCTCTCTTGGCACCTTGTCATATGCCTTTTCCAAATCGACAAAACTTAAATACAGATCTTTGTTATATTCCCATGCTTTCTCGACTATTTGTCGTAAAGTGAAGATCTGATCCTGACAGCCTCTATTTGGCCTGAATCCAGCTTGTTCTTCACCAAGCTTTTCTTCCACAATTCTTCTCAACCGTTTCTCAAGTATACTTGCATAGATCTTGCCGGGAACACTCAGTAGGGAAATACCTCTGTAATTCTCACATTCAGTTTTATTTCCCTTTTTATATATGGGTACTATGAGAGCTCTACTCCAATCATCGGGAATTCGTCCCTCTGTCCAGGCTTTCTGAACTATGCAGTGCAGCCACTGTAAGACTCTTATACCACCATACTTCAGCATTTCTGGTCGAATATCATCTACTCCTGCTGCCTTTCCACATCTCAAGCCTTTGATGGCTTTTTCTACTTCAAGTATGGATATGTATTCCTGACTGCATGCCTGGTCAGTGTTTTTTATCACTGTGCTGTCATCACTGCTTGTTTCATTTAGCAGTTTTTCAAAGTAATTACTCCATACTTCAAGGATATCTTTTTCTCCTGTTTTCATTTCACCTTTATCATCTCTAATTCCTTTTACAGCACTCTTTCCTCCATTCCTAAGCTTCTTCAACAACCTCCAGAATATTTTGCCACCTTCTTGATATTTATTTTCTATATTCTTGCCAAAGTCCTCCCATGACTTTTGTTTAGCTAGTTTTACACACTGTTTAGCTTTCTTACATTTGTCTCTGTATTCTGTAAGAGTAAAAGCTGACTTATTAGATTGCTAATCGAGTATGGATACTTAGATGTTAATTATTATCTATGCTGAAATTTAATGCAGAAAACACATCTAGAGATAATTACTAACTAAAATTATTTAGTTAATAATTTACTATGCCAATATTTTGCCTTGGTCATCAAGGCATCTTCATGAGCGCAAAGAAATACAACTAAGCACATGCACACAGTCCTCTGTGTATGTGCTTAGTTGTATTTCTTTGTGCTCATGAAGATGCCTTGATGACCAAGACAGTGAAATTCTGTAAGTCTTGCAATTATTTATTTTATTTTTCTTTAGAAACCAGGTAAAGATGGTGGAGCTCCAGAATATAAATATGGTGAAACAGCTTATGCTCACACATCTCCATTTTTGGGCTCTTTGTCACCTGGTCAAAGTTTGCAGGCATTTGAAAATAACATGTTTCGCTCTCCCATATATGAACATTGCCTACTAGATTCTGATTTCCTTATTATTCGAACACGGCAGCAGTAAGTTTTTAGTTTATAATTTTATACCCCCCCCACATCCATATATATGTACTGATAGAATTTGAAAATTAATGAAGAAAACACTTTTATTTTCTTGTTATAGTGTCTATAGCATATTGCTGGAAGGTTCTGAATTCAAATCCTTGTGTTGGATGCTAGAGGAAGGTAAGAATTAAACAAGTTTGTGTATGTGCGTGTGTACACACACACACACAATAGATTCCGGCTAATCAGGGTGAGTTTGTTTGGTACAAATATTGAAGAACAGAAGCAAATCAAGTATATCACCCAAAGTTGCTTTGCTTATTTGGGCCACCTTGCCACTTTATCGGGATAGTGGCTATAGATGGTGCACATTTAGTTAGTTGCATAGAGAGTGTTGCTATCAGTGACTGTTAAGTAATGTAATGTTCAAGATACATCTTGAACTAATTTTATATAGCTGGTATTCGATTTGGTTTGAATATCTTTTAGTTTTGAGCATGAAGCAGCAGATGAATAGTTAAATTATTCCACCATTTCCCTACACACTGGTATTTACTTTGAATTAACAACTGTGCATTCATAGTCCATTATTGCTCATTGCAACACATGTGAATAAAACATGAAATGCTTACAATTTCAGCATCATTATACCTCTTAACAGTATTAGCCATTGTCTCGAACCATTACATGAATCCATGAAATACGTGTATCCCACGTTTGTAACATAGCAGAAAACTTTTCTTTAATCGTATCAGTTGTATGACTTCCAGAAATTTACACACACACACACACACAGTGGTATCTCGCTAATTCGAACTAATAAAAATGTGTGCTCGTTTGGAGTAGCAAAAAGTTCGGATTATCGAAATTTCCCCCAAGAGACAACAATAACTAGCGTTTAAGACAAAAATAATCAGATTATAATTGTACATCAGTTTAATCCTGTAAATAAATGAATTAACTGATAGAAAAAAGCTCATCATCAAATTCCTGCCATGTACCCTCAAGGGGTGTACAGGATATGATAGTACTACATGAAAAATTTACATCATTACTAACTTCCTATCTACAATTTTCCTCCAAATCAGTCTGTTACTTGTCAAGACTCCAACATTACCGATCTAATATCTCTATCATCTAAGGCACTTTGTACTGTATCAATCCACCTATATCTTGTTCTTCTTTTGGGTCGTTTTCCTGCCAACTTGGCAGAGAACATTTGTTTTGCTAATCTTTCCTCGCCCATTCTGTTTAAGTGACCATACCACCTGAGATTAGCTCTGCTAACGCATTCCTGGATGCTGACAATGTCATGTTCTTTCCTAATATTCTCGTTTTTAATATGATATTGCCATTGATGCCATCTGTTCACGTCCCTAATCTTTCTCAGGACTCTCATATCTGCTGTCTCTAGTCTTTGGTCAAGTGTTTTACTTCTGACCCAGCTCTCAGATCCATAAGTTAGAACTGGTTTGAACACTGTCTTGTATACAGCTAATTTAGTGTTCTGACTAATTTCTCTCTTATTTCATATGAATTTATTCAATCGACTTCCTACCATATACCAGCTTTGTTGATTCTGTTGTCTATTTCCATTGTTATGTTGTTTATTCTCTATTCGATTATGCTAACTTCCTTATTCTTTATAATCCTACTGGCTGCGCCATTTATGTTGTGTCGAATTCTTGTTTTTATTTATACTGGTTCTATTTTATTCAATCTTTTCTAACCTAAACCCTTTTCTATCTTAACCTTATCGGCTGCGCCATTTTATGTTAGTGACTTTCTCTTATCCTTTGTCTTTACTATCTTCTCGACTCCGTTATTTATGTTTTGCCCTTTTCTTATCTTGTTTGCCTTTTCTTTACTCAGTTAGTTGTTTACCTTTTTTCTACCCTTTCTTAGCTAATCCAGTATTCTATCTTTCTTAAATTCAAAACTCGTCTAACACTGTACCTTACTTATACATAATTATTCCTTATAATTTAAACTCTACAATTTAATATTCTCCCCTTCAGTGCTTTGCAGTCCTGTTGGCCTCTCTATGTCCTAAACAAACAATCTGAAGAAGTTCACCCTATAAGTATTAATACATTTATATTTATACTGCACCAGCTAATACCTGGATAGAAAGGATTCTTGTTCAGGGTGACCCTTTCAGAGAGTTAATGATCAAGCATAAATTTATCTCCCCCCCTCGCTTGTCCTTTTCTTTCTCACAGTCGCGGCTTGCTTACTGCATTAGTACTCATGGGTTTATCCCGCTTGGTTCGTTTGTTATTTTTATGAGCGGTAGTTTTGAATTCATATAATTTAGGCAGATCAGGCAAGTACATGAATGAAACAATTTAATTAGCTTTAAGGTGATACACTATAATACATTTCAAAACAGGATAATATGGTTGCACTCTACTCAAATCAAAAGCTCTAATTAACTTGTACTTATCACACAAACTAAATCTTAATAACCTTAAAAACAATCATAAAATACAATTCATAGATTATCATTAAGCCATTCTGATATACGTGACTATCAGTGGACATATCAGCACAATTACACTTTTAGTTTAACATAATTTCGTATCTATTCGGCCTCTTGGGCAAACAATTCTTAACTCTCTCTCTCTCGGACACGTATCTAGTTGTAGGCCACTCTTACAGTTCTTTAAGTTCAGTCCAATTTAAACGTTCACACAGGAAATTCACTCTCTTCTTACAACTGGAATTAGTATTTCAAAAGTCTACATTACCATTTCTGTCCTTGAATTCTTAACTTGTTCCCGCCTTGTCTAATCATCAAGGCCTTCAAATGTAATCGCTTTGGAGGATATCTTCCGTAGATCTGTGCGAGTAGAATCTCCGAGGGACACATGGGAGGTGGCACGGTAATGTCGCCTTGAATGGACGGCTCAATTTAGTCCCTCCGTTGTATGACATCACAGCTATCCTAGAACACGGACATAGCTTGGCCCAATACGAACGCCACGACGGACGAAAACTAAGTGCCTCCCGCGACTGGCCAGGGACTTCCCTCCTATGACGAGCAGGACCACTCCGAGAGATCAGGAATCCAGGAAGAAAAAAGATAAGAGAGCTCGCATCTTCATGCAAGGCCTTTTTGTTACATTTTCGCCTCTCGTTAAATCTCGATATTTGCGATACGTGCCAACTCGGTCACGTGTGTCCACGTCAATCTCATTAGCTCCCTCTATATTTTTTTTCGCACGTGTGTCTGCCTCCTATTCCTGGAAGAGGCTTAGGTTTCCCTTTCCAATACTTTCATAATGCAGGACAGTAAAAGTGACCTTTTGAACCCTGACTCACAGGCTTTACTATTTCAATGCAAGAGGCTGATTTTTACAAATGGATTTTGCCAGCTTACATGGATTTCTATTATCAGGCCCACACTTAATACAGATTATATTTAAACACTTTATACAATTTTATACAATTCCTTAAACCTTATCTTGACTTGTATTCACAAACAATTTATTTTTTCTATTGCCAACGTTTCATGTTCTCTGCCTGAGTAGAATTAATGTTGTGTCCTGAATATTTTAATATAAACCTTTTTAATGCTTATTCAGGAAACAACACCATATTTAATTTACCATCTTCACTAAAAATTGTGCCTAAGTAGCTGAAATGTTTTACTTGTTCTACAGGTTCTCCATTCACAACACAGTTGACATTTTCAATGATTCTGCCTATTTTAACTGTCTTTGTCTTTTTATTGCTGACCTTCATACCATATCTATTACAACAGCTATTCAATTTAGTCAGAGAATCTTGCAGACTTGTAGCTGATTTATTTAGAAGTATACATCGTCCGCATAAAGCAAAGAGCTGACATTAACATCTCCAATTTTGATATCATGTTTAATACCACTTTCCTTCATAATGTGATCCATATAGATAATGAATAACAGAGTGGATAATGTACATCCTTGTCTCACACCAGATTTAACATTAAACCACCTTCCTGTACTTCCTTCAATTCTAACTGCTGACTTACAACTCAAATAAAGACTAAGTATTGCTTGATATAATGCCCCATTGACACCATATAACTGTAACATATCGAATCGCTTCTCTCTTGGCACCATGTCATATGCCTTTTCCAAATCGACAAAACTTAAATACGGATCTTTGTTATATTCCTATGCTTTCTCGACTATTTGTCGTAAAGTGAAGATCTGATCCTGACGGCCTCTATTTGACCCGAATCCAGCTTGTTCTTCACCCTTTTTTTCCACAATTCTTCTCAACCGTTTCTCAAGTATACTTGCATATATCTTACCAGGAACACTCGATAGGGATATGCGTCTGTAATTCTCACATTCAGTTTTAATTCCCTTTTTATATATACCTCTGTAATTCTCACATTCAGTTTTATTTCCCTTTTAATATATAGGTACTATGAGAGCTCTACTCCAATCATTGGGAATGCGTCCCTCTGTTCAGGCATTCTGAACTATGCAGTGCAGCCACTGTATGACTTTTATACCACCATACTTCAGCATTTCTGGTCGAATATCATCTACTCCTGCTGCCTTTCCACATTTCAAGCCTTTGCTGGCTTCTTCTATTTCAAGTATGGATATGTATTCCTGACTTCATGTCTGGTCAGTGTTTTTTATCACTGTGCTGTCATCACTGCTTGTTACTGTAATGTAAAACTTAAAAAATAATACGGTACACAAGTTTATTTGTAAAAAATTTAGTTTGTATATGTTTGTATTGTTGAGAATTCTGGTTTAATAAAATTGCATAATTCAGTACATAACTTAATTTGCGTAAAAATATCACTTTCTTGTACACAACACAAAAAAATAACATAACACAAAGTTTTTTTATTTCATTGTAAAAAAAGTCACTGATTTTTTTGCTTCTTGGAAGCATAACGTTTTTCTAATGCTTCTTCTCAGAGTTGCATTAGCAACAAAATTTTGTGGAATGGCGTATCATTCTGCTTAACCCATTCTATACACATATTTAAACTTCAACTGGCTCTTCATGTTTTACTTTTTTTCTTCGTGTTCTTTATCATCATCTAATTCATTCTGAGTGGGTCATATTTATAATTTCAGCATCTGATTTGATTTTGAATTCACTTTCGGTTCTACCTGTGATCCATTCCGTGCTTCAGATTCGATGGCCTCCCAAGCAGCATCAACTGAGAATGCTACATCCCTCAAATTTATATTTTTTATTGATGTTGTAATGTCATAATTTTGGGAAATTACATTTAAAAACAGGTCTTTACGATATTTTAATTTCATGGATTGTATTATGCTCTGATTCATTGGTTGCAACAATGGAGTACAGTTTGGAGGCCAAAACATAGCCATAAAATTTCCGTCCTCACTAATCAATTCATTTGCCAGAGGATGTTCAGGACAGTTATCCAATAATAAAAGTGCTTTCTGTTCTAAATTCTGGGATTTGAAATAAGTTTTAACAGACAGTATGAAATCGTTGTGAAAGAAGTTTGAAAAATGGTCGACATTCATCTATCATTTACGTTGATTTTGGTACAAAACCGAAAGGCAGCAGTTCTTAAATGGTCTTGGTTTTTTTGATTTTCCAGTCATAAGTAACTTTAATTTATGTTTTCCTGAGGCGTTTGCGCAAGGCATGATCACGACACACTCTTTGGACATTTTTCGAACGGGTGCTGAGGCTTCATTTCTGTGAACTAGAGTTTTTCTCTGGGCACGACCTCGAACAAAGACCACTTTCAGCTGCATTATAAATTTGATCATCGGTTAAATTTCATTCAAGAATTTTTTCTAAAAAAGGTTTTTGGAATGGTTCTACGGCAGAAAAGTCACTAGACAGGTTTTTCCCCTGATATTGATAGATACCGAATACCGTGGCATGTTGTCTAAAGCAATCATTTCAGGTATGGCGTAATTCAAAGTTTTTATGCGTTTGTCATCTACATCTGATTTTTTTTAGATTTTTTTGTAACATCAAATAACCTTCGTTTTGGAGAATTTATTTTCAATTCTAACTGCCTATTGTTTTTGCATTCTGGCTTGATATTTGAGTTTCATAATTTTTTTTTTTTTTTAAAATGCATTGCTATTCTTGCAATGAACATGATTAATCATTAAACTTCTGGAGAGCTGAATCAAAAGAAGGCAGTTGGAAAAACAAAGAGATGCAGGGACTGAAGAATCCAAGAGATTACACAGAGAAGTCAGAAGAGCCATCAAGAAGGACAAAGAAAAGTTCTATACTAATAAATGTAAAGAGATAGAGTTCCAGATGAGGAGGCACAATTATAGAGGGATGTTTTATTTAGTTCGTGACTTAAAGCACAAGTTTATGCCTAAATTGAATGTCATCAAAGACAGGAATGGAGCATTACTAACAGAATAGTTGGATATCAAAAACAAATGGAAAGAATACTGTGAGGAACTGTACAGCAGAATGGATAAAGAAAATGTGGAGCCCTCTCACCAGGAAAATTTTGATTTGGAACCTCCTCCACTTAGGCATGAAAGAGTAGTTAAGCAGCTTAACAGCAATAAGACCTGAGGTGCAGATGAAATCCCAGCAGAGTTAATTATAGCCACAGGGGATGGAGGGATAAGAGTGTTTCATAGATTGATTACAAGGAGAAGACAGGATTATCGTCTGGAGACTGGAAGAAGTTGATTTTCATACCACTACACAAGAAAGGTTATGTGAAGGCGTGCAAGAACTATAGAATGCTTAGTTTAATAACTCATGCAAGCAAAATTTTATTGAAGATCATGCTAAATAGGATTGAGGCCAAAGTTGAGGCAGAGATGTCTGAGGAACAAGCAGGTTATAGGAAAGGTAAGGGCACCAGAGATCAGATCCTTTGCTTAGACAGATTATAGAAAAATATAAAGAATTCAGACTCCCTCTGGTAATGTTTCTTAGACTTCTCTAAAGCTTTTGACTGTTTTGAGCATGTGAAACTGTGGGAAGTAATGAAAAGAATGGATTTTCCTCAACACACTATCAGGTTGATATCCAACTTGTACATGGAGCAAGAAGCCACGTTAAGAACAGGTGTTGGATTGACTGACTGGCTTCATGTTGGTAAAGGAGTTAGGCAAGAATGTTTAGTATATATGTGGAGGACATAATGCGTGAAGCATTGGATGAGCTCAGGACAGGAATTACGATAGGAGGTAGATTGATCAGTAATCTGATGTACGCTGATGATACAGTACTCCTTTGTAATGACATGGAAGAACTAGGACTAATTCTTGACAAAGTTAACAAGATCAGTAATCTAATGAACACTGATGATACAGTACTCCTTTGTAATGACATGGAAGAACTAGGACTAATTCTTGACAAAGTTAGCAAGATCAGTAATAACAGAGAACTTCAACTCGATCCTAGCAAGACAAAGATTATAATTCTCAAAGGAAATACAGGGAAGCTCTTGAGAAACAAGTGTACCTTAATGGAGAAAGAATTGAGGAAGTCAGCAAGTTTGAGTACCTGGGATCCATTATTAATGTGAAGAATTGCTGTTCAGAAGACATCAGAAGAAGGTTAGGAATGGCTAAAACAACATTTAGTTAGAGACCTATCTAAAATCTGGAAGGATGGATCCATCTCCATGGGAACAAAGTTGAGGATTTTCGATGTGAGACTTGGAACCTAAAGAAGTCGGATAAGAAATGGATATCTGCTTTGAGATGTGGTGTTATAGAAGGCTGTTGAGGATATCATATACTGAAAGGTGTATACAAATGAATGGGTGTAAGAAAAGATCAATAGAACTTTAAGGCTCCTTAAGGATATTGACAGAAGAAAGTTAAAATATTTTGGACACACAGGAAGGATGGAAGGGGGACTTCTCAGAACAGTAATAGAAGGTAAAGTTCCTGGAAAAAGAGGAATGGGTAGACCTTCAATGAGATGGATGGTGTGTGTGTGTGGAGTGATTGATCTTCAGAGAGTTGAGGCTGCTAGAAAAGCAAATAACAGGACTACATGGTGAGGCCTGGTGTGGCACATCACCGAGCATTGGAGTGACCATACAACATCTGTAGATGCCCAGTGAACATATAGTATAGAGCTGAATACTGAAGTGCAAAACTGAATATTCAGCACGTACCTAATGTGTGTGTTCAATGCCCCCCGTCCCCAACATTATGGTATTTATAAAACTGAAACCAAAAAAAGCCATCAGGCTATTGAAATGAGGGCTTTTCTTTACAACTGAACTTAAGCACATTTCACATCTTATTAGTGGCTACAATTTCAAAAGGATCAACAAAATACTTAATACTTTCCCCAATCCTTATTAGTATGCATCTTATTAGTGGCTACAATTTCAACAAAATACTTAATACTTTCCCCAATCCTTGATATTTTCTTCATAAAGGTTATAGTTAATGCAATGATTGTTTTCAATCTACAAAATACAATTTTTGCACTTCCTTCATGCAATACTTGAAATCGACTGTTATCCTCTTTGCTCCTGGTGTGTGTTTATGGAGTTCATTGTTCATGCTGGTCTGTCTGTCGTGATTGGAAGATCAGCCACCATTCATTTGGAAAGGCATAAAAAATACATCTGGAATTGTGACTGTAGCACTCAGATCTAGTAGACCATGACTTAGATACTACACACAAAATCAAATGGATAAAATCATGAAGATAAGATTCTATAAAGATTTTTTATAGAATCTTCGGCTACTCTTAAAAACCAACCATAATTTAAATAATTATGGATGTGTTCCACTTCTCAATAAATGGTGAGACATTATTTCTTATTTAATACCATCTTTCAACATAGGCTTCTGACTGGTACCTATAGAGGGTACCCTTTCTAGTTAGGACTGCAGACCTTAGGTTACTAAGTTTGCTTTTGTGCGTGTGTCCAATTTATATTGTAATCTATGATGATATCTTCATGACTGAGATGAAATATTGGAAATATTAAACAGTTGTTTAATTCTTTCTTTGTGTTTTCACATCATTAAGCCTGAGTCCACCTAGCACTTAAGCCTAAATACACGAAATTCTAATCTTGTTGAAATATATAAGTGCTTTTTAATTGAAAGTGAATGGCAGTCTCTTTTGTAGGCATATGTGGGTACTGGCGACAACCCCCATTGTAGAAATTAGTTCGAGTCCCCTTGTTTTCAATAATTATTCCGTTAACGTTACTGTCCCACATATCAATGTATAAATATGATGGTTGAATATGCATACTATGTGTCACAGAATGTCACCTCACACATGAGAGGTTACCAACCTATAGCAAAGTGATTCCTGTATGGGGCAGAAATTCCTTTTATTTCTTGCCACATAATTAGTCTTCAAAATTATTTTGGACCTAAGAATGCTGAAATATTTCATTGCAAGATTATTTGGTTATCCTTCACTTTAGACTTGTTTTGACAATGTAAAAATCTCTCCTTACTAATGTCATCTGCAAGTGAAAATTAAGATTTTTAGATAATTATGTATAATTAATTATCATAAAAGTTGATAAAGGATGACCATGATGGACTTTTCCTTTAATTTGGAATATAGAACATTTTTGAAGAAGTTTGTATAATTAGTAGAATTTTTCTTTTGAGGCAAGTAATTTCTTAAACTGTAAAAGTGATAGCCAACAAACTTGATATAGTAATTATTAATTGTAGAGAAACTTGAAGAATTTGGTAGTTTTTAATTCGCATTGGTTCTTCTAGAGGGGGAATTTTTTTTCTTGTTATTTCTAAATGTTTTTCAGCAGTGATAATATCTTACTTAAGGTCAGGTGCATAATTTGCACTGCCCTAAAGGGCATTAAACCTTTCTTTTAATGTTGCATGGTGATCAGCATTCATTTTAGAAATTATGGACTTTACATTTTTTTTCACTAGAGGTCATGCCAGTAGAATAACTGGTGATCAAATCATTGTTTCTTTAGCTTACTGTGTGAAATGTAACTCAACTTGTCCTTGTATATTTGTATATGTTCCAGATGATGACTTTAATATGAAGGTCGAAACTTTGGGAAATTAAAAGAGTTACTTAAACATGGTTGTAAAGGACATTAAACCTTCTCATTTTTTCATTTTGTCAAAAGTGATGAATGATAGAAATTATGGTCAGGCCATCTTAATGTGGAAAAACACAGGATGGGGAGGATCTTGTTAAGAGCTCTTTATACATATTCTATGCTAATAGTTGTTAAAGATATAGAGAAGGAATAGAGTAAGTGAAAGAATAGCAAGGGAAGGAATAGGTTGTTTTATTAGAGCAATTAGCATATCCACTCTCCAATCAACAGGATGCAAGTTCAAATCCTGCTTGGACATGGGTGTTTGTGATAGTCTTCAGATGGGATTTGAATTTCATTGTTCAATGTGAGACCACCACCACCCTGCTTTATGGAGGCCTGAAGCAGCTTGAAAAATTCCATGTTTAGTCTCTAGAGTAAGGTTTTTGGATATGTAAAATATATTTTAAAAAATGCAGAAAAATATATAAAATTATGTTAAAAAATTAGGAAAAAAATCCTTAGTCCACCCATGGTACAAGTGTACTATCAGATTATAAAAATATTTGGTGCATGGGACCCACATTAAAAAAAAAAAAAAGTTTGCTGTAGTAAATTTCCTTTAGCAGTATACGAGACTTTGGTACTGAGTTATAGTGAGCAAGTTGTGTATAATGTTGCTTGAAGTAAAAAAAAAGCCATGTATTGTGAGTCAAGTGTTATTTGCAATTAGTGAATAGGAAAACTAATTGCAGAAGACAGATCACAAGATGGTAATTGTGTAATAGGGTTTCTGTTTCCAGCTGCCACATTTCAGTTTTTTGATAGCTATTTTTTTTTACTTCAAGTATCGATAGGTAGTCCTGATGAGTGTTTTCTATTACCATATTGTCACTGCTTGTTTTTAGCAAGCTTTTCATCATCATATTCCTTTTATAGGACTTTTTCCTCCATTTCTAAGATTTTCCAGTAGCCTACAGAATATTTTGTAACCATCCTGATATTCATTTTCTGTCTTCTTACCAAAGTCTTCCTGTAACTGTGTTTGGGTGAAACTGTTGTGAGAAGGGAACTGACTGGGTCTGAAAGAGGCATTGTGAATTTTGATAGGATGCCATGTTGCAGGCATACATGTTTGGCAAATTTTTGACAAATTGGGTCATCTAGTGCCAACAGTCAGTGATACCATACTGAGATTTAAGTGCTACCTGCAGTGGACAACACTTATGTTTAGCAAGTTCTATACAAAGAGCACAAGCTGACTTACTTGTAAGGAACTTTTAATATGCTTTCTTCTTTTCTTTGGCTGCATCTTTAATTTCCTGAGTCCACTATGGAGTTCTGATTTTCTGTTCTTGCAGGCAACCTCAACATGTCTCTGATTGAATCAATCAATTTTCTTCAAGGTCTCCATGGTTTGGTTCCTATTTTCAAACTTCAGTTTTTTTTTTTTTTGAATAATATTTGTGTATTCCATTTATTCACCTCTGAAAGTTGCTTAGCTTTAATTCATTTTAAAACTTTATAATTAGAAGAAACACACGTATAAACGACAGTGAAAATTATTTAATTGTAAATATTTCATCCTAAGTATCTTAGGACATCATCAGTACAGTATTTTTAGAATCTCATGAAAACGTGCATAACGTGCTAAAAAAAAAAAAAAAAAAAAAAAAAAAAAGTTAATTATTTAACACAGTTTTGTATGATAATTTCCCATACTTTAGGAATAGTAAGAACGTCTTTGCGGTTTAGGTTTGGTCTGTGTAGTAGGGCTTCAGAACTTTCTTTGTATAAACGTTCATGTTTAAATAAAGATCTATGTAAAAGTTTAGCCTTTTCCCAATGGATCCTATGGTTTGGATTTTCAATTCCGTGTTGAGAGAGGCCAGATTTCTGCGGTTTAAGAAGACGAATGTGATCTTGATGTTCCGAGATGCGTTTCTGAACAGACCTACCTGTCTGTCCAAAGTAAGATAATTTGCATGAGCATGGAATCTCATAAACACCAGGTAACATCAAGGGTGAGAATTTGTCCCTAGGAGAAGGTAATAAGTTGTAAATTTGGTTGATAGGTTTGTAAGTAGTGGCAAAATTGTATTTCTTCATAATTTTAGAAAGACGTTCTGAGACGCCTTTAACGTTAGGTATGGGAATCCTATGCACTTCTTCCTGTCTGGTTTGATGTATGCAGAAGTGACTAATGATTTTTTGAGTTGTTTTGGGATTATATTCATTTAGGATGGCTGTATTTTTGATAACTTCTAATTCCTGGTTTAAAGATTCTTCAGAGGAGCAGAATTTGTGTGCTCTGGAAACTAGTGATTTAATAATGCCAGATTTCTGAGATGGATGATGAGCAGAAGAATTGTGAATGTAGCGACCTGAGAATGTAGGCTTGCGAAAGACGGAACTGGCGATGGAACCGTCTTTCATCGCCACTTCCCTGTGGAGATACCCTGTGGAGATTCTTTTTCTAACGTAAAGTTGATGTGATGATGAAGAAGGTTAATTTTATCTAGAAACAGTTGTAATTCAGATTCAGGATGATTCCATACTGCAAATACGTCATCGACATATGTTAGCCAAATTTTTGGTTTGGGTTCAGAAGTGAATATTTTTTCCTCAAGGTGTTCTAGAAACAAATTTGCTAGGTTTGGTGATAAAAGAGATCCCATTGCTGTTCCTTCCTCTTGCTTGTAAATGTGACCTTTCCAGGTGAAGTAACCTGATGCAATAACAAACTTGAACAATTCAACTATATCAGACGGAAATTTTTGAGTTAGTAATTCTATTGTTTCTTTATGTGGAATGTTAGTGAAGAGGGAGACAATGTCAAAGCTGATTAACACGTCAGTTTTTGATAGTTGAATGCCTTTGATTTTTTTGTGTGAAACTCAGTAGAATTTTTGATTGAAGAGACTGAGTGGCCTATGTGAGGGTGGAGAAGGTTAGATAAGAATCTTGATAACTTGTATGTTGGACAGCCGATACAGTCTACGACAGGTCTAAGTGGAACATTAGTTTTGTGTATCTTATGTAAGCCATAAATTCTAGGAGGTCTTGCATGGTATGTCTTAAGTTTTTTGATTGTTTCTTCATCTAAGGAGGAAGTTTCATTAAGTAGCTTATTTAATTTTCTGAGTTGACAATTCGTAGGATCAAAATCCAAAACTTAAGACATACCATGCAAGACCTCCTAGAATTTATGGCTTACCTAAGCTACACAAAACTAATGTTCCACTTAGACCTGTCGTAGACTGTATCGGCTGTCCAATGTACAAGTTATCAAGATTCTTATCTAACCTTCTCCGCCCTCACATAGGCCACTCAGTCTCTTCAATCAAAAATTCTACTGAGTTTCACACAAAAATTAAAGACATTCAACTATCAAAAACTAACTTGTTAATCAGCTTCGACATTGTCTCCCTCTTCACTAACATTCCCCATAAAGAAACAATAGAATTACTAACTCAAAAATTTCCGTCTGATATAGTTGAATTGTTCAAGTATGTTATTGCATCAGGTTACTTCACCTGGAAAGGTCAAATTTACAAGCAAGAGGAAGGAACAGCAATGGGATCTCCTTTATCATCAAACCTAGCAAATTTGTTTCTAGAACACCTTGAGGAAAAAATATTCACTTTTGAACCCAAACCAGAAATTTGGTTAAGATATGTCGATGACGTATTTGCAGTATGGAATCATCCCGAACCTGAATTACAACTGTTTCTAGATAAAATTAACCTTCTTCATCATCGCATCAACTTTACTTTAGAAAAAGAATCTCCACAGGGTATCTCTTTTTTGGATTTACACATCAAAAGAAAAGAAGACTGTTTCATCGCCACTTCCGTGTTTCGCAAGCCTACATTCTCAGGTCGCTACATTCACAATTCTTCTGCTCATCATCCATCTCAGAAATCTGGCATTATTAAATCACTAGTTTCCAGAGCACACAAATTTTGCTCCTCTGAAGAATCTTTAAACCAGGAATTAGAAGTTATCAAAAATACAGCCATCCTAAATGGATATTATCCCAAAACAACTCAAAAAATCATCAGTCACTTCTGCATACATCAAACCAGACAGGAAGAAGTGCATAGGATTTCCATACCTAACATTAAAGGCGTCTCAGAACGTCTTTCTAAAATTATGAAGAAATACAATTTTGCCACTACTTACAAACCTATCAACCAAATTTACAACTTATTACCTTCTCCTAGGGACAAATTCTCACCCTTGATGTTACCTGGTGTTTATGAGATTCCATGCTCATGCAAATTATCTTACTTTGGACAGACAGGTAGGTCTGTTCAGAAACGCATCTCGGAACATCAAGATCACATTCGTCTTCTTAAACCGCAGAAATCTGGCCTCTCTCAACACGGAATTGAAAATCCAAACCATAGGATCCATTGGGAAAAGGCTAAACTTTTACATAGATCTTTATTTAAACATGAACGTTTATACAAAGAAAGTTCTGAAGCCCTACTACACAGACCAAACCTAAACCGCAACGACATTCTTACTATTCCTAAAGTATGGGAAATTATCATACAAAATTGTGTTAAATAATTAATGTTTTTTTTTTTTTTTTTTTTTCTGTACTACTTTAACACGTTATGCACGTTTTCATGAGATTCTATTGTAATCATGCGCCCTAACTGTATGTTATTCCTAATTTTGTTTAAATACTGTACTGATGATGTCCTAAGATACTTAGGATGAAATATTTACAATTAAATAATTTTCACTGTGGTTTATACGTGTGTTTCTTCTAATTATGAACGCACCACAGGTTTCGTTATTTAAAAAAAAAAAAAAAAATTGAAAACTTTCTTACACACTTTTTTTTTTCAATAAGAAAGTTAATTTTATCCTTCTCAAAACTCAGTGGTAATCACTTTCAAATCATCTGCTACTCTAATGTCTGGAACTAGTGGGAAAACATTGCTTATCAACAATAACATAGTCAGGTGAGACTTTATTTTTCATATCTTTTCTCCATATGAATTGGTGTACAATTTCATTGAAAAAATGGTGTTTAATAATTAATCCAATCTTGAAAAGAAATCCAGTAATTTCTTTGCATTATTATTAGCTTTGCTCTTTTCTCCAAATTTCCCCTTTCTGTATGTCTGGTAATCATTTCCTGCTCTGCTGTTCAGATCTCCAACAAGAACCAACTTTTCCTTTTTTTGATATTCCTTGAAAAATTCCTCCACTTCTTCCTTAGTAGGATCATAGGCATAAATTAGTATAATTGTCCAGTTCCCTCCTCTGATATTTGATATGATCTTGACGTTGCCTGACATCATCAAATTCCTGACATGTTCCTTCAACGGATGTACAGGATATGATAATGCTACATGAAAAATTTACATCATTACTAACTTCATATCTACAATTTTCCTCCAAATGAGTCTGTTATTTGTCAAGACTCCAACATTATCAGATCTCATATTTCTATCGTCTAAGGCACTTTGTACCGTATCACTCCACCTATATCTTGGTCTTCCTCTGGGTTGTTTTCCTGCCAACCTGGTAGAGAACACTTGTTGTGCTAATCTTTCCTCGCCAATTCTGTTCAAGTGACCATACCACCTGAGATTAGCTCTGCTAACGCATTCCTGGATGCTGACAATGTCAAGTCCTTTCCTGATATCCTTGTTTTTAATATGATATTGCCATTGATGCCATCTGTTCAGAAATCTAATCTTTCTCAGGACTCTCATATCTGTGGTCTCTAGTCTTTGGTCAAGTGTTTTACTTCTGACCCAGCTCTCAGATCCGTAAGTTAAAACTGGTTTGAACACTCTTTCTCTCTTATTCCATATGAATTTATTCAATTGACTTCCTACCATACCAGTTTCGTTGATTCTGTTGTCTATTTCCATATTTAATTTACCATCTTCACTAAAAATCGTGCCTAAGTAGCTGAAATGTTTTACTTCTTCCACAGGTATATATAGTACCGATCTTTAACTATGGTGATGTTGAGTTAGGGTGTGCTTTCAGATTTGTTCTAGTAACTGACTTTTCGCTGTTTGCCCTGGTTCCCTGGCGAAAACAACGGGGGGGGGGGGGCTTGTTTAACCTGGTGTGGTTAAACAAGGTTTAATGTTTAATGATGTACAACATGACATGAAATTTTGTCATGTTGTACATCATTTTCTATTTTGGTTTAAGCCAGTGGGAATACAATTTGGTCGGCTAAATCCCAAATTGCCAGCCCAGCCTCGTTCGTTCAGTATCCAGGTAGGTACCCAGCAGAGTGCACCACGAGAAGGCGAGGATTGGACATTAGGTCAGAAGCCCTGGTCGGTTCTCGGCATTCTTTTAAAGGCTGTGTGGAGGTCTCCTCTCAGTTATACAGCTTTGAACCTTAGCACCCCTGACATTATTGCCTGAATATATAATATCTTGTATTTGTTTTTTGGAAATATCTCATCTGTTTTCATTTCTTTGTTTCAGTCACACTTATGTGAATCTGATACTTATCCAGTTCTTCTGCTAGTTCCATTTCTTTTCCATCGATGCTTCGTATGTTGATGGTGATGATCTTAAACTCAGCTGATGTTGAGTTGGGATTTGTTCAGTAGTAGACTTTTGCTTTTTGCCATGATTCTGTGATGAAATCATTGGAGGCCTTGTTTAACTAGGCAGTGTCCCATCTGGTATTAATTTCTGTCATGTTGTACCATCATTTTGTATTATATTTTAATCTTTTTCTTTATTTTTATTTTTAAAAGAAAAGAAAAAATCATCTGTTGTTGTGTTTGAATAATCACAAATGTGCTTTGTGTTAATCATGACAAGAGAAAGCTGTATGCAGTATGTTGTTGTTCTTAGTTATTTGGATGAAATCTTCAAACGTTCAGCTGATTGTCCATCAAAAGCAGATCTTGCACCTTTAGCATGTTCATTCTAAACAACATATCCCATGTGTTGTGCTGACCACATGAACTCTCTCTTCCACATCATGCAGGCATATCTTTACAAAGATTATATGTCATTAATAGATATTATATGTTGCAACTTTTTTGTTATAATTCATCATCATCATCATCAAATTCCTGCCATGTACCCTCAAGGGGTGTACAGGATATGACAGTACTACATGAAAAAATTACATCATTACTAACTTCCTATCTACAATTTTCCTCCAAATCAGTCAGTTACTTGTCAAGACTCCAACTTTATCAGATCTTATATTTCTATCGTCTAAGGCACTTTGTACCGTATCAATCCACCTATATCTTGGTCTTCCTCTGGGTCGTTTTCCTGCCAACCTGGCAGAGAACACTTGTTTTGCTAATCTTTCCTCTCCCATTCTATTTAAGTGACCATACCATCTGAGATTAGCTCTGCTAACGCATTCCTGGATGCTGACAATGTCAAGTTCTTTCCTAATATCCTCATTTTTAATATGATATTGCCATTCATGCCATCTGTTCACGCCTCTAATCTTTCTCAGGACTCTCTTATCTGTGGTCTCTAGTCTTTGGTCAAGTGTTTTACTTCTGACCCAGCTCTCAGATCCATAAGTTAAAATTGGTTTGAACACAGTCTTGTATACAGCTAATTTAGTGTTCCGACTAATTTCTTTCTTATTCCATATGAATTTATTCAATTGACTTCCCACCATACCAGCTTTGCTGATTCTGTTGTCTATTTCTATATTTAGTTTACCATCTTCAGTAAAAATTGTGCCTAAGTAGCTGAAATGTTTTACTTGTTCCACAGGTTCTCCATTCACAACACTGTTGACATTTTCAATGATTCTGCCTATTTTCATTGTCTTTGTCTTTTTATTGCTGACCTTCATACCATATCTATTACAACAGCTATTCAATTTAGTCAGAGAATCTTGCAGCCTTGTAGCAGATTTATTAGAAGTATAACATCGTCCGCATACAGCAAAGAGCTGACATTAACATCTCCAATTTTGATATCAGGTTTAATACCACATTCCTTCATAATGTGATCCATATAGATAATGAATAACAGAGGGGATAATGTACATCCTTGTCTCACACCAGATTTAACATTAAACCATCTTCCTGTACTTCCTTCAATTCTAACTGCTGACTCACAACTCAAATAAAGACTAAGTATTGCTTGATATAATGCCCCATTGATACCATATAACTGCAGTTTATTGAATAGCTTCTCTCTTGGCACCTTGTCATATGCCTTTTCCAAATCGACAAAACTTAAATACAGATTTTTGTTATATTCCCATGCTTTCTCGACTATTTGTCGTAAAGTGAAGATCTGATCCTGACAGCCTCTATTTGGCCTGAATCCAGCTTGTTCTTCACCAAGCTTTTCTTCCACAATTCTTCTCAACCGTTTCTCAAGTATACTAGCATAGATCTTGCCAGGAACACTCAGTAGGGAAATACCTCTGTAATTCTCACATTCAGTTTTATTTCCCTTTTTATATATGGGTACTATGAGAGCTCTACTCCAATCATCGGGAATTCGTCCCTCTGTCCAGGCTTTCTGAACTATGCAGTGTAGCCACTGTAAGACTCTTATACCACCATACTTCAGCATTTCTGGTCGAATATCATCTACTCCTGTTGCCTTTCCACATTTCAAGCCTTTGATGGCTTTTTCTACTTCAAGTATGGATATGTATTCCTGACTGCATGCCTGGTCAGTGTTTTTTATCACTGTGCTGTCATCACTGCTTGTTTCATTTAGCAGTTTTTCAAAGTAATTACTCCATACTTCAAGGATATCTTTTTCTCCTGTTTTAATTTCACCTTTATCATCTCTGATTCCTTTTACAACACTCTTTCCTCCATTCCTAAGCTTCTTCAACAACCTCCAGAATATTTTGCCACCTTCTTGATATTTATTTTCTATATTCTTGCCAAAGTCCTCCCATGACTTTTGTTTAGCTAGTTTTACTCACTGTTTAGCTTTCTTACATTTGTCTCTGTATTCTGTAAGAGTAAAGGCTGACTTATTTGCCAGGAACTTTTGATATGCTTTCTTCTTTTCCTTCACTGCCTCTTTAACTTCCTGTGTCCACCAGGGAGTTCTGATTTTTTTATCCTTGCACACAACCTCACCACATGCCTCTCTGGCAGAATCAATCAATGTTTCCTTCAGAGTTTGCCACTGAATCTCCAAGGTTTGATTCCTGTTCTCAAACTCTTTCATTTTCTTTTCAATAATATTTCTGTATTTTAGTCTACAGTTCACATCTGAGAGCTGCTCAACTTTTATTCGCTTTAAAACTTTCTTACATGTTATTCTTTTCAATATGAAATTCAATTTTATCCTGCTCAAGACTAAATAGTGATCACTTCCAATTTCAAATCCTCTGTACACTCTGGTGTCCTGCACCAGGGAGAAAACATCACTATCAACAATAACATAGTCAATGAGACTTTTCTTATTCCTAGCCTCTTCTCTCCATGTGAATTTGTGCACATTTTTATGTTGGAACATGGTGTTAGTAATAACCAGTCCATGTCCTGAGCAGAAATCCAACAGATATTTGCCATTATTATTAGCTTTGCTCTTTTCTCCAAATTTTCCCAAAATATTTTTGTATGTCTCACAATCATTTCCTACTCTACTATTTAGATCCCCAACAAGGACCAACTTTTCCTTTTTCATTGTCAGTTGCTTTTTCTAAAGCCTCAAAAAATTCCTCCACTTCTACCTTAGTAGAACCTTCTGTGGGACCATAGGCACAAATAAGTCTCATTGTCCAGTTCCCCATTCTCATATTTGCCCACATTACTCTACTTGAGACTGACTGCCATTCAAGAAGATTAGCCTCGTATTTTGTGTTGAATACTATGGCTACTCCTTCTTTTCCTTGATTGTCATTGCCTGAATATAACATTTTGTATTTATTGCTCAGAAAGATCTCACCAGTTTTGGTCTTTTTTGTTTCAGTCACCCCTATTATGTCGATCTGGTACTTATCTAATTCCTCAGCTAGCTCCATTTCTTTGCCATTCAGGCTTCTTACGTTGATAGTACCGATCTTTAACTCTGGTGATGTTGAGTTGGGGTTTGTTTTCAGATTTGTTCCAGTAGCTGACTTTTCGCTGTTCACCCTGGTTCCCTGGCGAAAACAACGGGGGCCTTGTTTAACCGGGCGACGCCCCAGCCGGAATGAAATTTTGTCATGTTGTACCATCATTTTTTATTTTGGTTTAACCAATAAGAATACAATTTGGTCGGCTAAATCCCAAATTGCCAGCCCATCCTCGTTCGTTCAGTATCAAAGTAGATACCCAACAGGGTGCACCACGAGAAGGTGAGGATTGGACATTAGGTCAGAAGCCCTGGTCGGTTCTCCGCATTCCTTTAAAGGCTATGTGAAGGTCTCCTCTCAGTTATACAGCTTTGACCCTTTAGCACCCCTTTTGTTATAATTTTATATGTAAATTTAGCTTTTGCGAACTGGCTTAATGATATCAAAAATCTCAAATGCCATTCAGATTGATTTGAAGTGTGTGTATGTATACAGTTGATCCTTGAACAAAGCAGGGGCTAAGAGTTTTACCCCCCCCCCCCCCCCAGCACTGTTTGAAAATTCATGTATAACTTTTGACTCCCAAAAAACTTAGCTACTAATAGCCTACTGTTGACCAGAAGCCTTATAGATAACATAATCAGTCAATTCATATTTTGTCTGTTATATGTATTATATACTGTATTCTTACAATAAAGTAAAGAAAAGAAAATGTTATTAAGAAAATCATAAGAGAAAATAAAATACGTTTACAGTACTGTACTGTATTTATTGATACCATAAGTTTATTTCATCTGTTTACAAATTGAATTGTCTATAGATGTTTTACATATTACTTACACTGTAGATGTTTTACATATTACTTACACTAGACATCAAAAATGAAACGATGATGTGAAAAAGAAATCCATATATATTTACAGGTATAAGGATTCATGCATTGATAACAAAGAAGCAGCAATATGATTGCTGCTTTATGGTACGCTAGTGTAATTGATATGATTGCTTCATGGTAGTCTATCCTATACAGTAATGAATGAATTGTTATAAAATGTTTATTTTATGCTAATTAATTAAATAAATTTAACTAATAACAGTTAATTTTATGCAGTTATGATTTAATACTGCATCTTTATGTTTGTTTACATTTCTCTCAACTGCAAATGGCTATGAATGGTCTGTAAGTGTTTGTGTGCATACGTTTTGATAAATTTTAACTTTTTATAATAGATTTGTGTGTATTTTATGGTAGTGAATAATAAAATAGACTAGTATCTACATATATTTTATGCATTTGATATAACTTTTTCTTAATTTTTTCAATATTTCTAGGCTATGCGGTTCGTCTGAGAGTTTGTCACAAATCTCCAAACATTTTTTCCAGTATATTTATTGAAAATAAATATACTGTAAAAATGATCTAGTTGTCTCCATTTAGAGACAACTGGATCAAAATGATCCTGCATAATTAAACAGACATCTCTTCCCCCCCCCCCCCCCCACACACACACACATACACATGATGCTGCTTGCATGTAAGCAAAAGAGTAAATTTTAATTGTAAAATATGCATGGCAACACCTGTTTATAGTGCAGTAAGTGGATGTAGAAGGTATATAATTTATGTAAATCAAATTTTCTAAAGCAAATAAACATGAGTGTATAAGAGAGAGAGAGAGTGTGTTTGTGTGTGTGTCAACAAGAGTCGACTCTTGAACAAAGCCCATGTTGTTCAAGAGTCGACTCTTGTCGTAGATTGTTTTCTTTTCTGTTAGTTTTAGTTGATTTAACAATTTAGAATCACTGGTGAAAAAATTTATGATCAGAATGTTTGAATATATGTCTTATAGCTTTGTGTATATTCTGTATATATGGAAATTTTAAGATTTTGTTATAGGAAATATTTACTTTCTTCCTAGGATTGGTGGCTCTTATTTTGGCTGTCAAATAATATAGTTGATTAATTGCCTGGGATAAATGTCATTTAAGAAAATTTGTTTTAGATGGATTATTTCCCAGTTTAAACTTTCATGAACCATTATATATTTATATGTGTTGATAAATTGAGATGAGGACATATGGAAAGGACCGGTGTGGCACATCACCGAGCATCTGAGTGACCAAACTGCATCTCTTGATGTCCAATGAACGGATTGATAAATTGAAAAAGTGCTACGGATTTTTAAATGGTGTACGGATTGGTTATCAAGTGTAGGTTTCCTAACTGAGTTGGTTTATGATAGATTTTTATATGAACACTGTTTTCTGATGAGTAATTGTTAGGTCTTGGAAATTTATTGAATTCTTCATATTCTATGGTGAAACTCAATCTTTCACTGAAGTTATTCAGGGATGTTTGTTAATTTCAAAGGTCTTGTTTTTCCCCGATACACAACACTTCGTCAACATAATTCTATAAAATGAAATGCCATGTGGAAGTTTTGGTCTATTTGACTCAAAATGGACCAAAAATAAGAATCTTTCTACAATTATAAGAATAGGACTGTATTCTGTGATCTCCAACATGATCAACAAAATACTAGTTTAAGATATGTATCTATTATTGATGAGACCGAAAGAAGAGCCGCTGTTATGAAGGTAGAACGTAAAAGGGTGATGGTGGATAATATCAATGATGATTGGAAATTATTTATGTATATATTACTATATAAAAAAAGTGTATATTTATCATCATTATTAGAAAACAAATTAAAACATAGGAATAAATACACAAAACATGCACAGCAAATGGTACAAGATGATTTTCTGCTCCATTGCACTAATCCTGCCATGCCTAGATGATCCAATGTCATTAGTTCATTGGATTAGCCCATCCTTGTAGTTTATTTACTATATACAGCCATTGTTTATTATGGGTTAGTTATTTATATTTTGAAAACAAATATCCTTCCCTCTCTTCAGAAGTTTTTTAATTATGTCCATCATAAATGTAAGCTTGAGTTTAGAGGTTATAAGATCTAGAGTTTATGGGATTACATATTTCACTCCAACTTATAGGATGCACACATACACATAATGTCACAGTGTAAATTATTAATAATTCATTTGCCATTAATGAAAGCATTTCTATTCACACCTTTTCACTCTTACCCTTACATCTGCCATTCTTACATGACTCATTAATGTTGGTTTGCATTTTTAACTCAGCATCATCAGAGCACAACACACATTTTCCTGATCTTCCTGTTTGCCTATTATGGGCAAACAGGAAGATCAGTGAACATCCGCCTGGAAGAACATGAAAGATACATTCGCTACTATTACTATGGCAAGTCGGGACTGGCAGACCACGCTTTGGACACTCCTTCACACAGGATTAGATGGAAGAAAACGAATGTGCTATTTAGGAGTCGTTATAGATCTGAAAGATTATTTTTTGAGTCAGCAATGGCTTTGAAGAATTCTCCCAACCTTAACAAATATGGTTGCATTAATTTGCCAAAAATTTGGGAGACGGTTATCCTAAGAAAAACTCCTGGATAACTGCTGTTTTTCTTTTTTTTCATTAGAGGGCGCCAAAAATTGGACTTTAGATTTTTTGTCTTTTGCAATTATATTGTTTCACTCACTCACTGTCGCGTTTGCATGTGTGTTGTGCTCTGATGATGCTGAGTTGAAAATCGGCGAAATATTAGCGTTAATAAAACATCCTTGTTGATAAAAGTGTTTGTGGTGTTGTTAATACCGTGAAAAATAAGTCATGAATAACCATCAACGCCTAAGCTTATCTGTTAGATTGTTGGTTTGCATGTTTATACCTTTTTTATATTCAGATATGCTAATCAATTATAGCATTTTCCTTATTGTTTTCTAATACATTGTGAAACAAACATATCTCTTTCCTGATCCTGATTTGTTTGCACTTGAAGAACCCTTCATGATATGTGTGCATGTGTTGATGTACCACATATTATGAAAACAGGAAATCATAGTTGGATGGAATGTTTTTTTTTTCCTCTCCCTGCCAGAAGTTCAAGGTCATGGTGAGAGTTTCTCTCTCTCTCTCTCTCTCTCTCTGACATGAGCTGCTAATGTGTTGAAATAATTACAGTATCAACAATTAAAAGAAAGCAAGAAAAGATGAAAACTAAAATACAAGCAAAGAGAAAGTATAATGTGTAATAATATTGCAGTGCAAAATAAATTCAGGTAAATGCTGTTTTACTTGACAGCTGAAAGGTGAATGCACTCTGCAAAAGCAAAGTTTATTTCATAAAGTTGAATTTAAAAACTGTTACAATACTCTATTTTTTTTATTTAAAGAATTCTGTAGCTGATATTGTCATCAAAAAAAAAAAATGTAGTGTGAGATGTAGCAGTACATAGCTTTAAATGTTTCTTCATCCTTTCTCTCAAGGCAGGTGAGATAAGTATGCATTAATGCACTTTGGTATTAAAAATAATGAAATTATATCTTGCAAATTGACTAGTACAAGGGAATATCCATTCTTTACATAAATGACATCTTTCAACAAATGAACTGCATAGAAAAAGAAACTGCAAAGAGAATCTAAGGCAGAAAATAATTTGAAGGAAACTTAGACTTTTTAGATAAAGTTGAACTAAAAGCACCATTATTTATTTTTTGAAAATAATTCTTCTAGTGATCTTCTGATTTTTGTTATTGAAAGAAAAACTTTTTTCATGCTAGGTTATATTGCATTTTTTTGCTGATTTTTTTTTTGTGAAAAAAAAAACACTAGAAGAAGCAAATAAAAGTCCACAGAAGGAACTTGAAGTTAAGAGCTTCAGATACCTAGGAAGAAACACAGTGTATGATTTAATCCATGAAAAGGGGTAAGATCTCTTGATAATAAAAGTAAACCTATAGGCAATGAGCTAATGGACAAGATATGGAAATTAAACCAGCAAAACCTTACCACAAAGCTAAGACTGCTGGTTGTGAGATGTGGATAATGGTCAAGGACTCTGCAAAATGAATACTAACATTTGAAAGAATACATAAGAAAGATTCTACAAATTAGATGCATGAAAAAAGTCAACAAATGAACTGCATAGAAAAAGAAACTGCAAATAGAATCTAAAGGCAGAAAATAATTTGAAGGAAACTTAGACTTTTTGGATATATCTGTAGGATAGATTACAGTAGAGAGATTCAAACTTTGTTTTGTGCAATGGATGGTATAAATAAGAGTACAGCCAGGATCAGAGTAGCTAGATGATGTGAAGAAATGGTAGAAAGAGTATGGCACAGTATGGTGAAATTTGCATCACCATGCATTGAACCTATGATACTGATGATGGTAGTACAGCATGGAAGCCTCTGTGTTCAGTTTCTTTATGCATGCTGTAATATATAACTTTGTTGTCTGAAGATGGCCAACATTTTCTAAAAAAAGCAATGTTGTCTTCCTCTGTTTTGAAACTTGTTCTAAGATCCAAGGTGTTTAAGTAATTAAAGCTGCTCCTTATATCTCTGCCCAAAGATTACTACTGTGTTATAGGTTTTGTTACCTATCTTTTATGTGAAAAAAAAAAAAAGAAGAAACAAAAAACATTGTTGCTGTCATCCTTAATTTATTTGCTTTTATAGTTTAACTGAGTTACTTCACATGGAAAGATAAGTATTACGATCAAATTGAATAGTGTGTGCCACTCTATCTTCACAACTGTCCAACTACTTTTTGGAAAGCTTTGAAGAATGTTCTTTTGCTACATTAACTATTTTTTCTTCCATTTGCTTTTATGTTTATGATGCATTTTTTATTTGGCCATAATTTGCTGAGAAATTAGATATACTTTTATTTAAAATCAGCAGACTCTTTCCTAAGATAAAGTTTGTTAACAAAATGGAGTCTTTTCATTCCACATGCTTATAAAATGAGAATCTGATAGTTTGGCTTTTCTGTTTATAGGAAACCCATGTTCACTAGAACATTATTTAGATATTATGTTTTTCATAATCAGATGCTCTCATAGTTGCTCATGTCAGGTGCTTTAGGAATTAACAAGATGCTTGGGTCTTGTTAAATCTGAAGGCATCCTATCTGCTCTGCACTGGATTCTGTAAGAAGAATTTCTATATTAAAAATAACATGGTTTTCAGTGTTTATTTTCCTTTCTTGAATACCTGCTGCTAACAGAACTAAAGGAATCAAGGGAATAATCCATTCCTTACATCAACCAAATCTTTCTTGGAACATATCTCTAGAACTCTATATAAAAAAAAATAAAATAAAAGTCGATTTCCAGACATCCTACAAGGTAGTGGAGGAGATATTGTGGTTTTAACTGACAATCTGAGCATATGGATCATTGGTTTTTTTTAAGCATTTTGTTAAAGTTGAAGATATTGATCAATAAATTTTGTTTGGTCATTTCTGTGACATTTTTGCATAAAGGATTTAGAAAACCATTACTTAATTTTTTTTATATTGATTTTGATTTTTATATATTTTTGTTTTATGATATTAATATGTAGCTACCTTTATTTTAAGATATTTGGATATTGATTTTTTTTTTTTTTCTTTTACTGAGTAATATTTTTGAAACATTATCTACTATTAATGGAAGATGAAATATTTAAAAGAAATCGAGGGGGAAGGGGAGAAATCCCCATTGTTATAGCATTGAGATTATTTTTGGAGTTTTCACTTCAAATAATGATTGTTTATTTTCAGTTATTATTTTGCATTTCACTCGAAATTGCTATTAAAGGGATATTTTTTTCAGTTATTATATAAGGGAATTAGAGACAATTTTTACTGTTGGACAAGAATTGCCTTTAATTGAAGTTCCAGGACCTAATTCTAAGAAAGCAAACAACTTTGTAAGAGATTTTCTTCAGGTCAGTTTATTTCTAAATATTGGATATAATTTGTCTTTCTCACTCTGAAGATTAATTATTAGACTATTTATAGTGCATTTATATAAATTAATAGCATTTTAAACCATTTTTATTCACTTTGCTGATCAGTTTCTTTTGCTAAATACAATGTATCATTTGGTCTCTCACTTTTCCTATTGCCTTTCTTTTATAGTTTTATGTATTCAATTATTTTTATATTTATTCATGAAAATTAGTTGTACTTATATTATTTCATTTCAACACTGTTCCCTATTGAAACAGTCATTTTCAAAATGCATTTTGCAGAATTACACCTAATTAGTTTATCATTTTGTATGCAAATAACTCTAGTACTTT
This sequence comes from Typopeltis vanoorti, assembly GCF_054136105.1. Taxonomy (NCBI): domain Eukaryota; kingdom Metazoa; phylum Arthropoda; class Arachnida; order Uropygi; family Thelyphonidae; genus Typopeltis; species Typopeltis vanoorti. The sequence continues at coordinate 75,597,245 of NC_143552.1, read as the reverse complement.
AGATGTATTTTATTAAAATTTTATATTTAGAATATATATAACTAGCTGAGCCCTCCCGCTTCAGTGAAGTGAATTAATATTGCCATTGGTTCACTTCAGGGTATTTACTTGAGTATTTGGTGATGGTGCTTTTGTTATGGTGTAGAATTGTGAGCATTATAACACTTTTTGTAAACAACATTAGAAGTTTCATCATCCTTGACAAATTCTCAGGACTGCTAACTCAAGAACATGATACATATAACTGCCTGTGTCCGAAACATTCACCTCTTAAAATCTAAACCTGCATATCTAAGGATCTGTCTTTAGGCTTTGTTAATCATCTTTGCAAAGCAAATTCTTATTGGAAATTGTAACAGTTTGAATGCAAATAGGCCGAAGGAATGAGGGAGGGGGGTATTCGAGAAATGAAGACAATTTCTCCAATACAACCTGTAAACATCCCAGCTTCTATCATATTCAGTTTCAGTAATTTTCTTTGAGCCAAATCAGTATGTGAGCATGTGGTAATCCCCTTTTTTGCCATTCTGCTGAATAAATATAGCACTCCACCCAAAAATCTTGTGCTTTGTGATGAGATTCATCAATTTCATCAGCTTGCCATGAAAACTCTTGCAATGATATCATGCCTGTCAAGTCTATCAAGTCTTATTACTGTAGCAAATTTTCCAAAATCTCTGGCCAATTACTGTTGCATGTAAAGGTAACGAAAAGGTCAGCTTCACCATACGCTCTAACATAGACCATTGCATCATGAGTCTTTTCATGGAAATGATGAGGGCTTCCCACGAAATAAGGCAATATTTGAATTTTGCCAATGTTTGAAGCATTTTCATCGGTGTGCATTGCAACACCGATGAAAATGCTTTAAACGCTGAAGTTTGCTTTGATTTAAATGCATGTATGCGAGATGCTTGGACTCAATTTTAGCATACATATCAACCCAGTATTGATTGATGAGATTGAGATGACCATATCTTCGTAATGGATTTAAATTTTCCATGAGTACCATCATGCGATACACGCAAAAATTCATTGCTGAAATGGGTTTTCTATATGCAGGTTTTCCACTTCCTGGATTCATTTGTGGTAAATCAATGCAATATCCATCCTCTCCTCTGCAAAATAAAAGTGGATATTGGATTGCATCATAGGCTCTATGCATTTCGCATATCTATTTCCATCTATCATTGCGACCATGTAAGATTATGTCTCTGCAGTTAAATTCTTGCCCAGTAATGACAATTGCTACTGCATCAGCTGAAGTATATTGAATTTGCCTGTGTGATATCCTTTCAGTACTTCGTTTGCATGACAGTCTTAGTTCTTGCAGTTAGCATTCTCTATAGCCGACTTAAAAATTGCATATATATGTAATATTGATGTAACATTTCTTGTAAATCAAATACAATTTCTGAGTTCAACCCTGTGATCTATCTGCAATGGAAAGCTGCTTGTTCGTGTAGGTTTGAAACAAAATAAATTTGTAAAAATTCACGATAAAATGTTTTAACTGGCAACGAACTTCCAGCCAAACTTGACCTTGCACCTTGAAAGTAGGCATGAACTCCCTTTCAACCATTTGCTTTGAACCAAATGATGTTATTTGAAATGCGGACTTGTAAGCTCGAATAGTTTCAATAAACTGATGAAACTGTGGATGTTGCATTGTAATGAGTGATGATAATGGTTTAAGAGGAGCTGTGATTTCATTTAGCACAGGAGTTGAGTGACTTATAGAACTTGCTCTTTGTTGTGACATATTGGAAAAAAATAAAATACCTATTAATAATTATAAAAACTACTAGTAAACATAATAATAACGAAAGAACTTAATATCATAATATCTAACAATAGAATTTAACAATATCTAAAAAATGTAATAATATCTAGCCACATAATAGTGGCTAGATTAAACTGCAGTACAGGCCATGGAGAGAAGTAAAAAAAAAAAAAAATGAATCACTGTTCCATAATCTGGAGGTGTATATCAAGAAAAATGCACATAAACCATTTTTAGAACATCTATCTATTGGTGAAACATCATCAAAATTGGTCAATTCATTCTCAAGCTATAAGTGAACATCAAAAACAGACTGTGCTTTATATATATATATATATATATATATATATATATAGATAGATAGACAGATTATTTATTTATTTTTTTTTTAAATAAAAGGCTAATTGGTGAAATGCCTTTTTTATTGAAACAATTCAAAATGATATTAGAGCAAAGCTGATAATAATAGTAAATGCCTGCTGGATTTCTTTTCAGTGTATGGACTATTCTACTCATCACTAATGCTGTGTTTCAGCATAAAGATCTGCATATATTCATATGGAGTGAAGATAAAAGTACTCGACGTAGTATTTGTAAATGGTTTTATAATTAACCATTTGATAGTTTGACTTGTTTACTAGCAAAAGAAGACAGTATTTATTTCTTTCAACTGTCTTCTGCTTGGCACAGAGATTATACAATTACCAGCTGGTTCATTATTCTTAGAAAAGGGGAAAAAATGACACCCCCCCACACACATTGGAGGGTAGTGCTTGCTTAAGAGGGCATGGATTCCAATAGTACAGCATCACCAAAATCAAAATACCTATGCAGACAGAGCCAGAGTTATTTGTTCTGTTGACACAAAACTTTGATTATACTTACACCATTTTTTAAGCCAATGGATTAAAAACTGTTGCAAGTATGTTATATGCAAATGTTACAAACCTATTTAATAGACAGAATACTGGATTCCCCAATCCTTCATGCACATCCAAGAAATCTAGAGCACACCTGAAAAGATAGCTAAAGTTTTTCATAAATATAATCTGTGCTACTTTCAAAACATGCATCCAGCTCACAACCATCATCCATTTTCCAAAGTATCAGCTTCATCCATAGGGTGGGGGAGCCTGTAACCCCTAGAGAGCTCATCCCCAAGTGACTGATCAGGGAATGCCTCCCAGAAATGGGTGGTAGCAGCAGAGGAATGGCAAGCTAGCTGCATTAATTGCCTAAAATCCTCAAAGATGAATCAACCAGCAAATAGAAGCAGAAATAATGTTAAAACATACGGGAGAGAGCTGATGTGCCTAACTCAAGCTCACATAGAATAGGCAAGAAGACAGCTATGAGGAACACAAACTGCATATATATAATATTTCAACTATCAATATTGGAACATTTTAGAAACCTGGCAAGTAAAACTGATAAAGAGAGAGCTAGAAATGTTTAAATGAGAAACAGTGGGAGTTGCAGGACAGGCGAGGGAAAAATCAACATAAAAAACACAAGCATATTTCTACTAATCATTAAAAAAAATGGCTCTTAACTCAATAGTTGATGTAAGACCAATTTCCTCTAGAATCATCTCAGTGAGATTCAGAGCAAAAGAAAATGGAATATATATGAAAATAATAATAGTTTATGCCTCAGACAAATCACAAAGAGGAGGAATAATCAATTTCTTGAACAACTGCAAGAAGAAATCAGTCAAAGCAATGCATGAGATATCCTGATTATTATGGGAGATTTTAATGCAAAGATTTGTCAGTACTCTGAAGATAAAGCAGAAGTAATGGGAAAATTTGGTCATGGATTATTGGAAAATTTGGTCTCTAACAATGAAGTCAAAAACTGTATAGACTATATAATTGTTAATAAGAAATGGAAGCATTCATTCCAGAATGTCAAAACATTAAAAAAAGATTGACATGGATGCAGACCATTAACTACTATCAGTCAAACTAAAAATCTGCTTCAAAAGAAAGAGAATAAACCACCAAAAGCAAAAGACGATAAACATCTCAAAACTCAAAGATAGCTTGACCAGATCTTAACTATCAGAGAACATTGAAAGAAAAATTAAACAATCTTGCTTTCGATACAGTTCTGGAGTCTTGGAAAAAAAAGTAAGGAAACTGCAACAAAACATCTGGGCTACCAGACAAGAGCAAATAAAGATTGGCTTACACCTGAGAATTTTGACTTATGGGAGAGAGAAAGAATATCCAGAACTAACCTCTCAAAAGAAGATAATGAAGAAAATAGAATGTTATACAAAAATTTGAAAAAAGAAATAGACAAAAATATGCAGATTAGAAAAAATCACATTTTTTTTAGAAGGAAAAGCAGGAATGTCTGAAGAAGCATTCAAAAAGCATGACTCCAAGACCATTTATGAAATAATTAAAGAGATAACTAGAACATACTCATCCAACCCAGTTTCAATATTGCAAAAGGATGGAACCACAACAAGTAGCAGTGAAACAATAAAAGAAATATGGACTAATCATTAAAAAAAAAAAAAAACATTTGCAGCTGAAGAAAACATAGATCAAGACACCTTCAACCCAGAAGAAACTTCTGACACAAATGACATCCTAAATGAAGAAATACTTAGAGCAATCAAACAAATGAAAAATGATAAAGCACCAGACATAGACAACATTCTTTGTGGATGTTGGAGATTGGAGAAAGCATAATAAATTACCTAAAGAAACTGTTCAACAAAATACTAAAAGAAGGAAATTCACAAACAGAATGGAGAACAGGTCAGATCATACCCATCCAAAAATAAGGATATGTCAGATCCTGCACTAACTATAGACCTATTACCCTTCTAATTCTTCTACTGTTCTTCATATTCCAATGAAGAACAGATAGAAGGAGAGCAAATGGTGACTTAGAAATAGAAGCACAATAGAGGCAATTTTTATATTCAACAGATTAGCAGATCTTATGAGACAAAAATAAAAAAAAATCTCTACTACTGTTTTATTGACTTCAAACAAGCTTTTGACTCAAGAAACAGAAGCAAACTCATTGAAATTCTAGAAAACAGAGGGTTCAACAAATACCTATTAAATTGTATGAAGAATTAGTATTCAGAAACACAAGCAGTATTGTAACAAAAACATAGAAACAGATTAAATAGCAATTCAAAAAGGAGTCATGCAAGGCTGCCCATTGCGACCATATTATTCATTCAACCTGTACCTAAAAGAAGTAGTAGATGAAGGATTACAGATTTGTGAAGGCATAATTGTAAATGGAAGAAATATAACACATTTCAAGTATGCTGACAATATGGTTAGCACTATAGACAGCCAAGAAAAATTAGAAAATATCCTGACCAAGCTGCATCAAACAAGTAGTAAATATAATATGAAAATCAGTTTTGTTAAAACAAAACATGATGGTAATAGGAAGAAAAATGGAAGTAATACAAATGAAAATAGGAAACAATAATATAGAACAAGTAAAGCAATTCAATTACCTAGGATCAATGATCAATAAAGATTTAGACTAATTCAAAACAATTAAACAATAATGGATGGATAACAGTGGGCAGACTACAAAAAATATGGAACAATAAAAGATTGAACATAGAACTCAAATTAAAGATATATAAAACAATGATAATCCCCACCGTACTCTATGGCTTAAAATGCAGGATCTTAAGAAAATAAGAAATGGATAAACTCAATGTGCTTTTGAAATGAAATGCCTCAGAAAAATCAATAGAACAAGCTGGATAGAAAGAAAAAAAAATAAAAAAGTCAGAGAAGAACTTAACTTTAAAGAAATAATAATTACACCACTAAAAAGAGCCAACTAAGCTGGTTTGGACATGTTTCAAGAATGAACCCAGAAAAGACTACCAAACATATTATTAAATGGTAGAATTGAAGGACAGTCCAGCCGAGGAAGACCAAGAATGAAATACATTGACAGCATCAAAGAAAGCATCCACTTAAACTCCATAATAGAACTACATAAAAGGACAGCAGACAGAAAGAAATGGCAAAACTTTGTCTTTGAGGAACTCAATCTGCCATGAGCAGAAGAGAAGAAGAAGAGGGTATAATGTTCCTTGTGCTTGCAGCTTAACTTATTTTAGACAACCTGGTAGCTATGCTAATATCCACCTTGAACACAACTGCACTCATGTTCATCAGCATGGCAAGTAGTGACTGATAGTGTGCTCTGGATCTCCTCCCCCACTTCCACTCACATATAAAAATGGAAGAAGACAGCTGCACTGTGAAAGAATGATGAGCACCGTGCAACACTAAAAGAAAGGATTCTGATAATTCATGGAGATTTGACCCACAAGCAATGCAATCAATTTGGTAAGTTGAAGATTCATGTTTCTGGTTTGATCAATCAACTAGCATTTTTAAAACGTAGGGACAGCAATATCATTCCGAATTTCATCAAACTAAAGAGAAAATTTACCTCAACAAAGGCGCAACGAATATACCACCGCATGGAGAAAGCTTTACTCAAAGAACAGATCCAGGCTACTAGAAAAAACTTGGCCGTTACTCAAAACCAGGTTACTTTCAAGTTACTTGAACGCAGCTATTTGGATTATCTTCGAAAAAGATTATGGACAACATGGCGAACCATATCCTTCAAACTAAGAAAGAAAATCTCATATCCAAATTTAGACTAAAAGATCGACAAAACCAACAGACATATTTGAATTTCTCCAAAGTTAAAGTTAACAACCAACCAGAAGCAAGACACAACAGGAGCCACCATCACCTGCAGGTAACAGTAACTACGTTACTGTTACCTACATATTATATTTACTACTTGTTTGATACAGCTTGGTCATGATATTTTCTAATTTTCTTGGCTGCCTGTAATGATAACTATATTATCAACATACTTGAAATGTGTTATATTTCTTCCATTTACAATTATGCCTTCACACATCTGTCATCCTTTATCTACTACTTCTTTTAGGTACAGGTTGAATGAATAATATGGTGGTAATGGGCAGCCTTGCATGACTCCTTTTTGAATTGCTATTTAATCTGTTTCTATGTTTTTGTATTACATACTGCTTGTGTTTCTGAATACTAATTCTTCATACAATTTAATAGGTATTTGTTGAACTCTCTGTTTTTTATCTAACCTATCCAACCACTCCTTAAACAAAGATGAACTCTCACTACTCAGCAAAGGTCTAAATTTTGCCGTAGCATCCAGATTGATGAACAAACTGGATTTTATTTGTAATATTGAAGGAGGTTTAAGATTCATCCTGAATACCATAGCAGATAAAATATGTTTAGAAATTGCCAACATTTTAAATATAAATCATAAGAAAGCAATAACAAGCAACTTAACGAAACACGAATTAACAGTGGTGAAATCATTAAAATCAAATCCAAACATCCTAATAACTAGAGCCGATAAAGGAAGTGCCGTCATTATTCTAAACCGAACCACATATTTAGAAAAAATGAATTTGCTAGTCTCGGACAATAGTACATACCAACTTGTTAACTACGACCCAACCAATAGAATAAAAAAAAAGAAAACAGAGAAACTACTCAAATCAATTACTATATGGCCTGAAGACACAGTCAAGAAATTTCTTCTGCACTATGCTCGTTTCCCAAGAATTTACTGTTTACAAAAGATATACAAACAAAACACACCACTCTGGTCGATAGTCGAAGGTATAGACAGCCCGAATTATCATCTAGCCAAGGAATTAGCAGCAACACTCAAGGAGTTGGTAGGTCATTCCCCCTTCTTTATCAAAAACACACAACCCTTCATAAACATAATCAAAGACATTACATTAGAAAAAAAGATGATTTATTAGTTAGTTTTGATATCTCTGCCCTCTTTATGAATGTCCCAATCAATGGCACTCTCTTTCTTTTACAGAACAAATTCCCACCAGATATCATGGCACTCTTTGTGCATGTATTACGTTCTGCTTATTTTGTATAGCAAAATGCTTTCTACCTACTAAAAGAAGGCACAGGCATTATCCCCCCCCCCCTCACCCCATTGCTAACTTTTATATGAAACATTTTGAGCAACATGCTCTAGAATTCCTCTCCTTTAAAACCCAAAGTCAGGCTTTGATATGTTGATGATGTTTTCACGATCTGGCCCCATGGCCGCCAGACACTAGACACTTTCCTTAGCCACCTAAACTAACAACACAAATGCATACAGTTGACAATTGAGATTGAAAAACAGAACATACTTCCGTTTCTAGATACTCTTGTCACACATCTTCCTTCTGGCAGTCTTTACTTCACTGTTTACTGGAAACCGACACATACTGGCCAACATATACACACAAACTCCTACCACCACCAACATAAAAACTAGGTGTCATTAATACTCTAAAAAACAGGGCTTTGGAGATCTGCTCTAATGAACAAGTGCTGAAAGACGAATTGAAAAGTTACCAGCAATACTTTTATAAAAAATGGTTACAGCCAAAACACCATTAAAAAAATTCTCTACAAGACCTCAATAAAAAAAGAAAGATAAACCAGACTACAATAAAACTATAACCATTCCTTACATTAAAGGGACATCAGATAAAATAAACAGAATACTACGGAAATATAACCTCAAAGCCACCTTTAAACCTGCAAAATTAAAAAGCTCCCTCAACTCATCCAAAGACCCACTTCCTCTGCTGGCCCATCCTGGAATATACCATATTTATTGCACCTGTAATCTACCATATATAGGGGGAAACAGGACAAACAGGCAAAAGGAATATAAACAACACATTAAATATAATGACTATGGTGAAGCTGGCCTTTCTGATCATGCCCTGAACACTTGACATAAAATTGACTGGAAAAGCACCAGTTGTTTACATCACACCAAAACATGGTATGGATGCTAATTTAAGGAATCCTGTGAAATTCTTATCAACCACCCCAATCTGAACAATAATGATGGTCTAAAAATCTCAAGCATATGGAAGGCACATATTCTACCTACGGAACCTTTCTCCCTAAGAGTTATCTATAAACAGGACTGTAGATAACCCAGAATCTTAAATCTAATATAACAATTGTCATGTTAAAAATAGGATATCATTGTTACTGTAAGAAAACTATCTATATGAAAGAATGTTTCTCCCATGTTATCTTAAATAGAATTTAGCTTTGATGTAGTTTCTAAATAATTAATTTGTAATTTTATCTATTTTTTTTTTTTTTTTTTTTTTTCCGCTAGCAGTCATCATGCCAGTAAAATAACCGGTGATCAAATCATTGTTTTTTTTAGCTTACTGTGTGACTCAGCTTGTTCTTGTATACTTGTATATAGTCCAGATGATGACCTTAATATGAAGGTCGAAAAGTCAGGGAAATTAAAATAGTTATAATACTGTTGCCAAGTCCATAGTTTCTAAAATGAATACTGATTACCGTGCAACACTAAAACAAAGGGCACTGTGAAAGACTCTGGTACAGGCCTTTTTAAAATTAGCATCAGCTGTGAAACACTTTAATGCCCCCAGTAAGTGTGGCTGCAATCATTTACAAATTCTAAGACAGACATTCTAAGATCACATATAGCCTGACTTCTCTGAATTCATTTCAGAAAGAATGTCCTTTATGTTGCAATTTGAATTATTTCCTTTACATAGGTGAGTGCCGCTTGTGTTTACAAGAATTACAATTATTGTAATTGGTGCTCTGAAGATACAGATTATAAATCCAGTGAAATTTTAGTAATTCAAAGTATTATTGTCTTCATCTGGTGTTTATATAAAGTATAAATGTGAATGGATAGTCATCCCATTTCTCTTTCATATTCAAGAAACCTTGAAGTGCTCCAACATTCTAATCTTTTAAGATCTACAATCATTGTCTTACCTGGAAAGTTCTGATAAATACGTAGAAAAAAAATGATATAACCACAAGAAAGACCATTTTAAAACCCTTTAATCCACATGTTTCATCAACTTGTAATAATTTGTTCTTTTTTTTTTTTTAAAGAATATATAAGAAATAAAATTATTTTTGTTCTAGGTGTTTATAAGAACTCCCCCCCCATTGTTAATATTAATGCTGCTATGGTTTTAAACTGGTATTTTTTATTATCTGCTATAATAAAAAAAAAAAAAAAAAAAGAAAGCACCCACAACAGACTCTGGCAGCTTATTCCACTCATTTACCACTCTAAAAGTAAAGAACCCAGCTTTAACACCCCTGCTAACCACACTCTTGCCCAGCTTCCATAGAAAAAAAAGAATAATTTCTACTGATATTTTATAATCCACAGAGACATGGTGAAATTTCTCTTCTTAACTGGCATTTACCTTTCTTGATACAAATTCATCTGTTGCCTCTTTAGCCTTCAAAAATGTGTTTGAAGTGTTTTTTTCTCACCTGTAGGTGCTAGCCTCATACCAATCTTAAATCTTTCCTTCTTTAAAATAATATTCTGACGTTTAATGACTATGCCGATATCTTTCAAAAAAATTCTTGATACTGTCCAGAAGAGAGTAGTTTTTAGTTTGTCATATATTCTTTCTGACCGCTACCTTAAAAGCAATGTTTTTACATTATATCTATTCTGTAGACTTTCATGGCTATGTTTTCCTACTAAACTGGTATTTAATAGTTGAGTTTCGTCTATGTGATAAACAAGCTGTTTATCACATTGATGACATTGTACTCCAGGAAAGAGATGAAGCTAGAGATTTAGAGGTGATGGTGGTAGACAGAGAGTTACAGTTTAGAGGACATATTGCTAAGGTAGCACATAAGATTACTTGGCTAGTGAAGAACACATTAACAAGTAGAGATAAGGAAGTTGTAATTATCATTATTATTATTATTATGGGCGACTCCAGGGAGTTTTAGACTCAGCGAGGGAGGCCGTAAACATCATGTTCACACAACTATTCAACATTCTCACAGTATCTATCATACCTTGCCTTGAACTCATTCACTGTCATAGCACCCACAACAGACTCTGGCAGCTTATTCCACTCATTTACCACTCTAAAAGTAAAGAACCCAGCTCTAACACCCCTGCTAACCACACTCTTGCCCAGCTTCCATAAAAAAAAAAAGAATAATTTCTACTGATATTTTATAATCCACAGAGACATGGTGAAATTTCTCTTCTTAATTGGCATTTACCTTTCTTGATACAAATTCATCTGTTGCCTCTTTAGCCTTCAAAAACATGTTTTTGAAGCGTTTTTTTCTCACCTGCAGGTGCTAGCCTCATACCAATCTTAAATCTTTCCTTCTTTAAAATAATTGTTCTCACGTTTAATGACTATGCCGATATCTTTCAAAAAAATTCTTGATACTGTCCAGAAGAGAGTAGTTTGGTTAGTTGGTCATATATTCTTTCTGACTGCTACCTTAAAAGCAATGTTTTTACGTTATATCTGATCAGTAGACTTTCATAGTTATGTTCTACTACTAAACTGGTATTTAATAGTTGAGTTTCGTCTATGGCTATAATAATGCTGACAAAAGCTGGTCAACATCCTTAATAATATGTGGAAACAAGCTTCCCTTTCATTTCTGCCTTACCATCCTGCTGTCATTAATTTATCTCTCTCCATACATAAAGGATATAAGATATCCTTGATGTGTGGAGTAATTACTTTGAAAAATTGCTAAATGAAACAATCAGTAATAGCACAGTAGTAAAAAAAACACTGAACAAGCATGTAATCTGGAATACATATCCATACTTGAAGTAGAAAAAGCCATCAAAAACCTGAAATGTGGAAAGGGAGCTGGAGTAGATGATATTTGACCAGAAATGCTCAAGTATGGAGGCATAACAGTCTTACAGTGGCTGCACTGCATAGTTCAGAAGGCCTGGACAGAGGGACAAATTCCAGATGATTGGAGTAGAGCTCTCATAGTATCCATATATAAAAAGGGAAATAAAACTGAATGTGAGAATTAGAGAGGTATTTCCATACTGAGTGTTCTTGGTAAGATTTATGCAATCTTACCAAGAACACTTATGCAATTTTCTTGAGAAACGGTTGAGAAGAATTATGGAAGAAAAGCTTGGTGAAGAACAAGCTGGATTCAGGCCAAATAGAGGCTGTCAGGATCAGATCTTCACTTCACGACAAATAGTTGAGAAGTCATGGGAATATAACAAAGATATGGAAAAAGCATATGACAAGGTGCTAAGAGAGAAGCTATTCAAAACACTACAGTTGTATGGTGTCGGTGGGGCATTATATCAAGCAATACTTATTCTTTATTTGAGTTGTAAGTCAGCAGTTAGAATTGAAGGAAATAGAGGAAGATGGTTTAATGTTAAATCTGCATATTACATTATCACCTCGGTTATTCATTATTTATATGGATCACATTATGAAGGAAAGTGCTTTGAAATCTCATATCAAAATTGGAGATGTTAATCTCAGCTCTTTGATTTATGCAGATGATGTTATACGTCTAAATAAGTCTGCAAGATTCCCTGACTTAAATTGAATAGCTGTTGTAATAGATATTGTATGTAGGTCAGCAATAACGAGACAAAGACAATGAAAATAGAAGCATTGAAAATATCAACTCCATTGGGAATGGAGAACCTATAGAACAAGTAAAACATTTCAGCTACTTTGGCACAATTTTTAGTGAAGATGGTAAATTGAATATGGAAATAGACAGTAGAATCAACAAAGCTGGTATCGTAGGAAGTCAACTGAATAAATTTATATGGAATGAATAAGAGAGAAAGTAGTCAAACACTAAATTATCTGTGTACAAGATAGTGTTCAAACCAATTTTAACTTATGGATCTGAGGGCTGGGTTAGAAGTAAAACACTTAACCAAAGACTGGAAACTGCAGATATGAGAGTCCTGAGAAAGATTAGGGACATGAACAGGTGGCATCAATGACAATTTCATATTAAAAACGAGGATATTAGGAAAGAACTTGACATTGTTAGGAATGTGTCAGCAGAGCTGATCTGAGGTGGTATGATCACTTGAACAGAATATGAGAGGAAAAATTGGCAATACAAGTGTTCTCTGCCAGGTTTGCAGCAAAACGACCCAGAGGAAGACCAAGATATAGGTGGATTGATACAGTAAAAAGTGCCTTAAAATATAGAAATATAAGATCTGACAATGTTGGAGTCTTGACAAGGTAACAGATTGATTTGGAGGAAAATTGTAGATAGGAAGTTAATGATGCAAATTTTTCATTTAGTACTATCATATCCTGTACACCCATTGATGATACATGTCGGGAATTTGATGATGATGTAATATATTTGCCAACAAATAGTACAATTAGAGATAACTGGGATAAAATCGCATAAGTAATGAATCACATGTCCTCTCCCACAGAAACTCTGCTGTATAGACTCAAGCAAAGCCACATGTTGCATTGTCAAATGCAGCAACTAAAAACTATTGTCCAAGCATTTGTCCAAATTTTCAATTACATGAAATAAGTGTTTGTTTGATTATCTTTGAAATTTGTCATAAGACAGATTACAAAGGCTAACTTCAAAAAAAATTCTACTGCAAATTGAAACTAACATGCCGTTTAATGTGTGCGTGAGTCTGTCTGCCTACCTGATGAAGTAACAATAAAATTTATCTCAAGGGTTGAAACTTTGTGTCAGTTGAGTCTGCCTGTGCGATGGCGGAACACCACCTCAATGTGATCATGTTAAAACTAAGTAATATATAGTAAATGTTGTTATGGCAGTTTCAGATATTTGGGAATTTGGTTGAACAGAGTCTGCATTTCAACTCAACAATTGTCGGCTTGCCTTTGTCGTTGAATCGAATGATCTTTTGTTAATACTGCACCATTCATGTGCACATCTTCATAGCTGCTCTATCTCTACTGGCCTGCCATTTCATTTCATGCTCTGCTTTCACTTCTCATTAGTCATTTGTGAAGGAGTGTTCATAATGTATCTCAAGTCTTGTAAATTACTGGTAATTTTTGCTTGAAATAATGGGAGAGATGATGCTATTTGAGTAGATGACTTTGACAATGCACACAAAAAACCACTCTCGAGGCTGGAAGTAGCGATAGCGAATGGGAGATTCTTGGTAAGACATACCCATTTTCTGTTTTTTCCTGAAAACTTTAGTTTCTGAAAATCCCTACGTATATTTCGCAACATGGTTTTTAACTTTAATTATTTGGGAAAAAAAACTGTGAGTTATATTCAAATAAATACGGTGCTTCTCTCACATTCTATTCCCATTGTTGTATTCTTCATCCATCATCCCATTCTCTTGGACACCTTTTTTTTAGCCAATATGTGCACATCAAAGCAACAAACTTTTCCTATTCGTTCTTATAAATCTCTGGCTTTAGTGTTTGGAAATAACAGATCCTGATTTTTATACACTTGTGTATCGTTCTTCTTGGAGTTGACATGATGAGGTAATCTTATTCAACCACAGTCTTTTCAGCTTTACTTTTTCAAGACACCTAATCTCAAATCCATAAATTTGTTCTTCCATTGAAATCATGCCATACTGCTCCTGCACGTGATTATTTATTATTACCTCTGTTCTCTCAGCTCACCTTTTTCATTTTACAGTGCATGTATATATATATATATATATATATATATATATATATATATAAAAAAAAAAAAAATCAGCTAACGCCTTTTTATTCCCGTATATACGGGAGTAGGCGAGGCCATTTAGCCCTATCTAACTTTTTGAGACTGAGTGGACAGTTCAATCTCCACTGGTACCCAATCAGAGACAGATGGCCCAAGGCTATCACTAATTAAGCGGTATGCAGTGAAGAGAGATGGCTCAAATGTGCCGCCATCTCGTGGTCTCTAACCCTAACACAATATATTTAATGTCTGAAATAATGTGGGTTCTACGGTCGATTTTCTTGAGTTTACAGGACGAAAAACCCGAGTTTCCGGGAGGAAAAACCTGCTTGCCCGTGCCAGAGATCGACTAACTCGGGAACCGGTCGAAAAAAGGCTTAGAAAAATTTCCTCTAGTCGCCGACTAGACTCGAAACCAAGACTTCCTTCGTGCGGCCTAGCGCGGTGGTGTGCAAACGCCACATCCACTGAGCTACACAGGCTCCTTATATATATATATATATATATATATATATATATATAATTTTGCTGATTTGTAACAGATTCTAACTCATCTTCAACTAATTGATCATCATCAATTAGTTGACGTTAATATATCTGCTGCATATTACATCTCAGTCATGTGAGTCAAGTGCTTTCTTGCACAAATAATTCAGTTAAGGTTTTAATCACCCCCCCCCCCCCACACACACACAGAGATTTAACTAAAAATAGGTAAATATATAGCTAGAAAGAATAGCATAATAACAAATAACTTATTATTTTTAGTACAAATGAAAAGCTTGGGTACTTTTTAACACAAGAAACATTAATCACATTAGGCACAACCTATTTTAAAATATTTTTACCAGTCAATTTTTAATTATAGGTATTTATATACCGATTGTTTTGGAAGAGCACTGATGTGCCACGTCGTATTAAAATGGAAGATATTAGAAAAGGTTTTCCTTCCCATTCTGAAAGCAGTGTTAGAAAAAGACTAAAGTTGTGTGCTGATTTCAAAAGAACTGGTAAGTCATTGGAAATGGTTTCCCTTGTATTATTCTTTATAATCCTAAAAATGCTTTGTTGACTTAAATATATAAAATATACTGGTGAGTTCCTCCGTCTCGCTTCACATCTTGCATGTTTGTTTTTGCAGTACCTTGACTGTACTTTCTAATCAGACATATGCCTCAGTTTTGACTTTCTGACTACAGGTTTACCATTCTGTTGTCCAAGTCTTTGAACCCTGAGTGATTTATGAGTGTCATGAGTGTTTGTACACAACTATTCTCTTTCATTATGTGGCATCTATTCAGCATTTCAATATAGGTTA
This sequence comes from Typopeltis vanoorti, assembly GCF_054136105.1. NCBI lineage: Eukaryota > Metazoa > Arthropoda > Arachnida > Uropygi > Thelyphonidae > Typopeltis > Typopeltis vanoorti. The sequence goes on along the minus strand of NC_143552.1, from coordinate 75,581,542 downwards.
CCTGATATGTACTCCCAAGGGAGTATTTTATTCTATCACATACGTTATTTGTGTTGCATGGGCTGCTGCTTTTTATAAATAGAGGGGACTTTAGTATCAAGCTTTCAGATATCGATTCCCTGAGATTTTCAGGGAAAAAAAAATCATAGAGTTGATTTGCTAGAGCAAAGTCGTAGGGATCACAGAAATACTTTTAATAATTATTCTTTAGAGTAGCATTTTCCTTATGGGGACATTGGCTGGGACTTTTTAGTAGTTTGCTATAGTGGGTTTTATAACATTTTTTTTTTTTTATAGTGAGATTCAACTCAACTTATATCCAGTTTCTAATGGTATGAATATGTAATAGTTGTATGTGAAAAAAAAAAAAAAAAAAAAAAAAACTAGAATGCTATGTTAAAATGTTTATTTTAGAATTAACAGCTACAAAATATTTTAATACCTTAAAACTTACTCTTACATTGCAAAATAAGTTATTTTAACACATGAACATTGATAAAGTTCTTATAATATTTTATCAAAATGTCTGCCTTCCATCTTCATACACATTTCAATGAAGATGCTGTAGTTAAGAGATGAGATCAGAGATATACTGGCTAAGGATGAACCACCCTTCCACCCTAATTGCTTAATAAAATAAGCAATTAGGGTGGAAGCAAGTAAGTTGCATGAAGGCACCCATGAAATGGGTGAGTGTGAGAATGACCAAGTGAGAATCTAGTCTCTCAAGCAAAAATATTGAATAGGGTAGTCAATTCAGAAAGTAAAGGTGGATGGTGGAATAAAGGGATGTTGCTGTTTCTATATACTAATGCCAGAAGTATCAGGAACAAGAAGGGGGGGAGTTTTTGCCATTGATTAGTGCAACCTCGCTGAAAGTTATAGGCATTAGTAAGACTTTGCAAACAGCAGATGATGTAAAGATAAGTGGTGTACTATATATTGTTAATTACAAAGATAATCAGCCGAAAGGTGATGTAAAGATAATCAGCTGAAAGGCTGATTATCTTTACATCACCTTTCGGCTGATTATCTTTGTAATTAACAATATTTAACAATATATAGTACACCACTTCGGCAATTCGGTAGTAGAGGTATGTAAGTTTCGGTTCAACTTAAAACCTTGATATTCCAGGTCTACCTACTCACTGATGAGACCTCAAAAAAGGTTGAAACCGGTCTGGGAATGACCTCTTCTCATAATGTAAAACAGTATTTATACATCTCTTAGGAGCTGGGTTTTACATTATGAGAGAATATTAAAGTTAGTGACAGAGCTTGCTCCACCTTTGCATGGAGTTGCCCTGGTGTTGTACTACCCAAGTGATCATTTACACTTGGTTCCGCTGATAGTTTTTTCGGCATTGAAACTCTATGGATGTTGATGGATTTCGACCCGAGTTTCGTACCCGGCTATAAAATAAAATAGGATTTACCATCTCCCGCTCAATTAGCAGATGATGTGGTTACAGGGATTGAATGTGAAGGGTTTAGCATTTTCAGGGAAGATGGAGAAGATCAGATGAGAAAAGGAGTATTGCTGATAATAGCAGATGAATTGCCACCAATTGATGAATAGAATAGAAGAATAGAAGACAGGCGGGATGATGGCTGTTCATTTGAAGCAATCTGGTGTGAGATTAAGACCAATAAGACAAAATATATAGTTGGTTGTTGCTATAGGCCAGGGAGTTCCACAGATGATCTGGAAGACATGCATTGACAAATTAGTACAGGTCGAGTGATTATTATGGGGGACTTGAACTATGAAGGTATAGACTGGAAGGAAGAAAGATCACATGGCAGGAAGAAAATAGAATTTATACACCTCTTGAGAAATGATTACTTAAAGCAGCATGTGATGGAGGGGACTAGGGGTGGGAGAGCATTAGACCTGGTCATAGGATTAGAAGAGCTATCCATAACCAAGGTGACAACATTGCCTCCGATTGGTGAAAGTGACCATGTGGTCTTGACTTGGGAAATTGTAAAACATTAGGAATATTCTATCAAGAAGGGGTATTTGTGGAACTACAAGGCAGGTGATTATGACATGAATAGGAAGAAGTTTAAATCTGTACCATGGCATAAAACACTGCAGGGTAAGTAGTGCATTGGATACACTTAAGGGTCATCTAGAAGAAGCAGTATTAAATTGTATCTAGGTAAGGAGGGTTAATCGGCTGGAGTTAGATGGATGAGTAATATCATTAAGCATGAGCTACAGAAAAAGAAAATGCTGTGGAAGGTATATAAACAGAAAGTTGACCCTCAAACTCATGAACAGTACAAGGCTCAGGCAAAAAAGGTGACCAGCATGGCAAGGAAGGCAAAATCAGATTTGAGAAGAATTTAGCTGAGCATCCAAAGGAAATCCCAAAGAGTTCTTTCGTTATGTGGCAAGTTAGAGGAAGAATGACTATGGAAGATTAACCTTAATGAGTGATGATGGTCACAAGGAGATGGAAGCTCATAAAATAGTTGAGTTACTGAGTGACCACTTTGCAAGCATATATCTTCCTGGTGAGGTTACTGCTTTAATCTATGTGACAGACACTAATGTGATTACAGAGGTGAATGAATCGGAGATTCTTATGATATTGCAGAATCTCATTGTAAATACAGATGTGGGATTAAATGGGGTATCAGCTAGGGTTTTGTGAGAATGTGCAAGAGAACTGGCAATGCCTTTGACTAAGCTGTTTAATTTAAGTCTCAGCTCTGGTACAGTTCCAAGGGAGTGGAAAGAGGACAAATTTATTCCTTTGCATAAGGAAGGTTCTATGACTACAGTAACCAATTACACTGGCCAACAAAAAAAAATTTTTTTTCTGCTGATTATGATATGACACTTGTTTTTTTACTAATTTCGGTGCGCTGATTTCAAATATCAAACCATTTTTCTCTATCACATTAGGTTTTTCCTCTATGACATTTTCTTTTTGCTAATTTGTAAGTTTTTGATAGTTTTAAGGAGGCAGTACTATTTAGAGGATCAAAAAAATCAATTTTTTAATATTATTTTCTGAAAGTATGTACTTTTAAAAATCTGTTCCTAACTTTTTATCAAGAAATTCGAAAAATTCCCGAAGATATAGCCTATTATTCAAAGCGGTTCGCAGATCAAAATCGGAGTGCTCACCGCTCTCGCTTGTTAGTAAACGAATAAATGCGTAAGAACCTGCAACGGCACGTACTGGCACTTTGAATGCGAGAGAGGCCGATAACCAACCTAATACATTTAGGTGATGAAAAGTAGGCGATGACAACTGCCTAAAACAAATGAATGGTATATGCGTCATAGCGGATAAAGAATGATCGAAATCAGTCATTCGTTAATCGATCGTGAAAGTATGATGAGCGCTTTTAACGTTTCAATAAAGTCTCTGGTTTTTTTGTCTTGTTAATTGCATGTTAGTCGGCAGTGAAGAAAAATACATCATGTCTACTACTCGAAATTGTGTCAATAGTGTAGATTCCTTCTGCTACATTTGTGGCAGCTTTACTGTTCCCAGTCAAAGGACAGATATCACTGATTTCGTTAAGAAAGTGTACTTTGCATACTTTGATGTAAAAATTGCAGATCAGGACAAGTCATTGGCTCCAAATAAAGTGTGTAAGTCGTGTAGAAAATTTACGACAGTGGAGCAAGGAAAACACCAAAAATTAGCTTTTGGCATTCCAATGATTTGGCGTGAACCGAAAAATCACGTAGATGATTGCTATTTTTGTTTAGTTCATACTTCTGGTTATAATAAGAAGAAAAAGAAAAAAATTGTGTATCCAAAGTAATCTTGTACAATATTTTAAACACGAGTGTGGGTTTGTTTACTGTAACAATGTGTCAGGTTTACTAACTGAAATGAGTTTTGTACAATATCATCCAAATGAGTGGCGTTTATTTATCGACAGTTCAAGCAGAAGTCTCAAGTGTGTCTTACTACACAATGGGAATGTATATGGCTCAATTCCTATTGGCTATTCAGTCCACTTAAAGGAAACATATGAAGACATTAAAAAGGTTCTGAAGTCATTAAAATATACAGACCATAACTGGATCATCTGTGTGGATCTTAAAATGGTGAACTTTTTACTTGGCTTTCAAAGAGGATATACAAAGTTTCCTTGTTTTCTATACTTCTGGGATAGTTGAGCTAGAAACCAACACTGGAGTCAGAAACATTGGCCTCTTAGAATATCCTTAAATGTTGGAGAACAGAATGTTATAAATCAACTTTTAATTGACAGAGAAAAAATCATTTTTCCACCTCTACACATCAAACTAGGTCTTATGAAGCAGTATGTTAAAGCTTTAGATTTACAAGGTGACTGTTTCCAATACATATGTGAAAAATTTCCAAGACTTAGTCATGAAAAAATTAAAGCCGGTGTATTTGATGGACCGCAAATTAGAACTTTAATGAGAGACCCAAATTTCATCAGCTCCACGAACAAAATTGAGAAAGAGGCCTGGACCTCATTTACGATGGTTGCGAATAATTTTCTGGGAAACAAAAAAGCGTGCAATTACAAAGATCTAGTGGAAACAATGCTTGAAAATTTCCAGCACCTAGGTTGCAACATGAGCATAAAGCTTCATTTCCTATACAGTCATCTTGATAGATTTGCCGAGAATTTAGGTGCTGTAAGCGATGAGCAAGGATTTCATCAAGACTTAAAAACTATAGAAGATCAGTACCAAGGAAGATGGGATTCTCACATGATGGCCGACCACTGTTGGAGTATTCAAAGGGATTATCAAAACAGAACACACAGCAGAAATTGCTACATACAAAAATTTATTCCCTGAAACTCGTGTGTAAGTAAAATTGTTATTTTTTTATAAATATTCTTGTAATTTTTAATGAATATTGTTAAGTAGTTATGTATCTAATTATCGGCCTCTCTCGCATTCAAAGCGCCAGTACTTGCCGTTACAAGTTCTTACGCATTTATTCGTTTACTAACAAGCAAGAGTGGTGAGCGCTCCGATTCTGATCTGTGCACCGCTTTGAATAATAGGCTATATCTTCGGGAATTTTTTGAATTTCTTGATAAAAAGTTAGGAACAGATTTTTAAAAGTACATACTTTCAGAAAATAATATTAAAAAGTCGATTTTTTTGATCCTCTAAATAGTACTGCCTCCTTAAAACTATCAAAAACTTACAAATTAGCAAAAAGAAAATCTATAGAGGAAAAACCTGATGTGATAGAGAAAAATGGGTTTGATATTTGAAATCAGTGCACCCAAATTAGTAAAAAACAAGTCTCATGTAAAAGTCAGCAAAAATTGTGTTGGACAGTGTTATAGACCAGTATCTCAGGCATGGTGGTAAAAGTACTAGAAAAATTGGTAAACAAGAGAATTCTAGAATGGGTAGATAAAAATATGATACTGTATGAGGGTCAGCATGGCTTTGTGAAGGGTTGGTAATGTCCTAGTAATTGACTAACTTTTTATAATAGAGTAAGAGCTGAGTTGGATAAAGGAAATGGCTGCATGATTATTTTGCTGCATTTTGTAAAGCATTTGAAAGAATACCACATGGAACACTTTTGCGCAAATTAGAACAAATGGGACTGGATGTGACACTGGTTAAGTGGATAAGAGGGTGGCTTCTGGACAGATATCAAAAAGTGGTATATGGAGGGGCAGAATGGACACAAAAACAGGTGACTATTGGTGTACTACAAGGTTCAATGCTGTGACCATTGCTGTTTAATTTGTACATAAATGATATTGGAAATATTCAGTTGTTTGCTGTTAATGCAAATTAGATAGAGTAATAGTTAATTAAGGTGATGTGGAGAGCTTTCAGGACTATTTAATAGGCTGCCATTATAGGCAAAAGTTAATGGTATCTGTTTAATGTCGAGAAATGTAGAGTTATGCACTTTGTGATAAATAGAGTACAAGCTGTTTATCACATTGATGGCACTGTACTCCAGGAAAGAGATGAAGCTAGAGATTTAGAGGTGATGGTGGTAGACAGAGTTTACAGTTTAGAGGACATACTGCTAAGGTAGCACATAAGATTACTTGGCTAGTGAAGAACACATTAACAAGTAGAGATAAGGAAGTTGTAATTATCATTATTGTTATTATTATTATTATGGGCGACTCCAGGGAGTTTTAGACTCATCGAGGGAGGCCGTAAACATCATGTTCACACAACTATTCGACATTCTCACAGTATCTATCATACCTTGCCTTGAACTCATTCACTGTCATACCACCCACAACAGACTCGGGCTACTTTTTCCACTCATTTACCACTCTAAAAGTAAAGAACCCAGCTCTAACACCCCTGCTAACTACACTCTTGCCCAGCTTCCATAGATGTCCCCCCCCCCCCCCAGTTCTCCCACCACCACCACTCCTGATCTCAAAAATATCCTCTGAATTAACACGTTCGCTGCCAACTACGAGTATACTCGTAGTTGGTAAACCAGCTACACAAGCCAGCTACGAGTATACTCATATGACGCTTGCCACCGACAACGAGATTACTGTACTGACCTTGAAGAAGTGAAATTGCTCGGCGTACGGGAACAGACTACGCCAAAGTAGCATGGCAGCGAACGTGTTAATCTTATAGAAACCCTTTAGCAATTTGAATGTCTCAATCATATCTCCCCTTTTCCACCTATCAACCAATTTCTGCAACCCACAAATCCTCAACTTGTTCTCATAAGGTTCATTCCATAGACCTGCTATCATCTTGGTCATTTGCCCCTGGATCCTCTCCACCTCCTCTCCATCAAGAAGAAACCTAGGTGACCAAATCTGGGCACAGTAGTCGAGATGAGGTCTTATCAAGGCTCCTCTAATTCCTATTTATAAGGCATCTAGATTACTATGCTCAAGTCTGGTCTGGATTTCTTGGGGATGTTTAAGTGGTGGAGAGGATTCAGAAGCGAGTGACCAAGATGTTGAGTGGCCTGTGGAATGTGCCCTATGAGGATAGATCGAAGGTGTGTGGTTTGCTGAAGTTGGTTATAGGAGAAAAAGATTGGATATGATAGAAACATTTAAGTTACTTGAAGGATTTTATAGGATAGATGCAGGGCAAATGTTTCAGCATTTGGCTATAGGGACCAGAACGAGGGATCATCCCTGGAAGTTGAATAAAAGTGTGGTCAGTAGGTGTGTGAGGACTAGATCTTTTTCTTGGAGAGTGTGAAGGAGTGGAATGGGTTGCCACAGTCAGTTGTGAGTGCTTTTTCTGTTAATGGGTTCAATGAGAGGTATGATAGATTGGGTCTCTCGCGATGAGTCTTCAAACTCCATGGAGGTGCCCGTATACTAATAATAATTAAACCTCTTGGGAAAAAAAAATGTGGACTTCAACACAGTAGTGTAAAAAAAAAAAAAAAGTTAAAGTAAGCTTTGACATCTAGCTGGCCAAGGATGACCTCCTAAGCCAGTCCAATCCAACTGTTGAAATAGTAATGATTTAAACATAAAAAAAAATGCGGTAGAGCTCCTTCATAATGACAACTCATGTACTTTGTAATAAGTTTGCCAGCATAGTTAACTGAGTGTTTGCAAGTTTGATTCCCACCATGAATGTTTGTGATTATGTTTAGGTGAGAGGTAAATTTCATTGTCCAGTGTGAGATCACTGCCCTGCTTATTGGATGTCTAAATGGCTAGAAAAATTCCATGAAACAGTTTGATTGGTCTAAAGACCAGCATTTCTCATCATTATCATAATCGATTACTATGACAGCATGACATGATAAAATCTACATTATTATTAATCTCTTATCAACAATTTTCCTCCAAATCAATCTATTACTTGTGAGTACTGCAGTATTGTCATATCTAACATTTTGTGCTTCTAAGGCACTTCTGACTGAATCAATCCACCTTGACCTTGTTTTTCCTCTGGATTTCTTTCCTGTCATCTTGACATCAAACACCTGTTTTGCTTACCTTTCTTTATCCATTCTATTTAAGTGGCCATACCATAGATTAGCTCTGCTAACACTTTCTTGAATGCTAATAATGTCAAGTTCCTTTCTCATATCTTCATTTTTAATATGATTTTGTCATTGGTTCACGAATTCTTCTCAGAATCCTCAATATCTGTGGTCTCTAGTCTTTGATCAAGTGCTTTATTTCTAATCCAACTCTCAGATCCATAACTCAAAACTGATTTAAACACTGTCTTGTATATTGCTAGTTTGGTGTTTTGGATAATTTCTTGCTTATTCCATATAAGTTTATTCAGCTGGCTACCCACCATATCAGCTTTGATTATTCTGTTGTCTATTTCCTCATTTAACCTACTATCCTCACTAGAAGTTTTGCCCAAATAGCTGAAATATTTTACTTGTTCTGTAGAAACTCCATTAAGAATGCAGCTAAAGTTTTTTATGCTCCTGCATATTTTCATCGTTTTGCTCTTTTTATTGCTGATTTTCATGTCAAATTTGTTAGAGCTGTTATTCAGTTTAGTTAGTGAATCCTGGAGACTTGCACTGGATGTGTTTAGGAGTACATTGTCATCTGAATAAAACAAAGAGCTTAGTTTCACATCTTCAATTATAATATCATTCTTGATGCCACTTTCTTTCATAATGTACTTTTGTAGATGAGGGTGGTCTGAAAACTTCTTGACCTCGACCATAGGTAGCAACTATCGGCAAGATTTTTTTTTTCTAAGTTGGTACATCTGTCATAAGCATCCATGTGAAATTGCAAGTCATTCTCTCAAGTAGTTTGTTTTATACAGTTGTCTGAAGCAAAAGTGTTGTATGTATCCCTTGAAATGGATAAAATTGAGTATTGTGCAGTTATGAAATTCTTTGTAAAAGGTTTAACGGCAAAAGAAATTCATTTGAAGTTCATGTAAGTTTATGGGCACTCTTCTCCTTCGTTTTCGACAATTAAGAAATGGGCTGCCGAGTTTAATTGTGGCCTTACCTGCCTTGAAGATGATCCACGTGAAGGATGTCCAAAAAAGTGTAACAACACCAGAAATCATTGATCAAGTGTACGAAAATGCACTCACATGAAAATCTCTGAACAGTGCTTGGAGCTTTTTAACAAGAATAAAACTTATTTTATGCATTGATTTATTACTATGGATGAGACTTGGATTCATAGTTACACACACCAGAATCCAAACAGCAGTCAAAACAGTGGACAGAAACTGGTTGTTCACTGCCAATGAAGACAGTCGGTTCCATCAGCAGGAAAGGTCATGGCATCTGTGTTTTGGGATGCTAAAGGCATTTTGTTTCTTAATTATCTTGAAAAAGGTAAAACAATAACTGGGGAATATTATTCCAATCTTTTACCCAGATTAGACAAAAAAATTCGTGAGAAAAGACCTGGTTTGCAGAAGAAAAAAATCATCTTTCATCAGGACAATGCACCTGCTCACAAAGGTGTTTTGACAATGAGAAATTAAGGATTCTGCATTATGAATTGTTGGAACACCCACCCTATTCCCCAGATTTGACTCCCTCTGATTTCTCTCTCTTCCCAAAACTAAAACTCTTCCTCACTGGTCAGTGTTTTTCTTTGAATGAAAAGGCGATTGCAGATGTAGAGCGGTATTTTGCAGATCTTACTGAGAACCGCTACAGGGACAGGATAATAACACTGGGGCATAACTGGATTAAATGTATTAGTCTTAAGGGAGATTATGTTGAAAAATAAATATATTTTGAAATTATAAATTCATTTTTTCATTGTTTGGCCTAGAACTTTTCAGACTACTCTTGTAGATGATGAATAAGAGCAGAGATAATGTGCATCCTTGTCTTACCCCTGATTTTATGTCAAACCATCTTCCTGTATTTCTTTCAATTTTATCTGCTGACTAACAACTTAAATCTAGACTTTGTATTACTCTGTATAATGTGCTATTCATCCTATATAATTGTAGTGGTTTGAAAAGTTTTTTTCTGGGCACCTTGTCATATGCCTTTTCTATATCTACAAAACTTAGTACAGATCCTTGTTATATTCCCACGATTTTTCAGCTATTTGTCATAAAGTGAAAATCTGATATTAAGAACCTCTAGAAGTGATTACTATTTAGTTTTTGAGCAGGATAAAAATTGATGATTAAATTAATGGATAAAATTATTGAAAAGAAGAGTGTGTAAGAAAGTTTTAAACTTAATCAAAGTTAAGAATTTTTTTGAGAGTATTGCAGACTCAAATACACAAATACTATTCAAATAAAATTAAAAGATTTAAAAACAGAACCAAACTGTGGAGATTCATTGATAGTCCCCTGAAGAAAACATTGATTAATTCAGCCAGAATGTCATGTGATGACATCTACAAGGACAGAAAAATGAGAACTCTGTGGTGGATTCAAGAAGTTAAGAGGCAGTCAAGGAAAAGATATATTGAAAAGTGTATTGAAAATTCTTGGTAAGTAGTCAGCAGCTGCCCTAAAAGAAATGAAAGAAACACAAGATAGCCAAGCTGTATGTTCTATTTGGTAAGAATAATTTATTTTCATTATTCTTACCAAATAGAACTCATGGGAGAAACTTTGGTAAGAATAATGAAAATAAATATCAGGAAGGTGTAAAATATTGTGGGGAGGATATTGGAAAAGCTAAGAAATGGAGGAAAAAGTATGACAAAGAAATCTGAGATGATGGTGACAAGGAAACTGAATATAAAGATATTCTAGATGTCTGAAGTAATTACTTTAAGAGATTGCTAAAAGAAACACTGACAGCATGATGGTAGAAAACTTTCAAGAGGAATGCAGTCAGGAGGATATATCAGTACTTGATGTAGGAAAAGCTGTCAAAAACCTGAAATGTGGAAAGGCAACTGAAGTAAATGATATTCAATCAGAAATGTTCAAATATGGAGGTATGAAAGTTTTGCAGTGGCTATGCTGCATAATTCAGTATAGCCACTGGAATTTGACCTGATCAGCCGGTCAAATTCCAGATGATTGCTTTAGAGCTCTCATAGTACATATGTATTGAAAAAAGGGGGAATGAAATTAAATGTGTTAATTATAGAGGAATTTGTTTTGGAAATAAGCTTAATTACTGATTACCAATTTCAAAATCTTTTAGGCTCTTCATAATTAAGAAAGTAGATCATCTTGTTAAATTTCGGCAGTGACCACAGCTTTACTGATGATAGTACTTTCCACTCATCCTATTTTCATTCGACAAACCTCGCAGTACTCTGACATCCCAGGCTACAAGATCATCTACAACCAATGCCCTAAACATTAATCTTCACACTATCCTTCATTGGGACAAGGATAATCTTGTCCTGTTCAATACTACCAAAACCATCTTGTCTTTTATTTGGACTGAATCGAGCTTGTTCTTTCCAAGTTTCTCTTTGACTAGTTTGGTTCTCAAGAGGTGCTTTCATAAATCATAGCTAAAATACTCAGTATGGAAATGCCTCAATAATTAATTTTTTTAAGATAATAGTATTATTTCTAGGCCTTTATGGAATCTGAAGACTCACTGTGAGAAGCTTGAAAACATTCATTGTTAGCACACTGGCAATAACATTCCATTCATTCACTACTCATCTCCTTTTCACTTCCTTACTCACATAACCTTTATATACTTTCCAGGAGTGACCTGCCGTTCTCCCACACTCATTACCCTGTGTAATAATTCCCTTATATCGATCTGATGGAATTCACTCACCATCTTATATGTCTCATATTACCTGTTCTCCTTACTACCAAGCTATGCAGACCACATTCCCTTAATCTGTACTTATACTCAGTATTCTAGGTACAAAGGTGAGTTGAGTTAGTCACCTTTGTACTTTAAAGTTTCCATGCTATTCAAGTGAGCAGATCTTTATAAAGATAAAGTGTGACCTGATTTGTCCTTATAAAGTGGAACTATTATCCTGCTTGTTTTGGATCCCTCGAATTACAGTAACTATTTTCTTAGTAACTTTTACAACTTCAACTCCGATTCACTAAAATTAGTCCCAGATCCTTCATTGCCTCTATCTCTAGGAGCAGCTTTCCCTTTGTTTCATATTTTCTGGCCAAAGTGTATGACTTGTCACTTTGGTGTTGGTAAGTGTAATCTCCATTCTTAAGCCCTTAGTGCCAGCCTATTCAAATTCTCCTGTGGCAACATCACATCATAGCTCCCTGGCATTTCTCTTACTAATTAGCATTGTAAGCAATCAATTGGAGATTACCCCTCAAACCTTTTAACTATATTATTAGTATATATTAGTATATATATATATATATGTGCATGTGTTAAGCAACAGCAGTCCCAGAACAGAACCATGCGGTACCTTGTTTTACTGGATATTTGCTTTTCCTTGCTTTGAATTCTGTAGTAGTAAGGATGTGCACGTGAGTAAAAAGCTTGTTTTTAAGGATTATGGCCTGGGAAGAATAGGAAAGTATCAGATTTTCCAGCCATTTAGAGTTAATGCTTTTCTATGTAGGTTTTGAAGTGGTAGTATTGGACAAGTGGGAAAGGGATTTCCAAGTATTGATAGATTCTCTCTCTCTCTCTCTCTCTCTCTCTCACTGTGTTGCTCTAAAGGAGAGACAGACATCTTCCATAAATTTTGAATTTCATCTTGAGTATTTGCATATTAGGTAGTGATGCATTTCATTTCCTGGTGTGAGACTACTGTTTTGCTTATTGGACGCCAAAAGTGGCTTAAAAAAGTTCCATGTTTAGTTTCTAGAACCAGTGTTTCTGGAATGTGTCAAAAAAAATTAATTTAAAATTAAAATTAATAACAAAAACATTCCCTAGCTCACTCAGCATGAATGATGTGCTATCGACTTACTAAAACCTTTAAATGGTGACGGTTGTGAAAATAGGCAGTTAAACTCTGTTGCTTGTCCTGGAACTTATATACACTTGTGTGCTTTTATGTATTTCATTCCTATTTTATGTTTGGTGTCAGTGATGCAAAAAAAAAGATCTTGTAGTCAAAGAGATAACTGTTGATTGAGGTATGTTCAGGAGCTAGACAAGACTTGTGAAGATATAGATAGCTAACTGAATGACTGAAACTATTTCCATATACATAGAAATAGAAATCATATTTCAATTTTGTTACTACAAAATGGTATACAGTCATATTTATTACAATACTCTTGATTACAAATGTAGCAAGTTTTTGTCTTAGTTTTTTGGTATATAGTGGTCCTTATTGATATTCCATGAACTTGGACATATAATCATGTCATGATCATTGAACACACAAGATATATGTAATGTTATTTGTTACTGTTATTCAACAAAACTGCTTTTAAGCGTTTTGGAAAGAGTTCAAATATGCACCAATTTTTCAGCATGTGAACTTTTTCATGTAAAAAAGCCAGTCTGCTTTATGGCTGTAAAAATACTCAGTGGACAAAACATTAGAGATAGAAGTGATGGGAAGTTGACACTGGCATCCCCTGCACAGAATGAAACATACTCACACTGAAAACAGACAGTAAATAGGCAGACATTCATTTGAGCTTCCCAACAGTGTATCGCAGTCATCGAACATGGGTAAATATCGTGATCTTAGTGACTTTGATCATGAACATATGATCTGTGCAAGACAGATGGGTCATTTTATCACCCAAGGGATAAGGACTCTAAGGGTTCTCAAGGGCAAATGTATCAAGGGTCTACTGCAAGTATACCATCAGTGGATGTATACCAGTACCCATCAAGCAAGTGGTAGCCAACTACATGCCATTGATGACCAGGGTCAGTGTAGACTGTCCAGGCTCATACAGATAACCTGCAGGGCAATGGTGGCACAAATCACATCCAGTTTTAATGTCGGAGGTCTAAACAGCATCAACAAGTGAGTGGTATGGCTTATCCTGCATACCATGGACTACCAGAGCTCATACCCTAATCATGTATCGCTGTTGACAGCTCATCTTCAGACATTGCACCTTGCCTTGTGTCAGGAGCATCAAAACTGGACCGCTGCAGAGTTGACCAGATGAATGGTCTGATGAATCCCATTATCAGTTGTACCGAGATAATGGGATTCATCAGACATGTTGACAGATACATCATGCTGTCAACATGGCTTCATGTTGACAGCATGAAGCCATTGTCCCATTGTGCCAGGTGGGCTCTGTGATGGTTTAGGGAACCTTCTCAAGTGACACATTAGTTCCCTTAGTGTGTCTGGAGAGAGAGATCCTTAAATGCTGCAAGCTGCCAGAATATACCTGCTTCATCATCTACACATCTTCATTGCCTTTGCACATCCTGCATCTAATGGTCTGTTTCAGCAGGGCAATGCACTGTCCTGCTCTGCCACAACCACCCAAACATGAGGGGCTGGGAGTTTATTCTGATTATTGTGAATTTTACACAACTATATTTATTAGCATATTTTCTTAAATATGCTGCTGATTCAGTTTTGCTATCAGTTGAAGTTACTTCACTCGGATGAATGCCATATATAAACTGATATGGTACAGCAATGGGTTCTCTCCTCTGCTAATCATTTTTTATTTCAAAACACAAGTTCTTGATACTGCACTTCTCAAACCTTCTATCTGGGTAAGATATAATGATGTGTTCTCTATTTGGTCACACAGCTCACTCATCCCTCCTTCACCTCAACAGCCAGTACCCCAGATACTGACTGTCTAGAAAAGGCAGACTACAACAGTCGTCTGCCTTTCCTAGACATCTCATCATCTTATCAGTATGGCATCATACCAACCGTTAACAGAGCTATCAACTGCTATTCCAACCAGCCTTCTTTCCCAGCTGAACTCTTCATTCATCATATTGTCCTATCTAGTGGTTACAGTGCAGAAAAACTTAATATAATCCTTTTTCCTCCCTGCATCTCGCCTCTCAATATACAGATTACAATAATGCTGTTCATAAGCCAGCCTGGCTGACTGAGTGGTTAGCGTATTTGCTCACCAGCCAAAAGGTTGGGGTTCGAATCTCGCCATGGGCATGGATGTTTGGGATTGTCTGTGAAAATATTGGTAGTAGTGGGCAGCAGATGGGGTTGGTGTACTTGCGGTTCGTTGTAGTTGGTAGAGACAGAGAGTTGTAGAGCAAGTGACCTTCCTCAGTGAGTCTTTGGACTCCCTAGAGATGTCACGTAATAATAATAATGATATAATACTCATCAGCCATTTTCTGTCCACTGCTGGATGAAAGCCATCTCCCAAATCATCCGTTCTCTCCTGTCTTGAGTTTTTCCATGCCACTGAGTTATGCCCATTCTCTTTAATTTCATCCTCCCACCATCTCTTTGGTCTTCCTTTGGCCCTCCTATCTCGGATGCCATTCAGACATCAACACCATTAATTTTCAAGTGTTCCCCTTTGTAGTATGACCAGAACATTGCTACCTGAATATTTTAATGGCTGTTGCACTGTTTCCCACCTTGGTCTGAGCTCTGAGCCAAGTATTTTGCATTCTATGTTGAACGATAACAGCAAACAGTGATTCTTCCATTTGTCCCTGGGTAGTCCTCAACCTGTCAGTCAGTTCCCTGGTCGAAGTCCATGGTTCACCCCAATATGTCACAATCATAAGTATAGGTAACCCTCATATAACATGGATGTTAGGTTCCATAGAAATGGCACGTTATATAAACGTGTTATGCGAGACTCAGATCACATAGAAAAAGTAGGGTTAGGTTCCATAAACGTTTTTTTTTAAAGATTATATAAACAATGACATATCCAACAAAAAATATTTTATTTAATTCAAGTAATTCATGTAAGTTAAGAAAACATATAAACTATGAAACAAATGCATAGTATCAAATTATAAAAAATTATAAATTGTACGTAAACTTCATTGCACATAATACATAAACGTTTTAGGCAAAATAAAATAAAGTGTATATTTTAATCATCATCACTCTCTTCAAAACTAACATTTCATAGATGTTCTTTATTTATGAGACTACCCAGGGACAAATGGACTTTATTTATGAGACATCATCATCACTTGATATCTCTTGGACATCATTTGTATAATTCTCATTGCATACTTTGGCTGGTTTAGTTATCAAGAAGTCAGTAATAAGACCTTGCTTACCACTACGCTGAAATTTTTTATTAAGTTCATAATACGGAGCTAAACAAATATCCAATTGTCTGATGAATTTTCCAGAGCGCTCCATTGAGAGATCATTATCCATAAAATAACTTTCTTACCAAGTTCAATCCTTCTGCTAATTTCTTTAAACTGAATTCTTTAACAGATTCATCACAATCAGAATCTTTGGCAGAACTTTTCCCGCCATTTGGTTTGATGTCGTCTATTAATCGTACCAGTTTCTCCTCATTTAAATCTATTTTCCCCATCAATTAATTCACTAATTTTGTTTTCAACCATATCACAAAAGCCCTCTAAGTGGCCATTACTATAAAAATAAATTTTTTACATAAAAAAAGCATTACATATTGTATGTAACTCACCAAAAAACGAAGTGCTCAGCTTGAGATTAACACACTTATGATTTTTAATGTGCATTCCTAGCAGAAAACAAAGACAATTTTCAACAATAAATATTTTATACAGCAAACAATTGACGTATATGTGTGCTAAAGGCTATTTCCCCTAATGTAAATTCACTACTTATAACTACATGTGCGATATAGTTTGATAAAGATGAAATTTGATTTTTAAGTCACATGTTGAAAAATATATGAAAAGATAAATGATTACTAGAATTAGAGACCATCTTATATCGAAACCGCGTTGTATAAGTACCACGTTCAACAAGGGTTACTACAATTTGTAGACCGTGTTATACGAGTGTTACCTGTATATTATTTCTGAGATTGAATCTATATTAATTACTTATTTATTCCTATTACTTATCAATTACCATTGTTCCACATGTACTGAATTTTTGGTTATTGCTACTACTGCTAAGGGCAACTCCAAGGAGTCCTTACTCATCAGAGAAAGCCCTAAACATCATGTCAAGAACTATCCAACATTTGTGAGGTATCTATCATACTTTGCTTTGAACTCATTCACAGTCGTGGCACCAACACCAAGCAAAAAACCTAGTTCTAACACACACTTGCTAACTATTATTCAGTCTCCAAGGATGGCCCCCTAGTTCTCACCACCAGAGCTGTTCTTAAAAATTTCCTCTGATTTAAAACCCTTCAATAATTTGTATATCTCAATCATATCACCCCTTTTCTGCCTATCAACCATCATCATCATCATCATCAATTCCTGCCATGTACCCTCAAGGGGTGTACAGGATATGACAGTACTACATGAAAAAATTACATCATTACTAACTTCCTATCTACAATTTTCCTCCAAATCAGTCTGTTACTTGTCAAGACTCCAACATTATCAGATCTTATATTTCTATCGTCTAAGGCACTTTGTACCGTATCAATCCACCTATATCTTGGTCTTCCTCTGGGTCGTTTTCCTGCCAACCTGGCAGAGAACACTTGTTTTGCTAATCTTTCCTCTCCCATTCTATTTAAGTGAACATACCACCTGAGATTAGCTCTGCTAACGCATTCCTGGATGCTGACAATGTCAAGTTCTTTCCTAATATCCTCATTTTTAATATGATATTGCCATTGATGCCATCTGTTCACGCCTCTAATCTTTCTCAGGACTCTCATATCTGCGGTCTCTAGTCTTTGGTCAAGTGTTTTACTTCTGACCCAGCTCTCAGATCCATAAGTTAAAACTGGTTTGAACACTGTCTTGTATACATCTAATTTAGCGTTCTGACTAATTTCTCTTTTATTCCACATGAATTTATTCAATTGACTTCCCACCATACCAGCTTTGTTGATTCTGATGTCTATTTCTATATTTAATTTACCATCTTCAGTAAAAATCGTGCCTAAGTAGCTGAAATATTTTACTTATTCCACAGGTTCTCCATTCACAACACATTTGACATTTTCAATGATTCTGCCTATTTTCATTGTCTTTGTCTTTTAGTGCTCACCTTCATACCATATCTATTACAACAGCTATTCAATTTAGTCAGAGAATCTTGCAGACTTGTAGCGGATTTATTTAGAAGTATAACATCATTCGCATAAAGCAAAGAGCTGACATTAACATCTCCAATTTTGATATCAGGTTTAATACCACATTCCTTCATAATGTGATCCATATAGATAATGAATAGCAGAGGGGATAATGTACATCCTTGTCTCACACCAGATTTAACATTAAACCATCTTCCTGTACTTCCTTCAATTCTAACTGCTGACTCACAACTCAAATAAAGACTAAGTATTGCTTGATATAATGCCCCATTGACACCATATAACTGCAGCGTATTGAATAGATTCTCTCTTGGCACCTTGTCATATGCCTTTTTCCAAATCGACAAAACTTAAATACAGATCTTTGTTATATTCCCATGCTTTCTCGACTATTTGTCGTAAAGTGAAGATCTGATCCTGACAGCCTCTATTTGGCCTGAATCCAGCTTGTTCTTCACCAAGCTTTTCTTCCACAATTCTTCTCAATGGTTTCTCAAGTATACTTGCATAGATCTTGCCAGGAACACTCAGTAGGGAAATACCTCTGTAATTCTCACATTCAGTTTTATTTCCCTTTTTATATATGGGTACTATGAGAGCTCTACTCCAATCATCGGGAATTCGTCCCTTTGTCCAGGCTTTCTGAACTATGCAGTGCAACCACTGTAAGACTCTTATACCACCATACTTCAGCATTTCTGGTCGAATATCATCTACTCCTGCTGCCTTTCCACATTTCAAGCCTTTGATGGCTTTTTCTACTTCAAGTATAGATATGTATTCCTGACTGCATGCCTGGTCAGTGTTTTTTATCACTATGCTGTCATCACTGCTTGTTTCATTTAGCAGTTTTTCAAAGTAATTACTCCATACTTCAAGGATATCTTTTTCTCCTGTTTTCATTTCACCTTTATCATCTCTAATTCCTTTTACAGCACTCTTTCCTCCATTCCTAAGCTTCTTCAACAACCTCCAGAATATTTTGCCACCTTCTTGATATTTATTTTCTATATTCTTGCCAAAGTCCTCCCATGACTTTTGTTTAGCTAGTTTTACACACTGTTTAGCTTTCTTACATTTGTCTCTGTATTCTGTAAGAGTAAAAGCTGACTTATTTGCCAGGAACTTTTGATATGCTTTCTTCTTTTCCTTCACTGCCTCTTTAACTTCCTGTGTCCACCAGGGAGTTCTGATTTTTTATCTTTGCACACAACCTCACCACATGCCTCTCTGGCAGAATCAATCAATGTTTCCTTCAGAGTTTGCCACTGAATCTCCAAGGTTTGATTCCTGTTCTCAAACTCTTTCATTTTCTTTTCAATAATATTTCTGTATTTTAGTCTACAGTTTACATCTGAGAGCTGCTCAACTTTTATTCGCTTTAAAACTTTCTTACATGTTATTCTTTTCAATATGAAATTCAATTTTATCCTGCTCAAGACTAAATAGTGATCACTTCCAATTTCAAATCCTCTGTACACTCTGGTGTCCTGCACCAGGGAGAAAACATCACTATCAACAATAACATAGTCAATGAGACTTTTCTTATTCCTAGCCTCTTCTCTCCATGTGAATTTGTGCACATTTTTATGTTGGAACATGGTGTTAGTAATAACCAGTCCATGTCCTGAGCAGAAATCCAACAGATATTTGCCATTATTATTAGCTTTGCTCTTTTCTCCAAATTTTCCCAAAATATTTTTGTATGTCTCACAATCATTTCTTACTCTACTATTTAGATCCCCAACAAGGACCAACTTTTCCTTTTTCATTGTGTCAGTTGCTTTTTCTAAAGCCTCAAAAAATTCCTCCACTTCTACCTTAGTAGAACCTTCTGTGGGACCATAGGGACAAATAAGTCTCATTGTCCAGTTCCCCATTCTCATATTTGCCCACATTACTCTACTTGAGACTGACTGCCATTCAAGAAGATTAGCCTCGTATTTTGTGTTGAATACTATGGCTACTCCTTCTTTTCCTTGATTGTTATTGCCTGAATATAACATTTTGTATTTATTGCTCAGAAAGATCTCACCAGTTTTGGTCTTTTTTGTTTCAGTCACCCCTATTATGTCGATCTGGTACTTATCTAATTCCTCAGCTAGCTCCATTTCTTTGCCATTCAGGCTTCTTACGTTGATAGTACCGATCTTTAACTCTGGTGATGTTGAGTTGGGGTTTGTTTTCAGATTTGTTCCAGTAGCTGACTTTTCGCTGTTCGCCCTGGTTCCCTGGCGAAAACAACGGGGGCCTTGTTTAACCGGGCGACGCCCCAGCCGGCATGAAATTTTGTCATGTTGTACCATCATTTTTTATTTTGGTTTAACCAATAAGAATACAATTTGGTCGGCTAAATCCCAAATTACCAGCCCATCCTCGTTCGTTCAGTATCAAAGTAGATACCCAACAGGGTGCACCACGAGAAGGTGAGGATTGGACATTAGGTCAGAAGCCCTGGTCGGTTCTCCGCATTCCTTTAAAGGCTATGTGGAGGTCTCCTCTCAGTTATACAGCTTTGACCCTTAAGCGCCCCCCTATCAACCAGTTTCTGTAATCCACAAATCTTCAACTGTAAAGTTCACTCTGTAGACTTGCTACTATCTTTGTCACTTTCATCTGGATCCTCTCCACCTCCTCACCAAGAAACTTTGGCTCTCAGATCTGTGAACATAGTCAAGATGGGATCTTATCAAGGCTTGATAAAAAGGAACAATAATCTGCTTGTCAAAGTATTCTTCGGTAACCAAGTGATCTGATGAGCTGCTTTAACCACTTTTGCTATGTGCCCCCCCCTCCCCCCATACACCCACCAAACTTTAACTTCCTGTTCACTAACACTCTCAAGTTCCCAGACTACAGTTCCACCAATGTGATATACAGCTGGTAATCTTTTCATCCTATAACCTTACACTTTGCCATATTAAACTGACATCCAATCTCCTTTGCCCAGTCTGCCAGTCTATCCAAATCATTCTGCAAAATTTTGATATCACCTGTATTAACTGTTGCTCTACCCAACTTTGCATCATTGGTAAATAACTGAACAGATCCTCTCAGATCCTTTCCTATATCGTTAATGAACAAATTAAACAGTAGCAGTCCAATAACAAAACCCTGCGGCACGCCACTAGTCACAGGCCTTCTTTTGGACTCTACTTCTGAATAAACTACTCTCTGATATCTCTCCATCAACCACCCTCCTATCCATCCTCACATGCTGCAGTTTATTGATTAGAATTCCATGTGGTCTCCTGTCAAAGGCTTTTCCAGCAGTATCACTGTAAATCTATTACTTTTATCTACCTCAACTATCACTGTACTATAAAACATGAACACGTTACTGAGGTATGACCTACCCTTCACAAAATCATGCTGTTCCCCACACAATATCCCATTTCCATCTATCCCTTTCTGTATTTTGCTCTTGACTAACTTCTCCAATTTTGACAACAATACCTGATATGTTGTTCGGTCATTAATTTTCTACATCAGTCTTGGAGCTTCCTTTATGCAATGGAACTATTTTCCCACTCTTTCAACCCCCCCTCAGGACTAACCCAGAGCTGAGACTTAGATTAAACAATATGGTCAAGGGCATTGACAATTCCTTCATGCTTCATGTAAAACTCGAGCTGGTATACCATCCAATCCCACAGCTGTATTCACGTTAAGGTTCTGTAATATGCTATGCACCTCCATTTCATTTACCTCCTTTCCCATATAAGCCTTTGACTTTCTCATTCCTGTAATATCACTACCTGGTTGATATATTCTTGCGAAGTGTTCACTTAGCAATTTTACTATTTCGAATGATTCAGTTACCTCCCTACTATAGGCATTCCTTAAAATCATTCTTCCATATATCTTTCTTTTACTTGCAGCATATTGAAAGAACTGTTTGGGATTCTCTTTTGCCTGCATTGCTAACTTCCTTCCATAATCTGCTTTTGCCTTTCTTACCATCCTAGTTACCCTTCTGGCCTGTGCCTTGTACTGTTCATGTGCCTTCAGGTCACCTTTCTCCTTAAATTCCCTCCACAATTGTTTCTTTTTTTGCAGCTCCAGCTTGATGATGATATTCATTCATTTAACTTCCACTTAATTTACTCTCCTGACTCTAGGTATGCATCCATCATCTTAGGTATCTGTCATCAATTTTCTGATATGTACCCTCAAAAGGTGTTCAGGCTATTTTGACATCACTACATGATTAACTTTACATTATTATTAATTTATCAACAATTTTCCTCCAAATTAGTCTTACTTGTCAGTACTGAAATATTGTCATATCTAACATTTATTTCTTCTTAGGCACTTTGACTGAATCAATCCACTTAGATCTTGGTCTTTTTCCCGCCATCTGGTCTTATAATATGGTCTCAGATGATAAGTTTAGGGTGTGATAGCAAATGTTGGTTTTTCATTGGATATCCAAATATATTAATTAAGCAGGAATGACAATCTGTTACATGATCTTTTGCATCTCAAAAGTCATAGACTGGTATTTTCCTTGACTATTGAGTGAAATTAACCTTAGGAGATGTAATAATGAGGAGCTCACTTTTTATCTTGATATCTGATTTCACATCTGATCTAAAATAAGTATGCAGTCCTTGATGCATATTCGATATTATCTCTACTTTGCACTTGTAAATATATTTTTCTCCTGCACAAAGACACAAAATAAAAGCTTATTTTAAGAGCATTTTATAAGAAATCTGAGTTGGAGAACAGCAAAGGAATTAATAGGTGAATCTTTTAACTTACTGATATATGGAAAGATGAATGGCTCCAACATTATAACAATCCCAGATTATCTATATCAGACCCTACATCTAAACTACCTGGATTTGGACTACTACATCATCTTTTGACAATCTTAAACTGCATTAGAACTGGTCATGTAAACACCATTTACATGAATGGAAATGAACCGACTCTCCTGCTTGTGACTGTGGTTATCACTCAAACTATTGACCAGATTTTACTGTATTGCCCGATATATGCTTTTGGGAGCACTATACAAGATATACATAATGTTATGACAGAAACTATAAACTGTCTTCAAAAACTGAAAGTTTCTTTGTAAAACTTTTTATGTGATTTTAATCGTCATACATCTGTTACATTGCCATATTATGTTTCTTGCTGTATTCCGCCATCATATGATAAGTAAATAAATTTTATAAACACTGGTTTTTCAACTTCTAACATTTTAAATGTGATGTAGTAATAAACGTTTTAAACATGATGGTAGTAATAAACATTTTAAATATGATGTAGTAATAAACATTTTAAACATGATGTAGTAAATAATTTTACACAAAGAAATGCTTGAAGGGAACAATATGAAATTGTAATGTTATTAAGGACTAATTAGTGATAAAGTATTCAAAAAAAAAAAAAAGCCATGAATACATATTAATATATTTCTGAAAAGGGAAAAAAAAAAAGAATTTTTTTTCATTCATCACTTCAGAATACAATAATCAGTGACAGCTATAATCAAACACTTTTGTGTTCTGAGTAATTGGAATGATTGTTACTAAATTTTTTGAACTTTAAGAATTGTGTATACATGTCATATATATATATATATATGTATCACTATTAAAGTTCAAACAATTTAGTAACAATCATTACTAAATTGTTTATTGTTACTAAATTTTTTGAACTTTAAGAATTGTATATACATGTTATATATATATATGTATCACTGTTAAAGTTCAAACAATTTTGTAACAATATATATATATATATATATTGGCAAATTATGCAAAATCCTGCTCGGCATGAAAAAAAAAAACTATTTGCTGAAGACCAACTCTTTTTAGACAAGTACCAACCAGTCTCTCATATGGAAGTAGTAGGATTTTTTCTCCCTGAAACTGGTTTTAAATCTTGCATGCAGGAAATCAACCAAGAGAACACACACAATTTACAGATTTAACAAAAAAAAAAAAAAAAACTATTAGTGGTGGTGGGCTGTAGATAACATTGAGTATTGATGGTTGATAGTGTTATGTGTAGTTGGAGTATTATTAACTCCATTGACCTCATTAAGCAGTGAGTAGTTGTATGTAATGCTGTTTTGAGTGCCCTTCTGCAGTGAGTCCTTGGAGTATTACATAATAATAGTCAATGACTGTTCCATCAAGGGGGTGCTTAAGGGTCAAAGCTGTATAACTGAGAGGAGACCTCCACATAGCCTTTAAAGGAATGCAGAGAACCGACCAGGGCTTCTGACCTAATATCCAATCCTCACTTTCTCCTGGTGCACCCTGTTGGGTATCTACCTGGATACGGAACGAACAAGGATGGGCTGGCAATTTGGGATTTAGCCGACCAAATTGTATTCATATTGGTTAAACCAAAATACAAAATGATGGTACAACACGACAAAATTTCATGCCGGCTGGGGCGTCGCCTGGTTAAACAAGGCCCCCATTGTTTTCGCCATGGAACCAGGGCGAACAGCGAAAAGTCAGCTACTGGAACAAATCTGAAAACAAACCCCAACTCAACATCACCAGAGTTAAAAATCGGTACTATCAACATAAGAAGCCTGAATGTCAAAGAAATGGAGCTAGCAGAGGAATTAGATAAGTACCAGATCGACATAATAGGGGTGACTGAAACAAAAAAGACAAAAACTGGTGAGCTCTTTCTGAGCAATAAATACATCATCATCATCATACGTATCAAGGATTTAGGCCTAGTATGGCCTGTTCCGGCCTTAGAAGTCATCGTTGAATCGTTTAAGAGGACATCCTTGTTTTCTTTTTCCTAATGGCTTGTACTTTAAGGCTTGATTTGGTAATCTTTCTGTTTTCAATCTTTGAACGTGTTCCATCCATCTATGTTTATATTTTTTAATTTTTTCAATTACTGGTTCTTGGTTTAATTCTTTTCATAATATCTTCGTTTCTTTTGTGATGAAATAGGGTGTACTTTGCAGTTTTTCTCATAAACTTCATTTCTGCTGTTGTTAATCTTTGTTTGTCTTTTTGTTTTATTGTCCAGATTTCGCTTCCATACATTAAGACCGGTAGGGCTAATGTATTGTATACTTTTAGCCTGGTTTTTTTTTGAACTAGGTTTGGTTTAAATATAGAGTTAATTACTGCTGTTATTTTTAAATATTTTGCAATTTTTATGTTTATATCTTTTTCATTTTCATAAGTGATCATACATCCTAGGTAGTTAAATGAATTCACCTGTTCTAAGATCTTGTTATCTAATACTATTTCAGTTCTTGCTGGATCTTGTCCTTTAATGTATAAATAAGCAATAAGTAAGCAATAAATACAAAATGTTATATTCAGGCAATGACAATCAAGGAAAAGAAGGAGTGGCCATAGTATTCAACACAAAATACGAGGCTCATCTTCTTGAATGGCAGGCAGTGTCAAGTAGAGTGATTTGGGCAAATATGAGAATGGGGAACTGGACAATGAAACTTATTTGTGCCTATGGTCCCACAGAAGTTTCTACTAAGGTAGAAGTGGAGGAATTTTGAGATTTTAGAGGAAGCAACCGACACAATGAAAAAGGAAATGATTATCAGACATACAAAACTATTTTGGGAAAATTTGGAGAAAAGAGCAAAGCTAATAATAATGGCAAATACCTATTGGATTTCTGCTCAGGACATAGACTGGTTATTACTAATACCATGTTCTAACATAAAAATGTGCACAAATTCACATGGAGAGAAGAGTCTAGGAATAAGAAAAGTCTCATTGACTATGTTATTGTTGATAGTGATGTTTTCTTCCTGGTGCAGGACACCAGAGTGTACAGAGGATTTGAAATTGGAAGTGATCACTATTTAGTCTTGAGCAGGATAAAATTGAATTTCATATTGAAAAGAATAACATGTGAGAAAGTTTTAAAGCGAATAAAAGTTGAGCAGCTCTCAGATGTGAACTGTAGACTAAAATACACAAAGATTATTGAATAAAAAATGAAACAGTTTGAGAACAGGAACGAAACCTTGGAGATTCAGTGGCAAGCCTTGAAGATAACCCTGATTGATTCAGTTAGCGAGGCATGTGGTGAAGCTGTCTGCAAGGATAGAAAAATTAGAACTCCATGGTGGACACAGGAAGTTAAAGAGGCAGTGAAGGAAAAGAAGAAAGCATATCAAAAGTTCCTGGCAAATAAGTCAGCTTGTGCTCTTAGAGAATACAGAGACAAATGTAAGAAAGCTAAACAGTTTGTAAAAGTAGCTAAACAAAAGTCATGAGAGGACTTTGACAAGAAAATAGAAAATAAATATCAAGAAAGTGGCAAAATATTCAGGAGGTTGTTGAAGAAGCTTAGGAATGGAGGAAAGAGTGCTATGAAAGGAGTTAGAGATGATAAAGGTGAAATGAAAATGGGAGAAAAAGATATCCTTGTAGTATGGAGTAATTACTTTGAAAATTTGCTAAATGAAACAAGCAGTGATGACAGCACAGTGATAAAAAACATTGAAACAGCCATGCAATCAGGAATACATATCCATACTTGAAGTAGAAAAAGCCATCAAAGGCTTGAAATGTGGAAAGGCAGCAGGAGTAGATGATATTTGACCAGAAATGCTGTAGTATGGTGGTATAAAAGTCTTACAGTGGCTACACTGCATAGTTCAGAATGTCTGGACAGAGGGATGAATTCCCAATGATTGGAGTAGAGCTCTCATAGTACCTATATATAAAAAGGGAAATAAAACTGAATGTGAGAATTACAGAGGTATATCCCTGTTGAGTGTTCCTAGCAAGATATATGCAAGTATACTTGAGAAACCATTGAGAAGGATTGTGGAAGAAAAACTTGGTGAAGAACAAGATGGAATCAGTCAAATAGGCTGTCAGGATCAGATCTTCACTTTATGACAAATAGTGGAGAAATCATCGGAATATAACAAAGATCTGTATTTAAGTTTTGTCGATTTGGAAAAGGCATATGACAAGGTGCCAAGAGAGATGCTATTCAATGCGCTACAGTTATATGGTGTCAATGGGGCATTATGTCATGCAATACTTAGTCTTTATTTGAGTTGTAAGTCAGCAGTTAGAATCGAAGGAAGTACAGGAAGATGGTTTAATGTTAATCTGGTGTGAGACAGGGATGTACATTATATCCCCTCTGTTATTCATTATCTATATGGATCACATTATGAAGGAAAGTGGTATTAAACATGATATCAAAATTGGAGATGTTAATATCAGCTCTTTGCTTTATGCAGACGATGTTATACTTCTAAATAAATCCACTACAAGTCTGTAAGATTCTCTGACTAAATTGAATAGCTGTTGTAGTAGATATGGTATGAAGGTGAGCAAAAAAACACAAAGACAATGAAAATAGGCAGAATCATTGAAAATGTCAAATGTGTTGTGAATGGAGAACCTGTGGAACACGTAAAACATTTCAGCTACTCGGGCACGATTTTTAGTGAAGATGGTAAATTAAATATGGAAATAGACAACAGAATCAACATAGCTGGTATGGTAGGAAGTCAATTGAATAAATTAATATGGAATAAGAGAGAAATTAGTCGAACACTAAATTATCTGTATACAAGACCGTGTTCAAACCAATTTTAACTTATGGATCTGAGAGCTTGGGCAGAAGTAAAACACTTGACCAAAGAACTGAGACCTCAGATATGAGAATTCTGAGAAAGATTAGAGGCATGAACAGATGGCATCAATGGCAATATCATATTAAAAACGAGAATATTAGGAAAGAACTTGACATTGTCAGCATCCAGGCATGCGTTAGCAGAGCTAATCTCAGGTGGTATGGTGACTTAAACAGAATGGGTGAGGAAAGATTAGCAAAACACGTGTTCTCTGCCAGGTTGGCAGGAAAACGACCTAGAGGAAGACCAAGATATTGGTGGATTGATACAGTACAAAGTGCCTTAGATGATAGAAATATAAGATCTGGTAATGTTGGAGTCTTGACAAGTAACAGGCTGATTTGGAAAAAAATTGTAGATAGGAAGTTAGTAATGATGTAAATATTTCATGTAATACTATCATATCCTGTACAGGTGAGGGTGTACAGGATATGGTAGGAATTTGATGATGATGATGTTACATCAAGTGATCAATGATCACTTTTTGAAGATTAGACAGTGATCTTCTTGATGTTTGAAGATCTCTTTGGTGTGACTGTCATTTCAAGATGGAGAAATCAGATAAAAATAATTAAAAATAGGAAAAACATTTAAAACCACACTGATTTTTTTTTTAATATAATTCCATTAATTGTAATACTATAATGGTCCTTTATATTACACACATTCTTCTGTCTTTGCTTAAAGTTAATGATTTTGAAGTAGATGGGAAGAAAATGGAAGTAGTTAAAAATTTCATGCTCCTACGATCCTGAATTGATAAAGATTGTTATTGTACTGAAGAAGTTAGAAGATTATTACTCAAAAAGAAAGCAATGACAAATTTAAGCAAGATCTCTAAAGATATTAGCATCGCAACAAAAATCATAATCATGTCAACAGTGGTATTCCCTATGCTACTGTATGGATGTGAAAGTTGGACCCTGAAAAAGAGTGAAAGAAGGAAGATAGATGCATTTGAATTATGGGTCGGGGGAAGCTTACTAAGAATATCATGAATTGCAAAGCAAACCAATAAATCAGTGAGAGATGGAATAAAGCAGATTGCTCCCTCGAAGCTATGATCATCAAGCCGAAATTGTCATACTTTGGACCTATTATGCGAGATAGTCTGGAAAAGATGATGCTTGCTAAAATTTATGGAAGCAGGAGAAGAGGATGACCAAAAATTAGGTGGGTGGATGAAGTTAAAGAAGCAACTGGAATGCTCTTAAAAATTCTGAAAGATATGGCCAGGGACAAATCTGAATGAGGAGTGTATGTTCATAGAATCACCAGAATCAAAACATATATCAATGGCGTCATGTGCCCATTTAGGTAAGGTGTGCTGTCGTCTGGCCAATGCAACCCATACTACAAAATCCACGTCAATTTAACCATATGATTGCATTTTTATTGATGTATGAAAGTTTTATGAGTTCATAGTCCATCAGCACTCATCTTAATTGGTCCAATGCTATTAATTGCAGGATAACTTGGAATACTTTAATTTATCTATTAATATTACTAAAATAAAGCATCCAGCATTATTTCAAAGCCAAATATAGAAACTATGAAAGTTTTGTAAGTTGATCAGAGAGCTTGCAAGAACCGACCGAGAGTTCGGTTACAAAAAATAAATTTCTCTGACATTTCAAGTTCCTTAGTACTGAACAAGAGTTTTTGCTCTCTTAAGGTTTCTGCCTGGTCTCTGAAGAGAAGCAACCAGCTTGAAACAGCTGTCAGGCCAGTGAAACCTTATTAAAATGGACTAATAAAAGGCGAATATATAGATGCTTGGGCAGCGCTTATGTCTTTTAAGTTGTCCACACTAAGGCAACTCATGAATGCTGAGGAATGTATTCCAACTTCCTTTAACTATAATTATACAATCTGTGAACTCTTGCAGAAAACGGAGCATTCATTAGATTGTCAACACTGTTTCCCATTGTAAATATAGGCAAAAAATTTATAAATTATTTATAGAAAATTATATAGTAAAACTTATCTGTATATCAGTGTTCTAAACGTGTTATTTCACACCTTCACACACAAAACAGTGAAATTCAGTAAACAAAAACAGTAACTCATGGCAAATGACAACGTTCAGTTGGATTGGTTGATATAAGTAACAATCACAACCACTGATTGTCTCAGCACACCTTCTGAGTGGTTTAAAACCACTTGAACTAAGAATTCGACCCACTGTGCCATCTGTAACTCTGTCCAAAGGACTCAAAAGTATCCATAAATATTGCATCGCATGTGATGCAATATTTATATGTCCTGTTTATGAAGCATTAGTGTACTTTGTTCAATTTTAGGAATTATGCAAAGCCAGGAAACAATTAATGGAGTCTTTAATAGGAATAAATGTAAAAATATAATATCGGTGATATTGCTATTCTGGGGGTGTACACTACACCTTGCACACCCTGAAAATATGCCCCTGATACATATATATCATTTTATTATTTTTTCATACTTACTGGATGACACAAGCCTACTTATTTTTGCCAATTGTTGGCAGAGTTATCTTTGTCATACAAATGTACTCTGTGTGTGTGTGTGTGTGTGTTACATGTGTTGAAAGCTATGATTTAGGAGCAAATGCCCTCAGTTTCCAGATAGGAAACCTTGTCATCTCATGCATGGTCACCTGAATAGCATTCAGGCATGGAAATGCATTTTGAAAAGTATGCTTTATCTTACAATGTGTGAAAAGACCTTTTTTATTTTATTTTATTTTATTTTTTTATTCAATGTATATGGATTAATCAATTAATAGAGTTACACTGAGACTAATCGAGTTGTATCTGGAGGTATTTATATATTTTATCTTTGACTTAATTCGTGGTATTATTTTTTTTTAAAGGAACTGATTCCAACTGGTGGGTTCTTAAATCAGAATTTCGGTTACCAACAGAGGAAGAAATTAGGGCAATGGTCTCTCCTGAGCAGTGTTGTGCATATTATAGTATGGCAGCTGCTGAACAAAAGTTAAAGGTAATTGTTTCAGATATTTCAAAAATTTTTGCAAGATAAAGAAATAACATTCTCACATGTACTTATAGCAAGGTTATGTTAGTCTGTGTAGATCCTGCCTTGCAAAATGTCCACAAAATAAAGTATTCTCCTTTCTCTTAAAGAATTCAATAAATGAGTTTGTTTGATGTAAAATTCATTATCATATTTATATTAAGATGTGAAAATTATTTTAGTGAGAATTCATTCCAATTGATTTTCAAATTCAGAAATCATGAGGACTGCATGACTTTCTTCATACTGTTGCATGTATTGAAAGGTAGGTGACATTGGCCGAGATCTGCTGTATAGTGTTAAATGTCATTATCCATATTGGCAGGCTTTCAGACAGTGTGAAAAAGTTAGCTGTTTTTGATTTTCTTTATTATTTTCAAGAATACTGATGTGAATACTGTGGGACAGTAATTGATAGCTGTCTTATCTCCCTTTTATAGAAAGGCTGGATAAAGCATGTCCTTGGGTAGATGCCACATGGTTCTAATGCTCTCAGCACCTTTTTAACACACCTAAACACTTGATATCCCATGATTCAGTTCACTCTATAAAAATAATTCAACAGTGTTCCTGTCTTAGATATCTTAATTAATGTCTGCAGACTAGATTTTCTGTTTAATTCATTCCTGAATTTGAACTCAGTTTTCCTACTACCTTCAAAGGTACTGAGTGAGTTATACTTTTCTGCATCTGTTTATTTTATCTTTACCTTTGTCTGTTTATTTTTAAAGGAACTGATTCCAACTGGTGGGTTCTTAAATCAGAATTTCGGTTACCAACAGGGCGATGTTTTGGTACCTCTTTTATGCAGTAGGATTCTCTTCTCTCTTTCCATTTCTATCTTTTTATGTCAAGGTGGAAGTCAAATTAGATCAAAGATATTGCCATTTTGCCTGCCTATTCTGTTAAACCCCATTCACCCCCAGTTGTTGTTGTTGTATAAATAAAATTTGCTAACACCTTTTATTCCCTATAGAGAGAACATTTTAACCCTAACTTTTGGAGACTGAGTGGGCAGTTCAGTCTCCATCAGTAGTTAATCAGAGATAGTTGATCCAAGGCCATCACTAATTGTAAATGGCATCCTATGAAGAGCGGTAGACAAGTGCTGCAATCTCGTGGTCTCTAACACAGTATATTATTTATCTGAAGTAGTGTGGGTTCTATGATCATTTTTCTTGAGATTATGGGGTGAAAATCCCTCTTGCCCGTGCCTGAGATCAACTAACTTGAACTCATTGAAGAAGGAGTTAGGAAAGGTTCGCCAGCAACTAGATTTGAACTGAGAACAGCTTTTTTTGGGTTTCCTAGTTCTATGAATGCAAATGCTATTTTTACAGGGCTGTACAGGCCTTCCAGTGGTTGTGTGTTTCATTAAAATTTTGCATTAATAACTAATCTCTTGCTCAGATACTTGTCTTCTTACCACAACATCAGGTACCATGTAATTTCTACCCATATGATAAACCTACCCTGCAAAATGTTCACACAGTAGCTTAAAATATCGAGTTTACTTTCTGCTTAAAACGTTCAATTAAAAGGGGGATATGGAATTCATTATTTTATATTAAAATATAAAAATTATTTATCTGCTGTGATACAAGTTTTGCTACTAGAAATAGCTATATAATTCTTGCGCTTACACATTAAACAAATTTATATTATCATAATTTCTAATATGTACCTTCAAGGAGGAGTGCACAGGATACTCTTGAGGGTACTACAAGTCAGTTTTAATTAAGTTTTCCTTATTATTAACTTCCTGTCAATAATTTCCCTTCAAATTAAACTCCAATACTACAAATCTTATATTTCGATTTTCTAAGGCACTTCTAATTGCATCAATCCACCTACATCATGGTCTTCCTTTGAGTTTTTTCCTAGCCATCTTGGCATCAAACACATGTTTTGCTAACCTTTCTTTGCCCATTCTATTTAAGTCACCATACCTACCTTAGATTGGCCCTGCTCACACATTCTTGAATGCAAACAATGTCAAGTTCCTTCCTAATATCTTTAATATTTTTAATATGATTCTGCCATTGATGTCTTCATATCAGTGGTCTCCATTCTTAGATCAAGTGTTTTACTTCTAACCACTCTTAAATCCATAAGTGCAAACTGGCTTGAACACTTCCATGTATACTTTAAGCCAGTTTTAATTAATGGATTTAATGTTCTAATTCCATATAAATTTATTCATTTGACTCTCCATCTAGCTTTCAATTTTTCAGATTTTTCAAATTTTTGGCATAGTTAGTATATGTTGTGATTTCAGGAAATGACAACATATACTAGAATGTTAATTATAAAAAGCTTTAATCAATAGCTTCCTATATGGCAATGTTACATTGCCGTCATCAGTGATCATAAAAAACTGATATGTGCATGCAGGCACTTTATTTTATTGGTGTGGAGTCCCTCCCCCTGTTTCCCAACTGCCCCTGACTGGTTGAGCCCTCCTAATGAGAGATTAAGTACTATATCTCCTATGACTGTGGCCTGTGTTCATGGGGCTGATTTGCCTGTTTGCAGGATGAAAAATCCCAGTTCATCTGGGATTTTTCATCCCGCAAACAGGAGGGGAGCTACTGTCCATGCCCAAGACCGGCTAACTTGGCTATGGCTGAGAAAGATCCTTAAGCGCCTCACGTCATCGATGGGAATCGAACCTAGGACACTCCTTCCCTAGGCATATGATTGCAAAGTGCATAGCCACTAGGCTAACCATGTGGACATGCAGGCACTAACACTGAACAAATGAGGCTGAATAAAGGCAACAGAAGTTGGGTCTAGAGTCCTAAAGAGTATCCCCTAGTGGGCTAAATTGGGTTGTCTTGGCTATTGGGCTGATGATCTTATGATAAAATGTATGCTTCCCAAATTTGGGGCAATCTCATGCACCCACATTTTTTTGAGGTTTAGAAAGTTTTTCAGAGCTGAGGGAGACTCGAGAAATAGTCTTTCATACTTATATTCGCTGTGGTGTAATGGAGTGGCCTTCTTTCAGCGTATCCTGTGGTGGTTGTCCAAAGCATAGTAAGTCCTGAATGGCTGTATTGATGCCAGATGTAGTCCTTGTGTTCGGATATCCTGATATTGGATGTCTTTTCTGTTTGGCCATAGTAGGACAGTTTTCAACTGCCAGGAGTATACCAAGGACGTGGTATACTCCTGGTAGGTCTAGGGGATGTGGCTGGTCTTTGGTGTTGAGCAGATAAGAGATGCCAATTTTTTATGTAATCCATAACTGGTTGTAAGGTCATATTTCCTTAGGATTTTTGTTAGTTTTTCAGATTCACCCCAGATATATGGAATGGTGATGGATTTTGAGTAATCTTTGCTTTGAAGAGAGGTGGGTTGCGATTACATAGTTTTAATATTTTTGGGGGGTTGTAGCCCTTGGCTTAGAAAGTGTTAAGGATATGATTAAGTTCAGTAGTTTAAACACTGTTATCTGAACTGATTACTGTTGCCCTGTTATATAGGGTTTTATAATCCCATATTGTTGGGGGGGGACTTCTGTTGAATACAGCCACTCAGGATTTTGGACATCCACCACAGGATTCACTGGAAGAAGGCCACTCTATTACACTGCAGCAAATACAAGTATGAAAGTCTATTCCTTGAGTCTGCCTCAGCTCTGAATTCAATAAATTTGAGTGCATGAAACTGCCCCAGATTTGGGAAGCATACATTTTAAGATTGTCAGCCCAATGGCCCAAGCCAACCTAATTTAGTCCACTAGGGAATACCGTTTAGGATCTAGGCCCAACTTCTGTTGCTTTTTTTCAGCCTCATTCATCAGTATTAGTGCCTGCATGCACATATCATTGTTTTTTGTGATCCCTGATAATGGCAATTTAACATTGCCGAAATATAGGAAGGTATTGATTAAAGTTTTTTTTTATAATTAATGTGTATATATGTGTAACCAACATATAAGCTTATCTTCAAGAATGACTCCCCACCATGCCAGCGTTACCAATTCTGTTGTTTATTTCTATATATAATTTGCCATCCTCTCCCAAAATTGTGCATAAATAGCTGAAATGTTTTACTTGTTCTATGGTTTTCATTCAGAATGTAATTGAAATTTCTATATTCCTGTCTATTTTCGTACTTTTTGTTCTTTTTATTGCTGACTTCCACTATATTTGTTACAGCAGTTATTCAATTTAGTTAAGAAGTCCTGCAAACTTGTACTGGATTTATTTAACAACATTATATGAATAAAATAAAGAGCTAAGATTAGTATTTCCAATTTTGGTATCAGGTTCAATGGCACTTTCCTTCATAATGTGATCCAAATAAGATGCATCTTTGTCTTACACCTGATTTTACATCATACCATCTTCCTCTATCTCTTTCAATTTCTAACTGCTGCTTAAAACTCAAATATAGACTGCATATCACTTAGTATATATTGACAATTTATAATAAATCTGAAAATGCCATTCATCATCATCATCAAATTCCTGCCAATTACCCTCAAGGGGTGTACAGGATATGATAGTACTACATGAAAAATTTACATCATTACTAACTTCCTATCTACAATTTTCCTCCAAATCAGTCTGTTACTTGTCAAGACTCCAACATTATCAGATCTTATATTTCTATCGTCTAAGGTACTTTGTACCATATCAATCCACCTATATCTTGGTCTTCTTCTGGGTCGTTTTCCTGCCAACCTGGCAGAGAACACTTGTTTTGCTAATCTTTCCTCACCCATTCTATTTAAGTGATCATACCACCTGAGATTAGCTCTGCTAACGCATTCCTGGATGCTGACAATGTCAAGTTCTTTCCTAATATTCTCATTTTTAATATGATATTGCCATTGACCATCTGTTCACGCCTATAATCTTTCTCAGGACTCTCATATCTGCGGTCTCTAGTCTTTGATCAAGTGTTTTACTTCTGAGCCAGCTCTCAGATCCATAAGTTAAAACTGGTTTGAACACTGTCTTGTATACAGCTAATTTAGTGTTCCAACTAATTTCTCTCTTATTCCATATGAATCTATTCAGTTGACTTCCTACCATTCCAGCTTTGTTGATTCTGTTGTCTACTTCCATATTTAATTTACCATCTTCACTAAAAATTGTGCCTAAGTAGCTGAAATGTTTTACTTGTTCCACAGGTTTTCCGTTCACAATGTAGTCGACATTTTCAATGATTCTGCCTATTTTCATTGTCTTTGTCTTTTTATTGCTGACCTTCATACCATATCTATTACAACAGTTATTCAATTTAGTCAGGGAATCTTGCAGACTTGTAGCAGATTTATTTAGAAGTATAACATCGTCCACATAAAGCAAAGAGCTGACATTAACATCTTCAATTTTGATATCATGTTTAATACCACTTTTCTTCATAATGTGATCCATATAGATAATGAATAATAGAGTGAATGATGTACATCCTTGTCTCACACCAGATTTAACATTAAACCATCTTCCTGTACTTCCTTCAATTTTAACTGCTGACTTACAACTCAAATAAAGACAAAGTATTGCTTGATATAATGTCCCATTAACATCGTATAACTCTAGCGTTTTGAATAGCTTCTCTCTTGGCACCTTGTCATATGCCTTTTCCGGATCGACAAAGCTTAAATACAGATCCTTGTTATATTCCCATGATTTCTCCACTATTTGTCATAAAGTGAAGATCTGATCCTGACAGCCTCTATTTGGCCTGACTCCAGCTTGTTCTTCACCAAGCTTTTCTTCCACAATTCTTCTCAACCGTTTCTCAAGTATACTTGCATAGATCTTGCCAGGAACACTCAGTAGGGAAATACCTCTGTAATTATCGCATTCAGTTTTATTTCCTTTTTTATATATGGGTACTATGACAGCTCTACTGCAATCATCAGGAATTCATCCGTCTGTTCAGGCCTTCTGAACTATGCAGTGCATCCACTGTAAGACTTTTACCACCATACTTCAGCATTTCTGGTCAAATATCATCTACTCCAGCTGCCTTTCCACATTTCAAGCCTTTGATGGCTTTTTCTACTTCAAGTATAGATATGTATTCCTGACTGTATGCCTGTTGAGTGTTTTTTACCACTGTGCTATCATTGCTTTTTTCATTTAGCAATTTTTCAAAGTAATTCCTTACTTCAAGGATATCTTTTTCTTCCATTTTCATGTCATCTTTATAATCTCTTACTCCTTTTACAGCACTCTTTCCTCTATTTCTAAGCTTCAACAACCTCCAGAATATTTTGCCCCCTTCTTGGTATTTATTTTCTTTGTTCTTTCCAAAGTCCTCCCATGACTTTTGTTTAGCTAATTTTACACAGTGTTTAGCTTTCTTACATTTGTCTTTGTATTCTCTAAGAGCACAAGCTGCCATTGAAAATGTGTGTGTGTGTGTGTGTGTGTGTGTGTGTGTGTGTGTGTGTGTGTGTGTGTGTGTGTGTGTGTGTGTTAATGTTTCCAATCTTTTACTAGCTTTCTTCTACATGTTTTGCAATATATTGTACTTGATAGAAATATTTTGAAAAGAGATAGTGTTTATGGGAAATATGACAAATTGAATTTATTTACATCAACAAAAATATTTTTTTTCTAGGATGCTGGTTATGGAGAAAAATGCTTTCTTGCTCCAGAAGAAGAGAATGATGAAGAAGTACAATTAAAACTTGATGATGAGGTAAGGGTAGCATTTTTGCACACCATTTTTTTTCACCCCTTCAATGCTTTACTTAAACAATCTTTTTATTATTACATATTCATAAGCCATTGATAACATCCTCACAGCTCAATAACTTAAAAGTGGAATACCAAGTGTGCTCGTGGTTCATGTGTGGCTCCATGGTGGATGGTTAACTATAACACTGAAGAGTCCCTCCTTCTGTGAATACTCTTCATACCTAAGTTTATAGCACTGAAAATAATTTTTTTGAATTATTCCTTCAGTGACTTATAAATGCATTTTGCATGTAGTTATAGTTCTGTTTCATACAGCTGAAACATTATATGAATGTTTCAGCTGTATGTTGGGATGTTGTTCTGTCATTTAATATTTTAAATGAGAATACAGCTTAGAGAGCTATTATCTTGACATGTTCATCCTAATGTTATTGGAATATAATATTTTTAACATTATTCTTCAATATTTCCATGCCTTGTAATCATCGTTTTCCCATACTTTACCTTAAATGATAAAGTACGGGAAAATGTGTATGGAATGCTAGTTTGTCTTGCTGCCATCAATTACCAAAATTATTTTAGAAATAGATAATTATAAATAGTATAAATAGAATTTACAGTATGACTGTAAATTTCCTGCAATGTATCTTCTCTTTGACTCATAGTTGCCTGATAATCGACATAATATGGATGTGTCTCAGTGCATTTGTATTAGCTTATAATATAGTTTCAAAACAGTAGTCAGTTCATGTGAAGCAGGTACATAAAATCTCACTAGTAATGTTAAATTAAGAGACTACTTCTTGTTCTATCATGAAAATGGTTAATTATTAGAGCAAAAAATGAATAACAAATTTGCTAAGTTATTGAGCTGTGAAGATGTTATCAATTGGTTATGAATATGTAATAATAAAAAGATTGTTTAAGTAAAGCATTGAAGGGTTGAAAAAAATGGTGTGCAAATATGAAAAGATTGTGGAATTTGTAAGATGATCTCTATGCATACATTGTCAAAAAAAAAACTGAACATGAACAAGATTTTGGAAGAAATTTGGACCTGAAGAAATTTTGTTTATTTTCCTGCTCATGCATACTGTTCCCTTCATATTGTGTGTGTGTGGGGTGGGGTTACACCTGTTTATGAGTAGAGGAGCATCCCACAGTAGTACTTGTTTTTTCATTTTTCATGTTTGTCTGTTTTTTGTTCTACCTCTGTCTTTTTTTACAATTTTTGTGGGATGCACAAAAATATGGAAGGAGATCTCTGGTGGACTTATTTGAAGGGATAAACAGTTCTGCAATAAGTTTCCTCCCCTCATAGTCTGGGGATAGCTTCTAAGGCTTGCTGCGATGCTAGTGAGTCATTTAGGGTAGCCTTGGTATTCCACTTCTAAATGTTCATTGCCTGCTAGGTGCTCATGGTTCATGTGTGGCTCCATGGTGGGTAGTTAGCCATGACTGAAGTCTTCCTCTTTCTGTGAATGCTTTTCATACCTAAGTTTATTATGGTCATCTCAACAAGCCCCAACCAAGTACTGAAACCATAGTAGCATCTACAAAGAATAAGAAACAAAAACATCAGTCACCTACAATTACACATTTTCTTATTGACCAGGTGAATGTTGCTCAATATCAGGAAAATGTCACTCTCTTTATCTAGAAGTGTTCACAGGATCACTAAAATCTATGAGAAAAGTGTTCTGCAGATAATCTCATTAAACTGTTTTCTCAGAATCAATTATAGAAGCTTCTGTCATCAATTGGAGGTGTAGTGATGACATTAACCACTCACAGAACTCAACTTTTCTCAAATATGTGGATGCATTATTTGAAACACCTCTAAGGTTGGCATTTTTATTTATTTATTTAGTATTTTCTTATATTAGTGTATTGTATTCTTGGTGTATTACTGAGTTTTTTTAATGAATTATTGTATTTAGTTTATTGACTAAAATATTTATAGGTATGCTATTATTTCAGATAGGTTTTGGCATTTTTAATGACTATGAGAACAATGCAGTGTCAAAAGTACAAGCTAACGTAGATGATGGAGATGAGGACCTTTGTCCCACTCAGCAAAAGCATTTTAAAACACAGATATTGATGATATAAATGAGCATGAATCAAAGTGAAATTTCTAGATATTATTAGACAATCACCCACTGTTAAAAAAAAACAACAAAAAAACTGAGAAATGTTTAAAAAAACTCATGCAGGATAAGAAAAATAGGCAGAACAATAAGAGGCAGGAAAGTGCAGAAATTAATAAGATAGCAATGAGTAGTAGTTGTAATAATAATGCCATTCAGAATGTAAGAAAAGTAATATGGTGTACATTGATTTGCTCATTAAATTTATACTTGATGATGCTCTCGCTACTTTTACTATTATTTGACACCTCCAGGGAGTCCAAAGACTCATCGAGGAAGGGCACCTGCTCTATTCTGTGTCCACCACTTAATCCACCAACTGTCCACAACTCCACCAACACCATCTACTGCTGACCACCACCACTAGTTTTTCCACAGACACTCACAAACATCCATTCCCAGTGGGATTCGAACTTGCAGCCTTTTGACTGGAGAGCGGATACACTAACCACTCGGCCAGCCAGGCTGGCTATCCCGCAAGGAGCAAAAATTAAGGATATGATTTAAGTAAGAATAAATTCATTGTGAGAGACGATATGGAAAGATTGCTGGAAGAAGAGAGGGAGATAATTTTTAGCTTACTTATTGCCAAGATATGATAGTGCCAAGTTAAGAAGGAAGGCTATGATAGCAAATGATTCAATATATATGCCGTGTAGAAAAAATGGGTGTTAGTTTCTAGATGTGTGGAGTGAGTTTGATGGCTGAAAAGACTTGTATAAGAGGTATAACCTGCACTTGAATGGATTTGGCATCAGGAGTGTGGAGAAATTATTTATTGAAGTGAGACCTAATGCAGAGAGGCAGTGGAAGAACATCATGGGAGGAATAGTGAAAATGTGTAAGTTCAACTAAGGCATTCAAATGTGATAATGATCTGAATGTCACTATTCATTTATGGATCTGAAATTTTTTATGTTGAACTCATATATGAGCGATTGGGGAAAGAATAACAAGTAGGTGAAGAAGAAACTTGTTTACATTTAATTTGAAGGCCTGCATATTGTATTCCTTGGGAAACGCATTGGGGAGAGTGGGGGGAAGGCACTGTTCCACAATACAACAGAAGCAAGAATGAGATAAAGAAGCTTGTTCTGCAGGTTTGGAGTTATACTGTGAAGGGATGCTGGGTGCCAGCTGCACGTTTTGATGGATTTAATAGAAGGGAAGAATTATCGATGCTGTTTAATATTAACATTTGTCATGGAAATAGTTATAGAAGATACATATTGCAGAAACCTGTGAAATGAGTTGGTAAGAGATGGGACATTATTGAGTCCGATTGCCCTCTTTTGTATTGATTCAAGTATTTTTAGGAAACTCGTAGGGGTCTCAACCTAATTGTAAGAGCAATATTCAATAGTTGGACAGATTTGTGAATTTTTTTAATGAAGTGAAGTGATGCCTTGAGCTGAAGCAAAAAACCTAGTTTTTAAAGCTGAGGCAGCAATGATTGTGATGTGCTTATGTCAGAGTAATTTCAAGAAGAGAAAGCCAGCCCATCTTGCTTAGAGATTTGAATGTTGTCAAAGTTAATGCAGGATTTTTTTTTTTTTTTTTTTTTTTTTTTTTTTTTTTTTTTTTTTCAGGAAATATTTTGGAGATCAAAATTGTGGGTAATAGAAGCTGATGCTCTGTAAGTTGAGGTGATAATTTGTCAAATGAAAGGAAGGAGTGCAGTGTGCTGTCATCTGCAAGACTGTGTATCAGGTCAGCTGAAGTTGGTTGTTGATCTGCTGTGTGCAGAAGGAAGAGTGTTGGTCATAGAACAGAATCATGTTGAAGCCTAGCATTAGTTGAATAGTGGGAAGATACAGAACCATCCACCATCACACACAGTGTGCATTCATTTGAGAAAGTTGGTAACCCAGTTGCAGTCATGGGATAGACCAAATTTGTGCCAGACCCAGTCAAAAGCTTTGGTATTGAGTGAGATTCACCAAACTATGGTATTTGCCAAGAGATGTGTGACATGAGTAAGTCTCCTGTTGATGGGCAATGGCAGAATTCTTACTGGCAGTAATTTATTAGTTGTGTGTTTTTTCAAGGCAGTGCAGCTATTGATGGTTCTCTCCCTTATTTTAGCAAGGACTAAAGAGACTGAGCAATAATTGGATGGTAGTGATTTCTTACCTTTCTTGGGAATGGGTTGAATATAGGCCATTTTCCAGGCTTTATGGTAGAGATACCATCAGAGTAATAGAGCATAAACAGGTGACAGGACAAGAGTCAGTTCTGGTGCACAAACCTTCAGGACAATTGGAGGGATTCTCTCAGGACCAGGAGACTTTTTTAATGTCTAATTTTTGACAATATTCTTCTGATTTCTGTCTAACAAAAGGACTGAGGAAACGTTGAGTATTGTGTATCTGGAATGATTGTGGGGTATTTAACATAAACAATTATGCATGCATTGGAGGCAAAGTATGAAGCCAGGAGATTGACTTTTTCTGTGGGTAATAATGATGATGCAATAGAGCCATCTGAGTGTGATAGGAGTGGAAGGACTGTTGGAAAAAAATTATGACCAGCTGTTTTAGTGAGAAACCAAATGGTTTGGCTGCCATTTGAACACAATGCAAATTTCCTGCTTTCAATCTGTTTTGGGTAGACATGTATGGCATGAGTTCAGATCCTTTGAGTGCATGTGTGGGTTGGTGGATGAATTAGAAAAAGGAAGTTGTCAACTGGGCCAAGCAGAATGTAAATATACCAAAAAAGCCAAGTGATAACATGGAGCATCAGGAACAAAGGGTTCAGTTCATTTGCCTTGGTGAATATATTTTTGCCTAAGATTATTTGGCATTAGTAAAACCTGGCTCTCAGTTAGACATAACTGGAATCTAATGTAAAGGGTTTAGTATTTTCAGGAAGGACAGAAAAGAGAGAGGAGGTAGGGGGGGGTATACTGCTAATGATATCTTATGATATGAGTCCACTTAGGATAGAAACTAATGAAAGCAATAATAGAAATAATGTCCATCTAACAGTGACTTTGACTCTATTTGGTATGAAGTGGTAGCTAAAAGGATGAAATATATAGTGGGTTATACTACACGCATACTCTGATAGTACTAAATGAGTAATCATTATGACTGACTTTAATTATCTAGACATTGGTTGGGTAACATAGAAAACTTAGAAGAAGGAAACTTCATTGGACTGTTCATAGCATTAGCAGTTTTACTCTTTCTTTTAAGTTTACACAGTGATCAGCATTCATATTTCCGAATTTAGGGACACAAAACGCTCATGTTGAAAAGATTATTTTACTTATTATTAATAAAATAACACTTGACGTTTAGACCCCTGTATTGAGGTCATCATCAGAAGGATACATGTGTATAGGAAACCAAGCTACATGCTCTTGCACTGTATAAAGGTAAATTAAATCCATGCTGTTCATTAATCTTTTTCTTAGCCTGACCTCTAGTGATAAAAAAAAAAAAATAAATAAATAATAAAAAAAAAAAAATATATATATATATATATATATATATATATATATATATATAATAAAAAAACTACAAGAAACTCTGCTCAAGTCCTCCTGTACAACAAAGCTGGAATGGTAGGAAGTCAATTGAATAGATTCATATGGAATAAGAGAGAAATTAGTCGGAACACTAAATTAGCTGTATACAAGACAGTGTTCAAACCAGTTTTAACTTATGAATCTGAGAGCTGGGTCAGAAGTAAGACACCTGAACAAAGGTTAGAGACTGCAGATATGAGAGTCCTGAGAAAGATTAGAGGCGTGAACGGATGGCATCAATGGTAATATCATATTAAAAACGAGGGTATTAGGAAAGAACTTGACATTGTCAGCATCCAGGAATGCATTAGCAGAGCTAATCTCAGGTGGTATGGTCACTTTAACAGAATGGGCGAAGAAAGATTAGCAAAACAAGTGTTCTCTGCCAGGTTGGCAGCAAAACGACCCAGAGGAAGACCAATATA
Source organism: Typopeltis vanoorti (assembly GCF_054136105.1). Taxonomy (NCBI): domain Eukaryota; kingdom Metazoa; phylum Arthropoda; class Arachnida; order Uropygi; family Thelyphonidae; genus Typopeltis; species Typopeltis vanoorti. Next base: position 75,538,126 of record NC_143552.1, on the reverse strand, counting down.
TAGATGGATTGATATGGTACAAAGTGCCTTAGACGATAGAAATATAAGATGCGATAATGTTTTGACAAGTAACAGACTGATTTGGAGGAAAATTGTAGATAGGAAGTTAGTACTACATGAAAAATTTACATCATTACTATCATATCCTGTACACCCCTTGAGGGTACATGGCAGGAATTTGATGATGAATGCAAGAGCATGTAGATTTGTTTCCTGTATACACACTTATCCTTGTGATGATGAACTCAATACAGAGATCGAAATGTCAAGTGTTATTTTATTAATAATAAGTAAAATAATCATTTCAACATGTGTATTTTGTGTCCCTAAATTCGGAAAAATGGAAGATTAGCAGTTTTAATTTTCAAGCAAATATGTTCAAAGTTAGAGAAATTATATTATCATGGGAGGAATAGGGAGAATATGCATGTAATTATAGCTAAGAAATGCAAAATTGATAATGATATAAATATGGTATGGCACCAAAAAAAAAAAAAAAAAAAAAAATACTGAACTTTGACACCCCTTCAGTACATGTGCTATGAGATATGTCATTTGACTGCATGCATGTTAATAGATGAGCACATGTAGAGTCTACGCCATTACATTTAACTGTAGCAATGGTGTTGACGTTGGAAGAAAAGATGTTTATTGTTGAGCATTATTTTTGTTCATACAGAGCTGGTTGGAGCAAACGATCCAAGCCTACAACACGTTTGTGAGCAGTTGTTCATCATTTTTGCAAGTGTGCACCAACCAGTAGTGTCATTGTTGCCTTAATTATGAGGGTCCAATGTACTGAGAGTGTTCTGCTGCAATGCAAAGGACATTTGGGGGCTCACAAACTGTTAACAGAAATGAGAATCACTAGTGTGTATGCTGGAAGAAGTGTAACAGTTTCTGAAACACAGTCAACACTTGGGATACTGAGACAGTCACTACAGAGAATTTTTAAGGATTTGGGAACCTTTTTTTCATTCAGATGGGTCAGTGTTTAGCAGCAACAGATTATGCTCCATGGTGAGAATATTGTGCATGAGTGCTGGTCAATGTCTATGAAGATCTGTCCTTCCTCCATAATGTCTGGTTCTCGGATGAAGCACATTTCTATCTAAGTGGTCATGTAAGCAGATGAACCTACAGGTTTCTTGAGACCTGAATTTGTCCAAGAGAGACCTCTTCACAGTGAGAAAGTCACTGCATGGTGTGCAGTTTCCGGCCATGTCATTATTGGATCTTACTTCATTGAAGAGGGTGGTTTAACCATGACCTTGAATAGCAAATGCTACTCAAGAATGTGCTGGTTCCATTCACCCAGGATTTGCATCAGATGTATCGTGCAAAAAAAATTCTACTTCATGCACAGGTATTTCAACATGAATGAGCAACCTGTCACAGATTTATCAGAGCACTTCCCTGGGAGGCTCATTTCGAGGTTCACAGAATTCCCCTACCCTTCGCATTCTCTTGATCTCACATCACTTGATGCCTTCGTTTGGGGGTGTGTTGAAGGAATGGGTATTCTGCTATGACCCACTTTCAAACTTTGATGAACTAAGGGATAAAATTACACGCTATGCTTTTTTTGTGTGTTTGCTCTACTGTATCAGTGAGTATATGGTTATGAATCGGAAGAGGTAGACCTTCAATGTTGAAATCTGACATTTTGAGTGTGTATACAGATAAGAGAAAGTTGCCTAACTGGAGCCAGCAGACTGTTTGATGTAAATGCAAGAAAAAGACAGGAGGTAACTTGTTTTGTCAATATACAAATGCTAGAAGTATCAGGAACAAAGGAGTTAAGTTTATTGACTTGTTGAATATGTCATGCCATAAGATTGTTGGTTCACGAAACCTGGCTCTCACAGTCAGATGTAATGACTGGACAAGAGTGTAAAAGATGTATTTTCAGGATGAAGAGATGGAAGGATGGCGGTCCTGCAGTTGATATAAGATAATTTGAGTCCAATCAGTGGTAAAAAATACTTGTATGATATTAATGATGATTGTATTTCCACAGTGTCAGAAGCCTCATAGACTCGTTATTCACACAATACCTATCATCTTGAAATCATTCATGGACAAGGCATTGACATCTACTGCTGGCAACCCCTTTCATCCATCCATGACCCCCATAAACAAAAAATCTAGCCCCAACATCATTGCTTAACACATTTGTAGTTTACAAAGGTGACCCTTTATTCACTCTCTCTATCTGTTTTGCCTGTGGTGTCAATCTTATAAAACCCCTTTAATAACTCATATGCTCCTATCATATCCCCTCTTTTTCACCTATCAGTTAATTTTTGAGTCCTTCATTTTGGAGGTTTAATGGAGTATTGATAACACTAAGAAAGGATTAAAAAATAAATTTAATGCTTCCAATATTTCATCTCAGTTACTGAGACATCAAGGAGTACTAATAACACTTGTAATACATGCACACAAAGAACACAATACTCAATACAATATGTGGGTGACTCTAAAGTCCTGTTTAGGTGATGTGGCCTCTGTGGGCATTTGTAGGCAGCCTAGGATGTAACTTGGGACATCTGATGATTGTTTCCCCAAAATTTGGGAAGTTTTATGCACACTCATATTTGTTTACATTAGGTTGATTTCTAAGTGTAGATATAAGTTTTTTGTTCATCTAAATGTATGGCAGCTGATCTACCTATCTGTCCGATATAATCTGCATTCATGACATAGTCTCGCAGACCATGTATTGGATTCCACTACAGGATCTTCTGGAAGAAAACCACCATGCTCCATCACAGTAAAAAAAAAGAAAATAAAGACTGTTTTTGGAATCTGCAACAGCACTCAGAAATCAGCCTAATTTAAACAAATATGGAGGTGCATAAAATTTCCCAAAATTTGGGAAATAATAATTGTCACAGGTCCTAGTTTACATCCTAGGCCACCTTCAAATGCACCTATATAGGACTTCAGTCACCCACGTGTTACAAGTGTTATTTGTACTCTGTGAAGATGTCTCAATAACTGAGACAAAATATTGGAAGCATTAAAATTAGTTTTTAATCCTTACTTAGTACTGTCAATACTCTGTTAAACCTCCAACATGTCATCCCATCACTTAAGCCTTAATACAGATTTTTTTGAAGTCTACATAGGGAGTTCTCTTTAGGCTGCTGCAATCTTCATCACCTTACTCTGGGTCCTCTTCACCAGTTCATCTCCACAGAATCCTCCACAGCGTGTTCTTCAACAACCACACAGTGTGATGTGTTGCTTTGTGTTCCTTGCATATGAGCTCTAAATTTTAGTTTCTTGTTCACAATCACCCCCAAATCCTGCCTAATCAATTTCCTTTAGTTCAGTTATATCAGTATGGTACTATTTTAATTTCTTCTTTCCACTTGGCCACATTAAACTGGCAGACATTTACCATTGCTTGTTGTCCTGCAAAAAACTCTGCATCTTAACTATCACTCTTTCCAGCTTTGCATCATCAACAAGCAACTGAACATTTCTCCTCACAATTTTTTATATCATTAATATGCAAATTAAACAGCAGAGTACCAAGTACTGAGCCTTGTTCTACACCACTAGTCACCTTCCTTTTCCTAGACTTATTTCTTCCATAAAACACACTTTGATATCTGCCCATCAGCCATCCTCTGCCAACCTTTTCCCAGCCATGGTTTGAATATACTATAGGTTTGTAGAAGCTCTTTGTGGGTAGGAGCCACATAAAAAAAAAAAAAATCCAAATCACCAACTTCATATCCATCCCCGTTTCCTCCAATTTATGCAAATGAGTTCCACGTGGAATCTTGTCAAATGCCTTTGCAAAATCCAGTTGTATCACTGAGAAAACATTTTTTTTATCCAACTCAGTTGTCACTTCATTATAAAAAAGTAAGCAAATTGCTAAGACAAGACCTACCTTTCATAAAGCCATTTTGCCTCTTATAAAGTATGTTCCTGTCTATATACTCCTTAATTCCTACTTTTCCAACTTTAACTACCACTCCTGAGTTACTGATTGGCCTATAATTTGCTACTTCTGTCTTGGAGCTTATGCAGTGGAGCTATTTTGCTCTCTTTCCACTCCTTGAGTGCTTTCCTAGAACTCGAGCTTAAATTAAACATCTTGGTCAGAGTAAGTGCTAATTCCCTTCTGCATTCTCATAACACATGGCTTGATATACCATCTAATCCTGTTGCATTGTTCTCATTAAGACCCTGCAATACCTTAAGCACCTCCAATTCATCAACTTCTATTATCCCATCCATCATTGTTGCATTGAGCACTGCAATGTCACCATTTGGATTCTACACACATACAAAATTATTACTCAGTAACTCAACTATTTTACTTGCTTTTGTTATCTCCCTACAATCAACAATTTTAAAGTCATCCTTCCACAGTCATTCTTCATTTTACTTTCCATATAGTGCAAGTTTTTAGGAATTAGCTTTGTCCTAATACACTAGTTTCCTCTTATAATTAGCTTTGACCTTCCTTACCATACAGGTAGTTGCCTGCCTTGTAATGATTATGGATATGCTGATCACTCATATCTTTATATTCCTTCTACAACTTTTTCTGCAGCTTCTGCTCAATGAAGCTGTTCTCTTCCTAACTTCTACATGGTTGGTCGATTGGTAGAGCCTCTGCTACTAATGGCTCACGCAAAAAGTTAAGCAAGTTTGAGCATGGTTAGTAGTTGGAAGGGATCAATCGTTTGAGGCTGTTGGACATTCTCCCTTGATGAGTCTTTGGACTCATCGAGGGAGAGTGCCACATAATAATAATAAAGCCTATAGTACATATGTATCATGATAGGCTAAGGTTTATTGGTTTTTTTTTTCTATTATTATTAAATTTTATTTAAATGTAAATTTTAATTTAGTTTTAATTATAATATATAAAATTTGAATTTAAATTTTATATATTTTTTCCATACTTTACTCTAGAGATCAAACATGTAACTTTCTCAAGCCACTTCAGGCCTCCAGTAAGCTGGATAATTGTCTCACAATGGGTGATGAAGTTCATCTCCCACTGGCAATGAACACAAAAAGCATTTGCAAATATCCATGCTCACTGTGGAATTCAAACGTATGACCTTTTGGTTGGAGAATCAATACATAAACCTCTTGGCTAACTAGTCACACAATATGTGTGTGTATACATAGCGAATATAAATATATATAATCACTGAATATATATATTTATGTATATATATATATTTTTTTTCAGTGTATATACAAGATACACACACACACACACACACTAATATACGAGAGGGTGGTCTGAGAAGTTCTCGGCCTCGACCATACATGGCAACACTATCGGCAAGATTTTTTTTTTTTAAATTGGTACATCTGTCATAAGCATCCATGTGAAATTGCAAGTCATTCTATCAAGCAATTTGTTTTATACAGCTGTCTGAAGCAAAAGTGTTGTCTGTATCCCTTGAAATGGATAAAATTGAGTATCGTGCGGTTATAAAATTCTTTGTAACAGAAGGTTACTCCAAAAAGAAATTCATTCGAAGTTCATAAAAGTTTATGGGCACTCTTCACCTTCGTTTTTGACAATTAAGAAACGAGCTACCGAGTTTAAATGCTGCCTTACCAGCCTTGAAGATGATCCACATGAAGGATGTCCAAAAAGTGGAACAACACCTGAAATCATTGATCGAGTGCACGATATGGTATTCTATGACCACCGAGTCAAAGTGCATGAAATTTCTGAGACTATAGGCATATCAAAAGAATGTGTAGGATATGTTTTGCAGGAAGAAATGTAAATAAAAAAGAAAAACAAAGAATTGCAAATGAAAAAGATTTGCACAAGATGGGTGCTCTGCACTTGCTCACAGCAGATCAAAAATGCACTCACATGAAAATGTCTGAACAGTGCTTAGAGTATTTTAACAAGAATAAAACTGATTTTATTACTATGGATGAGACTTGGATTCACCATTACATACCAGTAATCCAAACAGCAGTCAAGACAGTGGACAGAAGCTGGTTGTTCAGCACCAAAGAAGACAAAGTAGTTTCCATCAGCAGGAAAGGTGATGGCATCGGTGTTTTGGGATGCTAAAGGTATTTTGTTTATTAATTATCTTTAAAAGGGTAAAACAACAACTGGGGAATATTATTCTGATCTTTTAGCCAGACTAAACGAAAAAATTAGTGAGAAAAGTCTCGGGTTACAGAAGAAAAAAAAAATCATCTTTCATCAGAACAATTCACCTGCCCACAAAGGTGTTTTGGCAATGTAAATTAAGGGATCTGCACTATGAATTGTTGGAACATCCACCCTATTCCACTGATTTATCTCCCTCTGACTTCTGTCTCTTCCCAAAACTAAAACTCTTCCTCTCTGGTCAGCGCTTTTCTTTGAATGAAGAGGTGATTGCAACTATAGAGGAGTATTTTGCATATCTTACTGAGAGCCACTACACGGACAGGATAATGTCACTGGAGCATTGCTGGAATAAATGTATTAGTCTTAATGGAAATTATGTTGAAAATTAAAAATAATTTTAAAATTATAAATTCGTTTTTTCATTGTTAGGCCGAGAACTTTTCAGACCACCCTCGTACACACACACTTCAGGTGGGGGTGTGTGTTAATGATATATGTTTTAGTAAGGAAATACCGTGAGTAGACATATTACTTAAAATTATAACAACGGAATTAACTCGCATAAAATATTATTTATTAGTAGAATTTTTGCCTCAGTATCACAGGCATCTTCAGTACATGTAAAAAAGGCTAATTAAATAATAACTGACAATTCCAAAGTGGTCACCTAAGTAGCTCATGTAAGATAACTAAAAAAGGTCAATAAGATAACCTACAAGTGCAAGGAATTTGGTAGACACTTGGGTGACTTAGATGTGGAAGCTTGTCCTTTGGAGAAGTGCCTTTTGAATCATCAGAAAAATCGCCACCTTTCTCACTTCTCCAAAGGACAACCTTCCACATCTAAGTCATTCAGGTGTCTACCAAATTCCTTGCTCTTGTGGGTTATCTTATTTCGGACAAAGAGAAGAATCTGCTTTTATTTGGATTGAAGAACACAAGTTGTATATTCAATACCTTGAACCTGAACAGTCTGGACTTGCAGAGCATGCCATCAACACTAGACATAGAGTTCATTGGAACAAGACAAGTGTCCTTCACAAAAGTCAGTTCCTCATGGAACAGCTTTATAAAGAAACATGTGAAACCGTACCTCACTCTCCCAACTTAAACAAATCCGATGGTCTACTCCTATCCCCTTTATGGGAGATAGTACTTTTTTTTTAAATAGTATGACTGTGTATATATATATATATGTGTGTGTGTGTGTGTGTGTGTGTATATATATACAGTCATACCCCGACTTACACGAATCCGGAGTTACGCGGTTTCTTATATGTATGTATTCCTGTCCCGCTTCACGCCTCACCACTAGTCGTATCTTTCAGGTGCAGTCCGCATTCACCAGTGTCGCACATGCTGTGAACAAGCACTGACATGTTTCGCATGGTCTCCACTCATACACGATTTTTATAGTCTACAAACCTTGCGATTGTTTAATGTTATGTTCTTGATAAAAATTTTATCACATAAAAAATAATAATGTTGTCATCCAAAAGAAGCAAATCCGATTCTTCTACTAGCAAGAAAAGAAAAACATTGACTTTGGAAACAAAACTCAACATTATTAAGGATTTTGAAGGCGGAATGAAAATTTGTGAGCTAGCAAAGAAGTTCGATCTACAGGAATCCACAGTAAGAAAATCATAAAAGAAAAGTTTGCAGATTTTGGAGGACATAGATTCTAACGAGGAACGAATTGTAGCCACAAGGCAAGAAATAAAAAAAATCATTAGCTTGCTATGAAGAAATTTTGCATGACAAGAAAAAGACATTATGCTGTCAGACGAATCTATTAGATTTTATGAAACCATAGACATCGAAATAACTTTCTTTTTTTTTTTATGCACAAAAAACTACAATTATGATTATATTTCTTAAAAAATGTAGGTGTTTTTGTAAACCTTTGGTCCCAATTGTATGTTTGTATATATAAATTACATGCAAAATTATGCCCCGAGTTACGCAAATTCGACTTACGTGCTTTTTGTTAGTCTCACCTACTGCGTAACTTCGGGGTTTTACTGTATGTGTGTGTATATATATATATATATATATATATATTTTTTTTTTTTTTTTTTTTTTTTTAAATAAGTTAGGAAACTTAATGACCTTTTTTAGTTATCTTACATGAGCTACCTAGGTGGTACCCTTTGGAATTGTCAGTTATTGTTTAATTAGCCTTTTTTTTTTTTACATGTACTGAAGATTCCTGTGATACTCAGATGAAAATTCTACTAATAAATAACATTTTATGTGAATTAATTCTGTTATTATAATTTTAAGTAATTAATGAGTTCCATAAAGGGGCATTATATCATTGTTTGGAGAAAATTTCTGTGTGGCAACTATTTCAAGAAGAAGTTAATATAAGAATCGAAAGAACAGTAACAACAATGTTGATATTTTTGAAAAATATAATTTGATTCATTAATTGTTACTAGAATGAACCCTTACATTATGCATATTCTTATGTTTTCTTAAATTTTTAAAAATTTATTGTGTACGATTTATGAAGACAAAAACACATGTTAGAGCAATTACTTTACTTGCAATTAAGAAATAACACTAAACCTTTTTACCTCTATATCGAGGAATACAAAGATGATCAAGGATCATTAGGAATACACTCACACAATCACAGACTCAAGGTACATGACAATACATTTAAGTATGCTTTAGTATAACTGCTTTGTTAACTATTTAGCCTGAATAAGAAAGAAAAAGGCTAAGCTATTTATGGCAACGGAGCAGACCCATTGTAATGACTAGCTTTAAAGGTTAAATTTAATAGGATTTTAAATGAAGGATATTAATTAACATATCTGTGTCAAAGTTTTGAAGGTAATGATGGTGAGGACTTGACAAAAGACATGATTAAAGGTGATATGTAAAAGTTTTTTTAAAACATCTTAGAAGGAGTTTGGTTGGTTTGAGAGCATTCAGGAATTGGACTGGTTTTGAGAGTACATGGGAGTAATTTATTCTATTTAATAGCCACAAGGGGTAGAATAGTAAATAGGGTGTTTTAGTGATTATAGCAGAAAATTTCATTTGCATTCATTCTCCTGGAAATCAATAATGAAAAACTTTTTGATGTCAAGAGTATCTTTAGATTGTATTGCATGCAAGAATATTTCAGTAGTAGTATTTTTGTTATTTCTTGTATGTTTGTGTTTTTTCTTTGTGTTAGAAAGTAGATACTCAGGTATATGAATATTGCAATCTCAATAGTATTTGATTCTATTAAGTGAAACTTAATAGAACAAATGGTGGCACTAGTATAACAGGTGTCACGTCCTGACTGGCAGTTGAACTATTTTATGTCATAGTAACATGTTGATTTGAGTTATTGTGGTTCTATGTTTTAGTAAATTTTGTTGTTTAGTAGTGAAGACAACTCTGTAATTCTGTAAATAACAAATGGTTGTTCCATCACCATAAATAGCTTAGCTTTTTCTTCCTATTTTAAACATTTTTAGGAGAATCGTGATTTTATCAGAAAATTTTGACTAAAAATAATTTATATATAATAAAAAGTATAATAAAATAACATAACAGATGATTGATAAATTATTAAAAGTGGAACTACATCAAATGCACCTCTACAGTCTTGTTATCCTTAGGTTTTTTTGTGTTAGAGTTCTACCATCATGTTCTTCTGATTGCTATATGGGCTGCAGATGAGTCTTCCAGACTCTTAGAATTGTTAATCCACCATTCTTGTTGAGATTAGGATGATGAATGAACATCTCACAATTTCCTTTGAATTTTCTTTTAAACCAGGTTTTGGCATAGTGTAGGAACTAGGTGCCTTTCCAGTTAATTCTGTTACATGTTTGGAACTGCATGGTTGGAAAGGCCTGTTTAACCATTGCGAAGGTTATGTTTGTGTTTGTCTTTTTGTATGGGAATTGTGTGTCCTGTTTCCTGTATGTAGGGTAAGTTGCAGGCACACTAGATTTTATGAACCCTCAGGTGGGCAACGTAATGAAGGGATCTTTGGATGAGCTAAGCATGCTTTTTAATTTTTGCAGGAGGTTTGATTGTTAATCCATCATTCTTACCTTAATATTGTATTTATGCTGTGTTCTATTTTTTCTAATATTCCACTAATTTATGTTTATGGTGTGGCTATGGCATTTTTATAATATTTTTTACCTTGTTGTTCCAGCTAAAATATGACATATGGCAGTGTGTAAAAAGGAAAATTTTTGGAAAGAACTCCAATGTATTACTTGATGGAACACTTGTGAAAAGGGAGCTCACCAAGCAATCATTTTCCTGTATTTAAAGGATCTGTATGGTGGTTTGAAATGCATGTGAAGTTTTTATGTAAGATGATGTCCTGCCATGATGTTGAGTTCAGATGTCATGTTTAGCAAGTTTGTAGGTGGGACAATTTATGGTATCCACTGTGAGATGCAAAGGACTCCAGGTTTGTGGACTTAGGTGATCCATACAGCCTTAATATATGCAGATAAAAAAATAATTTGAATATAATTTCAGTTAGCAACTTGTAATATTAGCTAACAGACTAATTTTTTATTTTGCTGCTGTAGGCTTTCATTCTTAGCTTTCTCTGAGAATGTGTTTTTAAAGTGCATTTGATAATGCTGTTTTGAGATGATGAAACATTGCCATATAAGTAATTCAGTTAAATTATTCATTTTCATTCCAGTTACATGCAGTTTGTTCCAAAAACTGACATGAATCAATGCAATAGCTATAGAAATTTGAATACAAAAATACAATTTCTGTTCTTTCGAAACATATATATGAACCATACTTGGTCATAATGAGTTATAATAGAAAATTTGGTGCATCTAAGTACTGGGAAACTATTATTCGCAAGTGTGAAATTACACAAAATAAAGGTTTTCAGTCTGGTTAAGAATGACAGCATGATCTTTTATTGGTTTGAGCCTTTTGTTTAGTAAATATTTCCTATTGATAGTAAAACAAATGCAAGATAAATATCTCCCAAGATCAGAGTGATTCATTTTAACAATTCACTTTTATAACTTGCAAAATAGACAGATTAAGCACATCAATAACATTAGATAGGTAAGAATGCAATTTCACTTATAATTCACTGGTTTAAGCATTGCAGTAATGTGTGTCATTATCGTAGCATAATTTCTGTTTAAGGTAAAAACTGCACCATGGAATACTACTCGGGCCTTTATTTCTGCAATGAAGGGGAAGTGTTTGCTTCAGTTAGGTGGGGCAGCTGATCCTACAGGATGTGGAGAAGGTTTTTCATATGTTCGAGTTCCAAACAAACCACAGCAATCCAAGGTGTGTATTTTTATTTCATAATGTTTATGGTTTCTAATAAAATTTGAATTATTATTTATTTATTTTTTCACACAAATATTGACTCATTTATTTTGAGTGTGTTTGTGTGTGTGGATTGACTTATAGGTATAACAGAAAAAAAAACAGTACTGAATAACTACAGCGATATAAGTTATGGAGTAACTGGTTTATTAACAAAGAAATACATGTTTACACATGATGATATGTACATCTACAACTATCAGTGGAATCTTGGTCGAATAAAGCATCAACAATGGTAGATTAGGAATGGACACATTATCTTTCAAGACAGGTTTCTTAGTGCATGTGAAGGTTCTCTGTCATTTTGGAGAACAAGGGTTTGGCACATCTGCTGGATCATATAATTTTATCCCCTAGTTCATCCAGGTTTGAATGTGGGTCATGGTGGAATACCCATTCTTTCAACATATCCAAATGAAGGCATCAAGTGATGTGAGACAAGGAGAACACAAAGGGTATAGAAAATCTGTTTATCTCGAAATGAGCCTCCTGGGGAAGTGCTCTGATAAATAGGTAACTGGTAATTAGTTTACGGAATTAACAACGCATATAAAGTATATTAATTAAAGATAACTTTAATAAATAACTTCTATATTTCGGCAACGTCACGCTGCCATCTTCAGGAACATAAAGATATGGTATGTGCACGCAGGCACTAACAAAAGCAAATGAGGAAGAAAGCAAGAAACTAATATTGTTCCTAAAGTCCTAATGGTGCCCTCTGGTGGGCTAATTTGGTTGTTTTGGCAGTTGGGCTGAAGTTCTCAAAATGTAGGTCTCCCAAATTTGGGGTAGTTTAAGACAACCAAATTAGCCCACCAGAGGGCACCATCAGGACTTTAGGAACAATATTAGTTTCTTGCTTTCTTCCTCATTTGCTTTTTGTTAGTGCCTGCGTGCACACATACCATATCTTTATGTTCCTCAAGATGTCAGCGTGAAGTTGCCGAAATATAGAAATTATTTATTAAAGTTATCTTTAATTAATATACTTTATATGCGTTGTTAATTCCGTAAACTAATTACCAGTTATGTATGACCAATGTATAAGCCTTGCTACTACTGATAAATAGGCTCTAGAATGATGTGGCATGTGACAGGTTGCTCTGTCCTGTTGGAATACCTGTACATGAAATGGAATGTTTTTTTGCATGATACATCCTATGCAAATCCTGGGTGAACAGAACTAACACATTCTTGATATAACATTTGCTATTCAAGGTCACAATTTCACCACCCTTTTTAATGAAGTAGGGCTCAATTATGCCATGGCTAGAAACTGCACACTGTGTGCAGTGAGTTTCTCACTGACTTTCTCACTGTGAAGAGGTTTCTTTTGGACAAATTCAGGTCTCGAGAAACCAAGAAACCTGTAGGTTCATCTGTTTACATGACTGACTTAGATGGAAATGTGCTTCATCCAAAAACCAGACACTATGGAGGAGGGACGGATCTTCATACACTCCCAGTATGTCGAAACCTCTCAATTAAGGCACTGATGACACTGTTGCCTGGGGTGCTTACTGAAATTATGAACAAACTGCTCACAAACATGTTGTAGGTTTGGACCATTTGCTGTACCAAATCTGCATGAATGAAAATAATGCTCTACAGTAAACATCTTTTCTTCCAATGTCAACACCACTGCTACAGCTGAATGTAATGGTGTAGACTCTACACGTGCTCTTCTATGAATGTGCATGCAATCGAATGGCATATCTCATAGCGTTTTTGTGTGTGTGTGTGTGGGGGGGGGGGGGGCTTGAAGTTCAGTACCTTTTTTTTTTTTTTTTTGCACTATACCATAGGTTGGCTCGTGATAGGAGGAAATCCCTACTAAATATAGGTATATACTTATCTTTTTATGGGATGCTTAAGGGTCAAAGCTGTATAACTGAGAGGAGACCTCCACATAGCCTTTAAAAGCAATGCGGTGAACCGACCAGGGCTTCTGACCCTATGTTCAATCCTCACCTTCTCGTGGTGGACGCTGTTGGTTATCTACTTGGATACTGAACAAACGAGGATGGGCTGGCAATTTGGGATTTAGCCGACCAAATGGTATTCTTATTGGTGAAGCCAAAATAAAAAATGATGGTACAACATGACAAAATTTCATGCCGGCTGGGGCATCGCCCGGTTAAACAAGCCCCCCCCCCCCAGTTGTTTTCACCAGGGAACCAGGGCGAACAGCGAAAAGTCAGCTACTGGAACAAATCTGAAAACAAACCCCAACTCAACATCACCAGAGTTAAAGATCGGTACTATCAACATAACAAGCCTGAATGGCAAAGAAATGGAGCTAGCTGAGGAATTAGATAAGTACCAGATCGACATAATAGGGGTGATTGAAACAAAAAAGACAAAAACTGGTGAGATCTTTCTGAGCAATAAATACAAAATGTTATATTCAGGCAATGACAATCAAGGAAAAGAAGGAGTAGCCATAGTATTCAACACAAAATACGAGGCTAATCTTCTTGAATGGCAGTCAGTCTCAAGTAGAGTAATGTGGGCAAATATGAGAATGGGGAACTGGACAATGAGACTTATTTGTACCTATGGTCCCACAGAGGGTTCTACTATGGTAGAAGTGGAGGAATTTTTAGAAAAAGCAACTGACACAATGAAAAAGGAAAAGTTAGTCCTTGTTGGGGATCTAAATAGCAGAGTAGGAAATGATTGTGAGACATACAAAAATATTTTGGGAAAATTTGGAGAAAAGAGCAAAGCTAATAACAATGGCAAATATCTGTTGGATTTCTGCTCGGGACATGGACTGGTTATTACTAACGCCATGTTCCAACATAAAAATGTGCACAAATTCACATGGAGAGAAGAGGCTAGGAATAAGAAAAGTCTCATTGACTATGTTATCGTTGATAGTGATGTTTTCTCCCTGGTGCAGGACACCAGAGTGCACAGAGGATTTGAAATTGGAAGTGATCGCTATTTAGTCTTGAGCAGGATAAAATTGAATTTCATATTGAAAAGAATAACATGTACGAAAGTTTTAAAGCGAATAAAAGTTGAGCAGCTCTCAGATGTGAACTATAGACTAAAATACATAAAGATTATTGAAGAAAAAATGAAAGAATTTGAGAACAGGAATCAAACTTTGGAGATTCAGTGGCAAACTGTGAAGAAAACATTGATTGATTCTGCTGGAGAGGCATGTGGTGAGGTTGTCTGCAAGGATAAAAAAATCAGAACTCCCTGGTGGACACAGGAAGTTAAAGAGGCAGTGAAGGAAAAGAAGAAAGCATATCAAAAGTTCCTGGCAAATAAGTCAGCCTTTACTCTTACAGAATACAGAGACAAATGTAAGAAAGCTAAACAGTGTGTAAAACTAGCTAAACCAAAGTCATGGGAGGACTTTGGCAAGAATATAGAAAATAAATATCACGAAGGTGGCAAAATATTCTGGAGGTTGTTGAAGAAGCTTAGGAATGGAGGATAGAGTGCTGTAAATGGAGTTAGAGATGATAAAGGTGACATGAAAACAGGAGAAAAAGATATCCTTGAAGTATGGAGGAATTACTTTGAAAAACTGCTAAATGAAACAAGCAGTGATGACAGCACAGTGGTAAAAAACACTGACCAGGCATGCAGTCAGGAATACATATCCATACTTGAAGTAGAAAAAGTCATCAAAGGCTTCAATGTGGAAAGGCAGCTGGAGTAGATGATATTCTATCAGAAATGCTGAAATATGGTGGTATAAGAGTCTTACAGTGGCTGCACTGCATAGCTCAGAAAGCCTGGACAAAGGGACGAATTCCTGATGATTGGAGCTCTACTCCAATCATCAGGAATTGGTCCCTCTTTTTATGTATAGTACCCATATATAAAAAGGGAAATAAAACTGAATGTGAGAATTACAGAGGTATTTCCCTACTGAGTGTTCCTGGCAAGATCTATGCAAGTATACTTGAGAAACGGTTGAGAAGAATTGTGGAAGAAAAGCTTGGTGAAGAACAAGCTGGATTCAGGCCAAATAGAGGCTGTCAGGATCAAATCTTCACTTTACGACAAATAGTCGAGAAAGCATGGGAATATAACAAAGATCTGTATTTAAGTTTTGTAGATCTGGAAAAGGCATATGACAAGGTGCCAAGAGAGAAGCTATTCAATACGCTGCAGTTATATGGTGTCAATGGGACATTATATCAAGCAATACTTAGTCTTTATTTGAGTTGTAAGTCAGCAGTTAGAATTGAAGGAAGTACAGGAAGATGGTTTAATGTTAAATCTGGTGTGAGACAAGGATGTACATTCTCCCCTCTGTTATTCATTATCTATATGGATCACATTATGAAGGAAAGTGGTATTAAACATGATATCAAAATTGCAGATGTTAATGTCAGCTCTTTGCTTTATGCGGATGATGTTATACTTCTAAATAAATCCGCTACAAGTCTGCAAGATTCTCTGACTAAATTGAATAGCTGTTGTAATAGATATGGTATGAAGGTGAGCACTAAAAGACAAAGACAATGAAAATAGGCAGAATCATTGAAAATGTCAAATGTGTTGTGAATGGAGAACCTGTGGAATAAGTAAAATATTTCAGCTACTTAGGCACGATTTTTACTGAAGATGGTAAATTAAATATAGAAATAGACATCAGAATCAACAAAGCTGGTATGGTGGGAAGTCAATTGAATAAATTCATATGGAATAAAAGAGAAATTAGTCAGAACGCTAAATTAGATGTATACAAGACAGTGTTCAAACCAGTTTTAACTTATGGATCTGAGAGCTGGGTCAGAAGTAAAACACTTGACCAAAGACTAGTGGCTGCAGATATGAGAGTCCTGAGAAAGATTATAGGCGTGAACAGATGGCATCAATGGCAATATGATATTAAAAATGAGGATATTAGGAAAGAACTTGACATTGTCAGCATCCAGGAATGCGTTAGCAGAGCTAATCTCAGGTGGTATGGTCACCTAAACAAAATGGGCGAGGAAAGATTAGCAAAACAAGTGTTCTCTGCCAGGGTGGCAGCAAAAGCGACCCAGTGGTAGACCAAGATATAGGTGGATTGATACGGTACAAAGTGCCTTAGACGATAGAAATATAAGATCTGATAATGTTGGAGTCTTGACAAGTAACAGACTGATTTGGAGGAAAATTATAGATAGGAAGTTAGTAATGATATAATTTTTTCATGTAGTACTATCATATCCTGTACCACCCGTTGTGGGTACATGGCAACAATTTGATGATGATGATTAGCTTTTTATTATTATTTGCAAGTAATTAGTAAAAGGCATGAAGTGGCACAGGCAAAAAATGAGGTATAGAAATTAAACATTAAAATTTTGGAATAGTTTATTAATTGGTACTGAATTAAAAAAAAAAAAAAACACCATGGAAACTGCTGATAGTTAATAATGCTGCTGAGTTTGCTGAATGAACTGCTTAGATTGATTAATGATATTACCTCTCTCTCTCTCTCTCTCTCTTGGAATGGCTGAAATGGCAAATAGAATTTTTCATTGTTTCCAAAATTGCTTTTCCAATATTGTGAATGTTACTGGATTGTGTGAACCCAGTTACTTGGTCACCTGTAGGAGTGGCATCAGTAAAGCTTTCAGAAATGTGAAAAATTTAGGATATTAAAACAACATTCAAATGATTCATCTAAAAATAGTGGCCCTTCTATCCCTAAAGCCCCCACCTGTTTGATGCAAACATCTGGATTTATATGAAATAAACTGCCAGTGTTGTATTCCATATTTAGGTCAAACAGGGTGTTTGAAAAGAGGGGAGGGAAAACATTAAAAAATGAACATTGTGCAAAAAAGATAAGACAGTCACTGTAGTAAGTGTTTTTGTTGCTGTTTTTTATTTTATATGAAGTGAAAAATGTACAAGAAATTAAATGGGAACTGATATGAGTATAGTTTTCCCCCCTTCCCACTAACAAAGACCCACTTCCTATATTTAGGATACCAAAGCCCTCAGCATTGCTACACTCAGAGCAACACTCTAGCTGTAGTTAAGTGTGCCTTGCTGGTTGGTCTCTTGCTCTGGGACATTTGAAAAAATTTTTAGCTTGTAGCCAAAAATCCTGTGGGGAAGTGATTACAAAAGCGAGGATCCATGTATGCATTATTTGAAAATCTGGACGATGTATTCATTGGAAAAAACAGTAACGAGAAGCCTGTTCCAAAGAACAGAGGTAGACGAAATGAAGAAAGAAGATGAGAAGTTGGTTTCATATGTTAGCAGTTGAATTATGTATGAATGTTGACTAATGTCATTTTTGGGTGAATGTTGAGAGGCAGTTCAATGGAGCAACACCCACTGAGCTGGCTACCAACATTTTTCCAAGCATAATAAGACATAAATGTAGAAATTCACTTATTTGCTTATTCTATTGTCTACTTCCACATTTAATTTGCTATCTTTACTAAAAATTGTGCCCACATAGTTGAAATGTTTGTTACGTAGGGTATTCAGGATGCAGCTGTCTTTAATGCTGAAAATCTGTGTTCACAGTCAGTCTTTTTATTGCTGATTTCCTTGCCAAATTTGTTACAGCAGTTATTCAATTTAGTTAAGGATTCAATCTTGCATAGACTTGTACTGGATTAATTTAAGAGTGCAGTATCATCTGCATAAAATAGAGCTGAAATTAACATCTCTAATTATGATATCAAGTTTAACATCACTTTCCTTCATAATGTGATCCATGTATAAGGGGGACCGGAAAGTAATCGATTATTTTTAATAGATCATGTTTAGGCGATTGTTTTTTCTTAAATAACGCATAAATTATTAAATTTGATTTTTATTAAATATTAGCATTACTTTTCTATTTAAAAAAATCTTTGTTTTTTTTTTTTTAATTATTTTTTTAATATGGCAGACTTTAAAGTTGAAGAGCACCATTTACATCATTGTATGCTGTTTTTGTTTCGCCAAGGAAAGAAAGAATGCTACCGAGGCTACCAAAATCATTTGCTCAACTAATGGAGACGTATTGAAGGTTAACAAATGACAGCGATGGTTTAGGAGATTTGCAGAAAAAAATTTGGATCTCTCTGATCGTCCTCGATCTGGAAGACCTCTTACTCTAGATGATAATGCTCTTAAGACTCTCGTTGAATCAGATCCAAAACAAACCATACAAGAATTAGCAGAGAAACTTAATTCATCATGGTCAACTGTCCAAGAGCACTTACATAAGAGTGGCAAGGTTCTTAAACAGGGTGTATGGGTACCGCATGAGCTGTCAGAAAACAATAAAGCACAGAGACAGGCGATTTACAATTCGTTATTGACCAGACAACAAAATGACCCTTTTTTGGAACGAGTCGTAACTAGTGACGAAAAATGGTTACGGTGTAAGAATAATAAATGCAAAAAACAAAATCCAAATCAAACTCCAGTTCCAACACCTAAAGATGAATTTCATCCACAAAAGGTTCTGTTGTGCATTTGGTGGAATATTCATGGAATTATTCATTACGAACTCATGAAACAAGGTAAGACTATCACAGCAGCCATCTACTGTGAACAATTAGAGCGACTACATCAAGCATTGTTAATCAAACGTCCTGTGCTTGTCAACCGAAAAGGGATAATTTTGCAGCAAGATAATGCAAAACCACATTCTGCAAGAATGACTCAAGAAAAAATTAGGCAATTAGGATGAGAACTTCTATCGCATCCTCCATATTCGCCAGATATTGCCACCTAGTGACTATCACTTATTCAGGTCCTTAGAACACAGCATAAGAAATAAAACCTTCCTTTTGCAAGATGATGTCCAAAGGAGTTTGATATCAGTTTTTGTCTCCAAAGAAAAAACAATTTTCAAAAAAGGAATTCTAAACTTAGTAGATCGTTGGAATAAGGTTATAATTAACGATGGTGATTATAAAATTGAAAAATGTTAATTTGTTCTTTAATAAAATTTATATTAAAAATGTAGTTCAAAAAATTGATTAGTTTCCGGTCCCCCCTTATAGATGACAAATTGTAGTGTAGATAATGTGTATCCTTATCTTTCACCTGATTTTACATCAAACCATCCAATCTACTTTCAGTTCTGATTTAAAACTTAAATGCAAATTGTATATTATCCTGTATAATTTTCCATTTACACCATATTATTTTAGTGTTTTCTCTTGTCATATTCTTTTAAAAAATTTACAAAAGTTAAATGCTGACACTTATTATATTCTCATGATGTCTCAGCTGTTTGTCTTAAAGAGAAAAAAGTAGATATTCGACCTGAAATGCTTAAGTATGAAGATATAAAAGTTTTGTACTGGGCCTTCAGAGGGCCTGGGCAGAAGATCAAATTCAAATGATTGCAGTAGAGCTTTAATAGTTTTCATCTATGAAAAAATGATGTGAAAATTAGTGTCATTTGTTTTTAAGTGTTCCAGGTAAGATTTATGCAAGCATACTTTAAAAGAAGCTGAGAAAGACTTTCCCAGGCCAAATAGAGGTTATGAAGATCAGATTTTCACTTTATGACAGAAAGTTGAGAAATCATGGGAATATGACAAGGATCTGTACTAAAGTTTTGTAGATCTGGAAAAGGCATATGACAAGATGCCCAGGGAAAAGCTTTTCAAAACATTACAGATAATTGGGGTAAATTATCCATTATCCAGAGCAATACATAGTCTGTATTTAAGTTGTAAGTCAACAGTTTCAATTGAAGGAAATACAGCAAGATGGTTTGATGTAAAATTGGGTGTAAGACAAGGATGTACATATCTCCACTCTTATTCATCATCTATATTTATCACATTAGAGTTGGAGATCTCAAACTGAGCGCTTTACTTTATGAAGATGATGTTGTACTCTAAAACACATCAAGTGCAAGTCTCCAGGATTCTCTAACTAAACCGAATAACAGCTGTAGCAAATTTATCATGAAAATCAGCAATAAAAAGACTAAAACTATGAAAATAGTCAGGAACATAGAAAACTCCAGCTGCATTCTGAATGGAGCCTATAGAACAGATAAAATATTTCAGCTATTCAGGTACAGTTTTTAGTGAAGAGGGTAAATTAAATATAGAAATAGACAACAGAATAAGCAAGCTGGTATAGTGGGTAGCCAGTTGAATCAATTTATATGGAATAAGAGAGAAATTAGCCAAAACACTAAACTAAACAGTATACAAGATGGTGTTGAAACCTGTTTTCAGTTAAGGATCAGCGAGTTGGGTGAGAAATAAAGCACTTGATCAGAGATTAGAGATCACAGAAATGAGAGTTAGAAAAATTAGGAGCCTGAACAGATGGCATCAGTGGCAGAACTATATTAAAAATGAATACATTATGATGGAACTCGACATTATTTGCATTCAAGAATGTGTGAACAGGGCTAATCTAAGGTGGTATGGTTACTTAAATAAAATGGGAGAGGAAAGATTAGCAGTTTTAAACAGGTGTTTGATGGCAGGGAAAAGACCAAGGCCTAGGTTGATTGGATAATATTCTAATTGAATCATTCCAGTTTTGTGGCCACATTTTTATTAAAAAAAGACTGTTTTTTAAAACTAACATGTACTAAAAAACAAACCCGACAAGTTTCGTTAGTCGTCAGACTGATCTTCAGGGGTAAAGATAACTAACAGTTTAAAGCACAAACTATAAGAAATTACAAAAAAATAAGTTCATTTATTGGTATTATGAACATCAAAAAAGTTCGTTAAAAAACTGAATAACAGATCTATAGAACTGTTAATACGTGTTAGCTGAAAACGATGCTATTTGATGTCGTGTTCTGTGGTTCACTTTCACTCTGTCCGAGGTCTGAACCGGGTAAATTTTTAATAAACACCTCACCAAACTTGGTTTAAAATCAAGCCTTGATTTTTATTGCATTGTGTAGGGATTTTAATCATATTTGCTGCCTCTTTGAATTTTCTTGTGAAACAGTTTTTATCAATGTAGGACATGTTTGTTCTGTCCCAGAGTACATCATGACCAGTAGAAGCTATGTGAAATGCCAAGCCAGACTTATTTTCTCTCTTTTTTTGTACGTCCTTTTGATGTTCCCTCATGCAGATTTCTCCCGATCTCCCCCATCTGGCCTACATAGCAGATGCCACAGGAACAGAGAATATTATAAACTCCTGGTTTTTTCATTGAGTGATGTGGAGGTTTTGGAGGATGAAGAGATTTTGATATTTTTTCAAGTGGAAGGAAAGTCACTTTTATGTTGTACTTGTAGAGAAGTTTGCTAATTTATCTGTTACATTTTTGATATAAGGAAGGGTGACTGCGTTCTTGAAGTCTTGTTTATTTAAGTTTCTTGTAGGTGCTGTATTGAGAATTTTCTTAATTGTCTTAGTTTTGAAATCATTCAGTTGTAGGATCTGTGTTAAGTATTGTATTTCTTCTTTCCGCTTTTCTTCTGTACCGAGGATGCTGTATGCTTTATCCCTTAAGGTTTTTATGAGGCCTATTTTTTGCTTGGGATGGTGGTGTGAGGTAGCATAAAGGAATCTTCCTGTGTTTGTTGGCTTTCTATAAATGAAGAACGATAATCTGTTTTTTCTTTCATTTATTTCTATAAGGATGTCTACAAAAAGGAAGTTATTTGTTTTCTTCTAGTTCCAGAGTAAATTTTATGTTAGGATGTAGTTATTAAGATAGTCTTTAAATGCAGTCAGTTCTAGTGCTGTTCCTGACCAAATGAAGATATCGTCCACATAGCGGAGCCAAATTTTTGGTTTGATTTTGGATTGATACTGTACAAAGTGCCTTAGACGATAGAAATATGAGATCTGATAATGTTGGAGTCTTGACAAGTAACAGACTGATTTGGAGGAAAATTGTAGATAGGAAGTTAGTAATGATGTAAATTTTTCATGTAGTACTATCATATCCTGTACATCCATTGAGGGTACATGACAGGAATTTGATGATGATGACTAATTTGGAAGACTCCAACTTAGTTGATAGGAGATTAATAATAATGTAAAGTTAACCATGTAGTTATGTCATAATAGCCTTGGATACCCATTGTGTGCATGTTAGGAAATTGCTGATGATGGCTATTCTATCCTTAAATGCATTTCAAAACACTAGCTTTATATCAAACCAATGAATCATCACAAATGTAGTCTTGAAATATGGCCATAAGACTTACCAAATACACACAAACACAGTGTGTCCGAAAAAGAACTCCGGGGTTTTCAATGAAATTTATATTAAGACATTTTGAAACAGAAATGTATGAAGCATATATCATCAAAGTACAATGTCACAAGTTTGATTACCTGTTAGTGTAACTCAATGTGTGCACCATTTACAGCCCTACAGACATGAAAACGGAATTCATTCTTAGACTACACTCCGGTAAGCATATCCATGGGAATTGATACTAAGATTGCTGTTATTCTTACTTAATTAAAACTGTCCAAAGGAATTTCAGGCTGGATTATTGTAGGAATGCTGAGTATCAAAAGCATCCATAAGTGGCATCAACAGTTCTGGGAAACAGGAAGTGTTTTAAAAGTATACTCACCAGATAGGCCTACACCAAGTGCAGAAAACTTGGAGTGAATTCAACTGTCTTTCCAGTGTAGCCTGAAACGTTCAGTTCGTAGTGTGAGTCATCACACTACGAACTAAACAATCTAAAAACTCACATAAGCATCTTTTTTTGCTTGTCCTATTATAATTACGTAATAGTAAAATATAGGGGGTCGATAAAACGTCAAGAAACTCTTGAAGGGGTCGATGGGCAAATAACTTTGGCGACCCCTGGTTTACATGAACATATAAATTCAAATAAAATAGACATTTACAATGAAATATACTTTATTTATTTATTATTATTATTTTGATAAGGGGGTACTTGGTAATTATGAAAATCTAAGAAGGGTATGCGGATATCTGAAGTTTGAGAAACATTGCACTAGATCAACCAGACTAGCATCATGACTGATGAAACATCCATCATAACCTCCTTATTTCCATCTCAGTTATTCAGAAGGAACAGAGTTAGCAATGATTGTACCTTTAATTTTGAATTTGGTAAATTATAGTCTAAATTGCTATTACTCTAGTTAAAACATATACACACACAAAATCAAATTGGAATTTGATTGTGGATCCTGGATGATGATTCATGCTTGCATCTTTATAGTTTTCTGCCACAAACTGCTATTTTATGTACATTTTTTTGCATAGTGTATTTTTGGTTAATCTTATATTTTTTTTAACACCTCATCAGAGTGGACATCAGTCCAAGTAATTAATTCATTAGTTTACTCAAGATTTTCATTTAAAATGGCATTCTGGCTCTTACCCAATGATTAAATTTTAATTAGCAAGTATTAGAAGATGTGATCACCATGACATATGATGCTTTTCATATTTAGTTGTTAATTTCCTAAACATCACGCAATACATATATAAAGCATAATGTAATATTTTTTCCATGAAAAAGAAAAAAAAAACTCTCAAGATAATTACCATGTTTGCTAAAGTGCATTACTTTTCTTCATTAGCAGATATGATTGTGAGAAAAACAGAATTGAATAAATTTTTTTAATTAAAGCTGTTTTGATTTTCCACCCTTAGGAGGAAGGAAACAGCCAAGCAGTAATGAGAAAGACTGTTACAGGAACAGACGCAGATTTACGCCGATTATCACTGAGAGATGCAAAGCATCTGTTGTTAAGAAAGTTTAATATACCTGAAGAAGAAGTAAGTTTGGTGCTGTTTTTAAAACTTATAATCAGTTGATAATTTGTTATTATGAATAATGTGTATAGAATTGCTGTACACAATTTTTCCCTTTTCACAGAATTATAATTTTATTAAGAAATTATATACACACACACACAGCTTGGAAAAAAAGTCAACGGACATCCCCATAAGAAAGGTGCATTGTGCCATGTAACAAGTCATATGTTTCTAGCTTGCATAAATTGAAGGAATATGATGCTACTAAGTTAGTGCAACTTTGTTAAATGGGTAAAATGGCTTCAAGAAGGGAACCGACAGAGTTTGAAAGAGGCATTGGGAAGGATGCCATGTCGCATCCCTATCTGTTTGACAAACTGTTGACAATTCATTTAACTGTCTAGGATGTATGATTACATATGAAAAAGATAATAAACCTAAAAATTGCAAAATATTTAAAAATAACAGGTGTAATTAACTCTATATTTAAACCTAACCTAGTACAAAAAACAATCCAGACTAAAAGTATACAATACATTAGCCCTACCAGTCCTATTGAATGGAAGTGAAATCTGGACAATAAAACAAAACGACAAAGATTAACAACAGCTGAAGCGAAGTTTATGAAAACTTCGATTGTAAGCAAAGTATACTCTATTTGATCACAAAAGAAATTAAGAAATTATGAAAGAATTAAACCAGGAATCAGTAATAGAAAAAAATAAAAAATATAAATATAAATGGATGGAACACGTTAAAAGAATGAAAACAGAAAGATTTCCAAACAAGTCTTGAATTACAAACCATTAGGAAAAAGAAAACCAAGATGTCCTCTTAAGAGATTCAATGATGACTTCTAAGGCCAGAACAGGCCATTCTAGGCCTAAATCCTTGACAAGCATAATGATGAAAAATATATATATACATAACATATATCTGTTTTGTTATTTATTAATTATCATTTCTTATGTTCCTATATGTCACTTTAGCCTCGGTGTTTATATCATTTATCATCTCTGATCCATTTTACAGTATTCTTTCCGGCATTTGGAAGCTTTCATAGTATGCCCTAGTTAGTATGAGATTTCATCATGTTGCCATCATCTTTGTTTCAGTTTAATACATTTTGGTTGGATAAGTCCCAAATTGCCATTACCTACTCTCCAAGTATGTCTTAAACTGAAACAAAGATGATGGCAACATGATGAAATCTCATACCAGCTAGGGCATGCTATGAAAGCTTCTAAGTGCAGGAAAGAATACTGTAAAACGGATCGGAGATGATAAGTTTAGTCACTTTTACACCCAGCTCTCTCTTGCACTGTTTTCTATACTCTCTTATGGCATCTGCTGACTGTCAGTGTGTGTTCTTTTCCAGGACTACCTGTTGAACATTGTGTGTCCACCATAGGATTTTGATTTCTCTATCCTTGCAAAGAGTTTTGCATGCCTCCTTATCTGAATCAATGTTTTCTTCAGTTTGCCATAATATTTGAATAATTGAGTTTACAGTTTGCTTCTGAAAGCTTCTCAACATCATCATCAAATTCCTGCCATGTACCCTCAAGGGGTACAGGATATGACAGTACTACATGAAAAAATTACATCATTACTAACTTCCTATCTACAATTTTCCTCCAAATCAGTCTGTTACTTGTCAAGACTCCAATATTATCAGATCTTATATTTCTATCGTCTGAGGCACTTTGTACCATATCAATCCACCTATATCTTGGTCTACCTCTGGGTCGTTTTGCTGCCACCCTGGCAGAGAACACTTGTTTTGCTAATCTTTCCTCTCCCATTCTATTTAAGTGACCATACCACCTGAGATTAGCTCTGCTAACGCATTCCTGGATGCTGACAGTGTCAAGTTCTTTCCTAATATCCTCGTTTTTAATATGATATTGCTATTGATGCCATCTGTTCACGCCTCTAATCTTTCTCATATCTGCAGTCTCTAGTCTTTAGTCAAGTGTTTTACTTCTGACCCAGCTCTCAGATCCATAAGTTAAAACTGGTTTGAACACTGTCTTGTATACAGCTAATTTAGTGTTCCGACTAATTTCTCTCTTATTCCATATGAATTTATTCAATTGACTTCCCACCATACCAGCTTTGCGCATTCTGTTGTCTATTTCTATATTTAATTTACCATCTTCAGTAAAAATCGTGCCTAAGTAGCTGAAATGTTTTACTTGTTTCACAGGTTCTCCATTCACAACACAGTTGACATTTTCAATGATTCTGCCTATTTTCATTGTCTTTGTCTTTTTATTGCTGACCTTCATACCATATCTATTACAACAGCAATTGAATTTAGTCAGAGAATCTTACAGACTTGTAGCTGATTTATTTAGAAGTATAACATCATCCGCATAAAGCAAAGAGCTGACATTAACATCTCCAATTTTGATATCAGGTTTAATACCACTTTACTTCATAATGTGATCCATATAGATAATGAATAACAGAGGGGATAATGTACATCCTTGTCTCACACCAGATTTAACATTAAACCATCTTCCTGTACTTCCTTCAATTCTAACTGCTGATTTACAACTCAAATAAAGACTAAGTATTGCTTGTTATAATGCCCCATTGACACCATATAACTGCAGCGTATTGAATAGCTTCTCTCTTGGCACCTTGTCATATTCCTTTTCCAAATCGACAAAACTTAAATACAGATCTTTGTTATATTCCCATGCTTTCTCGACTATTTGTCGTAAAGTGAAGATCTGATCCTGACAGCCTCTATTTGGCCTGAATCCAGCTTGTTCTTCACCAAGCTTTTCTTCCACAATTCTTCTCAACCGTTTCTCAAGTATACTTGCATAGATCTTGCCAGGAACGCTCAGTAGGGAAATACCTCTGTAATTGTCACATTAAGTTTTATTTCCCTTTTTATATATGGGTACTATGAGAGCTCTACTCCAATCATCAGGAATTCGTCCCTCTGTCCAGGCTTTCTGAACTATGCAGTGTGGCCACTGTAAGACTTTTATACCATAATACTTCAGCATTTCTGGTCGAATATCATCTAGTCCAGCTGCCTTTCCACATTTCAAGACTTTGATGGCTTTTTCTACTTCAATTATGGATATGTATTCCTGACTGCATGCCTGGTCAGTGTTTTTTATCACTGTGCTGTCATCACTGCTTGTTTCATTTAGCAGTTTTTCAAAGTAATTACTCCATACTTCAAGGATATCTTTTTCTACCGTTTTCATGTCACCTTTATCATCTCTAACTCCTTTTACAGCACTCTTTCCTCCATTCCTAAACTTCTTCAACAACCTCTAGAATATTTTGCCACTTTCTTGATATTTATTTTCTATATTCTTGCCAAAGTCCTCCCATGACTTTGGTTTAGCTAGTTTTACACACTGTTTAGCTTTCTTACATTTGTCTCTGTATCCTCAAAGAGCACATGCTGACTTATTTGTGAGGAACTTTTGATGTGCTTTCTTCTTTTCCTTCACTGCCTCTTTAACTTCCTGTGTCCACCAGGGAGTTCTGATTTTTTTATCCTTGCACACAACCTCACCACATACCTCTCTGGCAGAAGCAATCAATGTTTTCTTCACAGTTTGCCACTGAATCTCCAAGGTTTGATTCCTGTTCTCAAACTCTTTCATTTTCTTTTCGATAATCTTTCTGTATTTTATCTACAGTTCACATCTGAGAGCTGCTCAACTTTTATTCGCTTTAAAACTTTCTCACATGTTATTCTTTTCAATATGAAATTCAATTTTATGCTGCTCAAGACTAAATAGTGACCACTTCCAATTTCAAATCCTCTGTACACTCTGGTGTCCTGCACCATGGAGAAAACATCACTATCAACAATAACATAGTCAATGAGACTTTTCTTATTCCTAGCCTCTTCTCTCCATGTGAATTTGTGCACATTTTTATGTTGGAAAATGGTGTTAGTAATAACCAGTCCATGTCCTGAGCAGAAATCCAACAGATATTTGCCATTGTTATTAGCTTTGCTCTTTTCTCCAAATTTTCCCAAAATATTTTTGAATGTCTCACAATCATTTCCTACTCTGCTATTTAGATCCCCAACAAGGACCAACTTTTCCTTTTTCATTGTGTTAGTTGCTTTTTCTAACGCGTCAAAAAATTTCTCCACTTCTACCTTAGTAGAACCTTCTGTGGGACCATAGGCACAAATAAGTCTCATTGTCCAGTTCCCCATTCTCATATTTGCCCACATTACTCTACTTGAGACTGACTGCCATTCAAGAAGATTAGCCTCGTATTTTGTGTTGAATACTATGGCTACTCCTTCTTTTCCTTGATTGTCATTGCCTGAATATAACATTTTGTATTTATTGCTCAGAAAGATCTCACCAGTTTTGGTCTTTTTTGTTTCAGTCACCCCTATTATGTCGATCTGGTACTTATCTAATTCCTCAGCTAGCTCCATTTCTTTGCCATTCAGGCTTCTTACGTTGATAGTACCGATCTTTAACTCTGGTGATGTTGAGTTGGGGTTTGTTTTCAGATTTGTTCTAGTAGCTGACGTTTCGCTGTTCGCCCAGGTTCCATGGCGAAAACAACGGGGGCCCTTGTTTAACCAGGCGATGCCCCAGCCGACATGAAATTTTGTCATGTTGTACCATTATTTTTTATTTTGGTTTAACCAATAAGAATACAATTTGGTTGGCTAAATCCCAAATTGCCAGCCGATCCTCGTTCGTTCAGTATCAAAGTAGATATCCAACAGGGTGCACCACGAGAAGGTGAGGATTGGACATTAGGTCAGAAGCCCTGGTCGGTTCTCTGCATTCCTTTAAAGGCTATGTGGAGGTCTCCTCTCAGTTATATAGCTTTGACCCTTAAGCAAGCTTCTCAACTTTGATTTCTTTTAAAATTTTCATGATACATATTTTTCTTTTCAATGTGATATCTTTATTTATTCTGCTTAAAACTAAGTGGTATTGACTCCTAATTTTGAATTTCCCATTTAATTGTTTGCCTTTAGAATGACATTATTTTTTTATTTAATGCGATCTCACTGTTTTATTCTCTTTTTAGTTCTAAGACACTAATTGTGACCACACAGTGCTTCTCTAATTCTGCTTGTTTGACTGCTTTTCTGTTGATAGTTCTTACATAGATGATGCTTGTCGAAAAAGTCAGGTACATTCCAGTAGCTGACTTTTCACTGTGTGCTCTGGTTCCTTGACAAACACATTAGGAACCTTGTCCTAGATAGCATGAAATTTCATCATGTTGTTCTGTCGTTTTATTTTGGTTTCAGCCAATAACAATACAGTTTCATTAGCAAAATCCCAGATTTTCAGCCCATTTCTTGTTTATTAATTTTTCCAGGGGATAAAGTTGATAGGTCTAATAACTGGACACACCGTATGAAGGTGGGGTTTGGACATTAAGTTAGTTTCCCAGTTCATTCTTCACATTTCATTAAAAGGCTATGTAGAGGGTTTCCTTTCAGTTATCAGAGTTTGGCCCATAATTGATCCTCACACTAATTATCAAAAAATGAATAAATAAGGAAAAATTCATTGTTAAAAACAGGGTTATCTAGTACAATTTCTATTTATGTTGTAAACTAGTTAGTTGAATTCATATTGAAAGAACTTGGGAGGGAAGCAGACATCATCTACTAGTAATAAGAAATCCCAATCTCTTCTCTTGTATTCCTGCCATTGCTAGAAAAGTATAATTATCCATACAAGGGCCTTTAAAAAGAGGACGTGTGCAGAGAGAGTGAGTAGTGGTAGTGAGATTACAGTGAAAATTACAATGTATTTTTATAAGGTCTTTGTAATTTTGTTACAAAATTAATTATTTTCTAACAGAATTCTTCATGTTTCTGAGTAAGCATTTCTGTCACTTCTAACAGACATATTTCTTTTTTTATTTTTTCAGATTAAAAAATTATCACGATGGGAAATTATTGATTTAATTCGTACTTTATGCACAGAACAAGCTAAAGCTGGGGAAGAAGGTAAGAATAAAATTAATATACCATACTACTGTATTTTTACTTATAAATATCATCCACAGTCAGTTGAATTTAGGTAAACATAGGTGTGTGTGTGTGTGTGTGTGTGTGCGTGCGTGCGTGCGTGCTTAAAGAGGAAGGGTGGGGTTATGGAAGCAGTAGTTAACTAATGAACTAACCAAACTAGATACCTATATTTCACTTCTAGTAATCTTGGTTTTATAGTATATATGCAAGGTCTACATGTTTCAAGGCTACATGTTTCATATATATATATATATACATCATCATCAAATACCTGCCATGTACCCTCAAAGGGTGTATAAGATATGATAGTACTACATGAAAAAAATTATATCATTACTAACTTCCTATCTACAATTTTCCTCCAAATCAGTCTGTTATTTGTCAAGACTCCAACATTATCAGATCTTATATTTCTATCGTCTAAGGCACTTTGTATCGTATCAATCCACCTATATCTTGGTCTACCACTGGGTCGCTTTTGCTGCCAACCTGGCAGAGAACACTTGTTTTGCTAATCTTTTCTCGCCAATTCTGTTTAGGTGACCATACCACCTGAGATTAGCTCTGCTAATGCATTCCTGGATGCTGACAATGTCAAGTTCTTTCCTAATACCCTCGTTTTTAATATGATATTGCTATTGATGCCATCCGTTCATGCCTCTAATCTTTCTCAGGACTCTCATATCTGCGGTCTCTAGTGTTTGGTCAAGTGTTTTACTTCTGACCCAGCTCTCAGATCCATAAGTTAAAACTGGTTTGAACACTATCTTGTATACAGCTAATTTGGTGTTCCGACTAATTTCTCTCTTATTCCATATGAATTTATTCAATTGATTTCCTACTATACCAGCATTGCTGATTTTGTTGTCTATTTCTATATTTAATTTACCATCTTCAGTAAAAATCGTGCTTAAGTAGCTGAAAAGAAATTATTGTTGTGGCAGATACGAATGATTTGAAAGGAGACAAAATGGAAATGATAGAAGACCTGAATGAATTGTTTGAGGTAGCAAAAGAAAAGAGTGAGAGAGTTAGAATGATTAGTGTTTTGCCACGTTATGACAGTGAAATGTTTAAAAGGAGGGCCATAATTGCGAATGACTTTATGCATGGGTTATGTATGACGAGTGGTGTGGAATTTGTGGATGTGTGGAGTGAGTTCGACTTTTGAACTCACTCCGCAATCCATCTTATATAGATCCTATATAAGATGGATCGTGGAGTGACAACAGGATCTATATAAGATGGATGGCTTGCATTTGAATGGTTACGGTGTAAGAAGACTTGAGAAAGTGTTGCTGAATGTGGTGGATGTGCAAATTCAGGGAAACTAGATTTATTAAGGGGGAGGAGGAGTAGATATACAGTCCTTAGGGAGGCAGTTGAATGTATGAATGAATATAATATGCCCAAGCGAATAAGGACAACAAATCAGAGTGGGATAGTTAATATAACGCATCAAGGTAGGGTTGGGGCTAATGGGGGTCTTAAATTCATGTACACTAATGCTTAGGAGTATCAGGAACAAGAAGGAAGAGTTTTTGGCCATGGTTGGCACTTCAAGACCACAGGTTATTGGTATTAGTGAATCATGGCTGACTGTAGATGATATAGCTAGTGGGATTGAATGTGATGGGTATAGTGTGTTCAGGAATGACCGGGAGAATAAAATGGGGGGAGGAGTATTGTTGATGATAGCTGATGAGCTCCAGCCAAGGAGAATAGAAGTTGAATTGCAGGATAGAGAAAAGAGCACATTTGAGGCCATTTGGTGTGAGATTGTGGCTAGCAGAACGAAATATACAATTGGGTGCTGCTATAGATCAGGTAATGGAAAAGATGGTGGTGACAGTATGCACAAGCAAATAGAAGAAATGAGTGGAAGGAGGGTAATTATTATGGGAGATTTCAACTATGGTCACATTGATTGGAGTGAGGAGAGGACACATGGGAGGAAGGAATTGGATTTTATGCAGTTATTAAGGGATAACTATCTGCGATAGCATGTAATGGAAAATACTAGGGGTCAGAGAGTGCTTGACCTAGTAATTACATCTGAAGAATTGGCTGTAACAAATATGACCACATTCTCACCAATCGGTGAGAGTGATCATAGGGTCTTTACTTGGGAGGTGGCTAAAGGTGTGGAATTTTCAATTAAGACAGGGTACATGTGGAATTATCGGGCTGGAAAGTATGACAAGCTTAGGAGTTTTATTGGTTCAGTGCCATGGCATGTACAACTGCAAGGACTAGAAGTCGATAGTGCATGGGAGGTAGTTAAGAAGTGTTTGCATGAAGCAATGGCTGACTGTATACCTGGAGTCCAAATAATAAATCAACTAGGGGTTAAATGGATGAATAACACCATTAAGCTTGAGATGCAAAAAAAGAAACAACTATGGAGGGAATTTAAGGAGAAAGGTTACCGGCAGGCATACGAACGGTATAAAGCGCAGGCCAGAAGGGTAACGAGTGTGGTAAGAAAAGCAAAAAAGGATTGCGAAAGAACATTAGCCATGCAGGCTAATGAGAATCCTAAACAGTTTTTTTAGATAAGTAGCAAGTAAAAGGAAAAATGTACATGGCAGAATGATTTTAAAGAATGCCGATGGTAGGGAGATAACTGAATCAGTTGATATAGTTGAGTTACTGAGTGAGCACTTTGCAAGAATGTATCATCCAGGTGGTGATATTGCAGAAACGAATGTACCAGTAGATTATAATGGAATTGTGGTGAATGAAGTGGAAGTGAGTAGTCTATTGCATAACCTCAATGTCAATACATCTGTGGGATTGGATGGTATACCAGCTCCTGTTGTATGAGAAGCAGCTAAAGAATTGTCAGTACCCTTGACCATTTTGTTTAATTTGAGTCTCGGGTCTGGGTTAGTCCCGAGCGGGTGGAAAGAGGGGAAAATAGTTCCACTGTATAAAGGTGGTTCGAAGACTGCTGTTGTAAATTACCGACCGATTAGCATATCAGGAATCATTGTCAAGGTCTTAGAGAAATTAGTCAAGAAAAGTATACAGGATTGGATAGATGAAAATGGGATATTGTATGGGGGGACAACATGGTTTTGTGAAGGGTAGATCATGCCTCAGTAACTTGCTCACGTTTTATAACACAGTGACGGCTGAACTGGATAGGGGTAATGGGTTTACAGTAATACTACTGGACCTTGCTAAGGCTTTTGATAGGATACCACATAGAACCCTAATCAGTAAACTGAAGCAGATGGGGATAGATATAGTGTTGGTGAGATGGATAGGAGGGTGGTTGAAGGAGAGATAACAGAGAGTGGTTTATTCAGGAGTGGAGTCTAAAAGACGGCTTGTGTCTAGTGGAGTGCCACAGGGCTCTGTTCTTTTACCACTGCTTTTCAATTTGTTCATCAATGATATAGGAAAGAATTTGAGAGGAAGTGTTCACTTGTTTGCTGATGATGCAAAGTTGGGTAGAGCAATTATGAGTGCACTGTATGTCAAAATTTTACAGGATGATTTGGATAGTTTGGAGGACTGGGCTAGGAAAAATGGATGTCAATTTAATGTTCCAAAGTGTAAGGTTATGCACTTTGGGGTGAAAAGAATAGCAGCAGTATATTGCATTGGTGGAACTGTACTCCAGGAGATTGATGACGCCAGGGATTTGGGAGTGTTGGTGGATAGGGAATTGAAGTTTAGGGGGCACATTGCAAAAGTGACTAAAACAGCTCACCAAATCACTTGGCTTCTGAAAAATACTTTAACATGCAGAGACAAACAAGTTGTTGTTCCTCTGTATCGAGCCTTGATAAGACCCCCATCTGGACATTTGTGCCCAGTTATGGGCACCAGGGTTTCTTCGTGATGGGGAGGAAGTGGAGAGGATCCAGAGACGAGTGACCAAGATGATAGCTGGTCTGTGGAATGAACCTTATGAGAATAGGTTGAAGATTTGTGGGTTGCAGAAATTGGTCAATAGGCGAAGGAGGGGTGATATGATTGAGACATTCAAATTACTGAAGGGTTTCTATAAGATTGATCCAGAAGATATTCTTGAAAATATGACTGGTGGTGGGAGGACTAGGGGCCATGAATGGAAGCTTGGCAAGAGCGTGGTTGACAAGGGTGTTAGAGCTAGGTTTTTTACTTGGAGAGTAGTGAATGAGTGGAATAAGCTTCCAGATTCTGTTGTGGGTGCTACGACCATGAATGAGTTCAAGGCAAGGTATGATAGATACTGTGTGAATGTCAAATAGTTGTTCTTGACATGATGTTAGGGCCTCTCTCGATGAGTCTGTCGACTCCTTGGAGTTGTCCGGAACAACAATAATAATAATAATGTTCCACAAGTTCTCCATTCACAAAACAGTTGACATTTTCAATGATTGTGCCTATTTTCATTGTCTTTGTCTTTTTATTGCTGACCTTCATGCCATATCTATTACAACAGCTATTCAATTTAGTTAGAGAATCTTGCAGACCTGTAGTGGATTTATTTAAAAGTATAACATAATCCGCATAAAGCAAAGAGCTGACATTAACATCTCCAATTTTGATATCAGGTTTAATACCACTTTCCTTCATAATGTGATCCATATAGATAATGAATAACAGAGGGGATAATGTACATCCTTGTCTCACACCAGATTTAACATTAAACCATCTTCCTGTACTTCCTTCAATTCTTACTGCTGACTTACAACTCAAATAAAGACTAAGTATTGCTTGATATAATGTTGTGTTGACACTATATAACTGTAGCATATTGAATAGCTTCTCTCTCTCTTGGCACCTTGTCATACTTTTCCAAATCCACAAAACTTAAATACAGATCTCTGTTATATTCCCATTCTTTCTCGACTATTTGTCGTAAAGTGAAGATCTGATCCTGACAGCCTGTATTTGGCCTGAATCCAGCTTATTCTTCACCAAGCTTTTCTTCCACAATTCTTCTCAACCGTTTCTCAAGTATACTTGCATAGATCTTGCCAGTAACACTCAGTAGTGAAACACCTCTGTAATTCTCACATTCAGTTTTATTTCCCTTTTTATATATGGGTACTATGATAGCTCTACTCCAATCATCAGGAATTCGTCCCTCTGTCCAGGCTTTCTGAACTATGCAGTGCAGCCACTGTAAGACTCTTATACCACTATACTTCAGCATTTCTGGTCAAATATCATCTACTCCTGCTGCCTTTCCACATTTCAAGCCTTTGACGGCTTTTTCTGCCTGGTCAGTGTTTTTTACCACTGTGCTCTCATCACTGCTTGTTTCATTTAGCAGTTTTTTAAAGTAATTACTCCACACTTCAAGGATATTTTTTCCCATTTTCATGTCACCTTTATCATCTTTAACTATTTTTACAGCACTCTTTCCTCCATTCCTAAGCTTCTTCAACAACCTCCTGAATATTTTCCCACCTTCTTGATATTTATTTTCTATATTCTTGCCTAAGTCCTCCCATGACTTTTGTTTAGCTAGTTTTACACACTGTTTAGCTTTCTTACATTTGTCTCTGTATTCTGTAAGAGTAAAGGCTGACTTATTTGCCAGGAACTTTTGATATGCTTTCTTCTTTTCCTTCACTGCCTCTTTAATTTCCTGTGTCCACCAGGGAGTTCTGTTTTTTTTTTTATCCTTGCACACAACCTCACCACATGCCTCTCTGGCAGAATCAATCAATGTTTTCTTCAGAGTTTGCCACTGAATCTCCAAGGTTTGATTATTGTTCTCAAACTCTTTCATTTTTTCTTCAATAATCTTTGTGTATTTTATCTACAGTTCACATCTGAGAGCTGCTCAACTTTTATTCGCTTTAAAACTTTCTCACATGTTATTCTTTTCAATATGAAATTCAATTTTATCCTACTCAAGACTAAATAGTGATCACTTCCAATTTCAAATCCTCTGTACACTCTGGTGTCCTGCACCAGGGAGAAAACATCACTATCAACAATAACATAGTCAATGAGTCTTTTCTTATTCCTTGCGTCTTCTCTCCATGTGAACTTGTGCACATTTTTATGTTGGAAAATGGTGTTAGTAATAACCAGTCCATGTCCTGATCAGAAATCCAACAGATATTTGCATTATTATTAGCTTTGCTCTTTTCTCTAAATTTTCCCAAAATATTTTTGTATGTTTCACAATCATTTCCTACTCTGCTATTTAGATCCCCAACAAGGACCAACTTTTCCTTTTTCATTGTGTCAGTTGCTTTTTTCTAAAGCCTCAAAAAATTCCTCCACTTCTACCTTAGTAGAACCTTCTGTGGGACCATAGGCACAAATAAGTCTCATTGTCCAGTTCCCCATTCTCATATTTGCCCACATTACTCTACTTGAGACTGACTGCTGTTGAAGAAGATTAGCTTCATATTTTGTGTTGAATACTATGGCTACTCCTTCTTTTCCTTGATTGTCATTGCCTGAATATAACATTTTGTATTTATTGCTCAGAAATATCTCACCAGTTTTGGTCTTTTTTGTTTCAGTCACCCCTATTATGTCTATCTGGTACTTATCTAATTCCTCAGCTAGCTTTGGAATTTCTTTGCCATTTAGGCTTCTTACGTTGATAGTACCGATCTTTAACTCTGGTGATGTAGAGTTGGGGTTTGTTTTCAGATTTGTTCTAGTAGCTGACTTTTCGCTGTTCGCCCAGGTTCCATGGCGAAAACAACGGGGGCCCTTGTTTAACCAGGCGATGCCCCAGCCGACATGAAATTTTGTCATGTTGTACCATTATTTTTTATTTTGGTTTAACCAATAAGAATACAATTTGGTTGGCTAAATCCCAAATTGCCAGCCGATCCTCGTTCGTTCAGTATCAAAGTAGATATCCAACAGGGTGCACCACGAGAAGGTGAGGATTGGACATTAGGTCAGAAGCCCTGGTCGGTTCTCCGCATTCCTTTAAAGGCTATGTGGAGGTCTCTTCTCATTTATACAGCTTTGTATAAATGAGAGGAGATATATATATATATATCTCCTCTCTTTGTATAAATGAGAGGAGATGTATATATTTATATTTATATATATATATATATATATGGGGTAAGGGTCAAAGCTGTATAACTGAGAGGA
This sequence comes from Typopeltis vanoorti, assembly GCF_054136105.1. NCBI lineage: Eukaryota > Metazoa > Arthropoda > Arachnida > Uropygi > Thelyphonidae > Typopeltis > Typopeltis vanoorti. Next base: position 75,500,885 of record NC_143552.1, on the reverse strand, counting down.
GACCTCCACATAGCCTTTAAAGGAATGCGGAGAACCGACCAGGGCTTCTGACCTAATGTCCAATCCTCACCTTCTCGTGGTGCACCCTGTTGGGTATCTACTTTGATACTGAACGAACGAGGATGGGCTGGCAATTTGGGATTTAGCCGACCAAATTGTATTCTTATTGGTTAAACCAAAATAAAAAATGATGGTACAACATGACAAAATTTCATGCCGGCTGGGGCGTCGCCCGGTTAAACAAGGCCCCTGTTGTTTTCGCCAGGGAACCAGGGCGAACAGCGAAAAGTCAGCTACTGGAACAAATCTGAAAACAAACCCCAACTCAACATCACCAGAGTTAAAGATCGGTACTATCAACGTAAGAAGCCTGAATGGCAAAGAAATGGAGCTAGCTGAGGAATTAGATAAGTACCAGATCGACATAATAGGGGTGACTGAAACAAAAAAGACCAAAACTGGTGAGATCTTTCTGAGCAATAAATACAAAATGTTATATTCAGGCAATGACAATCAAGGAAAAGAAGGAGTAGCCATAGTATTCAACACAAAATACGAGGCTAATCTTCTTGAATGGCAGGCAGTCTCAAGTAGAGTAATGTGGGCAAATATGAGAATGGGGAACTGGACAATGAGACTTATTTGTGCCTATGGTCCCACAGAAGGTTCTACTAAGGTAGAAGTGGAGGAATTTTTTGAGGCTTTAGAAAAAGCAACTGACACAATGAAAAAGGAAAAGTTGGTCCTTGTTGGGGATCTAAATAGTAGAGTAGGAAATGATTGTGAGACATACAAAAATATTTTGGGAAAATTTGGAGAAAAGAGCAAAGCTAATAATAATGGCAAATATCTGTTGGATTTCTGCTCAGGACATGGACTGGTTATTACTAACACCATGTTCCAACATAAAAATGTGCACAAATTCACATGGAGAGAAGAGGCTAGGAATAAGAAAAGTCTCATTGACTATGTTATTGTTGATAGTGATGTTTTCTCCCTGGTGCAGGACACCAGAGTGTACAGAGGATTTGAAATTGGAAGTGATCACTATTTAGTCTTGAGCAGGATAAAATTGAATTTCATATTGAAAAGAATAACATGTAAGAAAGTTTTAAATCGAATAAAAGTTGAGCAGCTCTCAGATGTGAACTGTAGACTAAAATACAGAAATATTATTGAAAAGAAAATGAAAGAGTTTGAGAACAGGAATCAAACCTTGGAGATTCAGTGGCAAACTCTGAAGGAAACATTGATTGATTCTGCCAGAGAGGCATGTGGTGAGGTTGTGTGCAAGGATAAAAAAATCAGAACTCCCTGGTGGACACAGGAAGTTAAAGAGGCAGTGAAGGAAAAGAAGAAAGCATATCAAAAGTTCCTGGCAAATAAGTCAGCTTTTACTCTTACAGAATACAGAGACAAATGTAAGAGAGCTAAACAGTGTGTAAAACTAGCTAAACAAAAGTCATGGGAGGACTTTGGCAAGAATATAGAAAATAAATATCAAGAAGGTGGCAAAATATTCTGGAGGTTGTTGAAGAAGCTTAGGAATGGAGGAAAGAGTGCTGTAAAAGGAATTAGAGATGATAAAGGTGAAATGAAAACAGGAGAAAAAGATATCCTTGAAGTATGGAGTAATTACTTTGAAAAACTGCTAAATGAAACAAGTAGTGATGACAGCACAGTGATAAAAAACACTGACCAGGCATGCAGTCAGGAATACATATCCATACTTGAAGTAGAAAAAGCCATCAAAGGTTTGAAATGTGGAAAGGCAGCAGGAGTAGATGATATTCGACCAGAAATGCTGAAGTATGGTGGTATAAGAGTCTTACAGTGGCTGCACTGCATAGTTCAGAAAGCCTGGACAGAGGGACGAATTCCCGATGATTGGAGTAGAGCTCTCATAGTACCCATATATAAAAAGGGAAATAAAACTGAATGTGAGAATTACAGAGGTATTTCCCTACTGAGTGTTCCTGGCAAGATCTATGCAAGTATACTTGAGAAACGGTTGAGAGGAATTGTGGAAGAAAAGCTTGGTGAAGAACAAGCTGGATTCAGGCCAAATAGAGGCTGTCAGGATCAGATCTTCACTTTACGACAAATAGTCGAGAAAGCATGGGAATATAACAAAGATCTGTATTTAAGTTTTGTCGATTTGGAAAAGGCATATGACAAGGTGCCAAGAGAGAAGCTATTCAATACACTGCAGTTATATGGTGTCAATGGGGCATTATATCAAGCAATACTTAGTCTTTATTTGAGTTGTGAGTCAGCAGTTAGAATTGAAGGAAGTACAGGAAGATGGTTTAATGTTAAATCTGGTGTGAGACAAGGATGTACGTTATCCCCTCTGTTATTCATTATATATATGGATCACATTATGAAGGAATGTGGCATTAAACCTGATATCAAAATTGGAGATGTTAATGTCAGCTCTTTGCTTTATGCGGATGATGTTATACTTCTAAATAAATCCGCTACAAGTCTGCAAGATTCTCTGACTAAATTGAATAGCTGTTGTAATAGATATAGTATGAAGGTCAGCAATAAAAAGACAAAGACAATGAAAATAGGCAGAATCATTGAAAATGTCAACTGTGTTGTGAATGGAGAACCGGTGGAACAAGTAAAACATTTCAGCTACTTAGGCACAATTTTTACTGAAGATGGTAAACTAAATATAGAAATAGACAACAGAATCAGCAAAGCTGGTATGGTGGGAAGTCAATTGAATAAATTCATATGGAATAAGAAAGAAATTAGTCGGAACACTAAATTAGCTGTATACAAGACTGTGTTCAAACCAATTTTAACTTATGGATCTGAAAGCTGGGTCAGAAGTAAAACACTTGACCAAAGACTAGAGACCGCAGATATGAGAGTCCTGAGAAAGATTAGAGGCGTGAACAGATGGCATCAATGGCAATATCATATTAAAAATGAGGATATTAGGAAAGAACTTGACATTGTCAGCATCCAGGAATGCGTTAGCAGAGCTAATCTCAGATGGTATGGTCACTTAAATAGAATGGGAGAGGAAAGATTAGCAAAACAAGTGTTCTCTGCCAGGTTGGCAGGAAAACGACCCAGAGGAAGACCAAGATATAGGTGGATTGATACGGTACAAAGTGCCTTAGACGATAGAAATATAAGATCTGATAATGTTGGAGTCTTGACAAGTAACAGACTGATTTGGAGGAAAATTGTGGATAGGAAGTTAGTAATGATGTAATTTTTTCATGTAGTACTGTCATATCCTGTACACCCCTTGAGGGTACATGGCAGGAATTTGATGATGATGATGATGATGATATATATATATATATTAATTACTTTCTCCAACTCTTTAGATATAAATTTCTAAAAGTGGATGGAGAGAACTACAAAGACAAGCCTGGTTGGTTTCATAGAGTTCAGATAAAAGTAACTTAATATCTTAAAACATTCCTTTAAAGGCTATGTGGAGGTCTCTTCTCATTTATACAGCTTTGTATAAATGAGAGGAGATATATATATATATATCTCCTCTCTTTGTATAAATGAGAGGAGATGTATATATTTATATTTATATATATATATATATATATATATATATATATATATTAATTACTTTCTCTAACTCTTTAGATATAAATTTCTAAAAGTGGATGGAGAGAACTACAAAGACAAGCCTGGTTGGTTTCATAGAGTTCAGATAAAAGTAACTTAATATCTTAAAATGTGTTTTTTGGAACTAAGTTACTTATATTTTCACAAGTTCATTTATGGAATGATTTTTGAAAAAGAAATGCCTAGGGCAGCTTTGCATGAATTTTAATAATGTAACGTAAATATCATCAAATTCCTTATATGTACCCTCAAGGGTGTACATGTACTATACACTACAATATTAAGGTTACGTTATTATTAATAGATGTTTGCAAACACCTGTAATCTGAAGCTTTCTTTATGGAAGAAATGAAGAAATCAGTTGATGTTTATATATAAATATATATATTAGAGAATAATTCACCAATTATATGTGATTACAATGATACCATGCCATGCTTCATCTCTCTCTATAGATAGATTAACTTATTACTAAAATAAGAGCCAACAGGCTTCACTTTGACGAAGTAAAATTATTCAAAATTATGTGGATGTTGAATACCACATTATTTCTTAGCCAAATAAGAAACTCAAAGATAGGAGATCCAATCTAAGAGTTTCATGCTGAATATAGAAAACTATATATAAAAAAATATTTGCGAGTCAAAGCGTAACCCAACACCTGGTAGTGCAATGCTGGGCGACTCATAGTAAAGGTGGAGTAAGCTCCAATCACTTTTCTTTGTATTTTCCCATAATGTGAAACAGAGCTCCTAGGAGATGTCTATTGTTCTACATTATGAGAGAAGTTCAATACCCAGACCGGTTTCGACCTTTTTTGAGGTCTCATCAGTGAGTAGGTAGACCTAGATGTAATACTAAGGTTTCGATGGTCAGAACATATCTTTACTGTATGAGTTGCCAAAAAATGTGCACGAATACAATTACTAAAATAAGAGCCAACTTTGATTTGATCTCCTATCTTTGAGTTTCTTATTCGACTAAGAAATAATGTGGTATCCATTTAATTTTGAATAATTTTACTTCGGCGAAGTGAAGCCTGTTGGCTCTTATTTTAGTAATTGTATTCGTGCACCTTTTTTGGCAACTCGTACAGTAAAGATATAAGTTCTGACCATTGAAACCTTAGTATTACATGTAGGTCGACCTACTCACTGATGAGATCTCAAATAAGGGTGAAACCAGTCTGGGTAGTATCCTTCTCTCATAATGTAGAACAATATACATCTCCTAGGAGCTGTGTTTCACATTATGGGAAAATACTAAGAACAGTGATTGGAGCTTACTCCATCCACCTTTACTACGAGTCACCCAGCATTGCACTACCAGGTGTTAGCTTACGCTTGGACTCGCCGATCTTCATTTATATATAGTTTTCTATATTCGGCATGAAAGTCTTAGATTGGAATCTCCTATCTTTAAATTTCTTATTCGGCTAAGAAATAATGTGGTATTCAATATCCACCTAATTTTGAATAACGTTAACTTATGTTAATAATCTATTATATTAACATATCTCTCTATAGATATGTTAACAGATCTGATTAGTGATTTCCAGACATCATCAACAGCTTTCTTCAGTCCACTGCTGGACAAATGTCTCTCCATGGTTCTTCCATTTTAGCTGTACTTGTGCATCTCTATACCATAAATGTCCATAACATCTTGTTATCTCATTGTCCCATCTTACCACTGGTATACCTTGTTTTCAGTAACCACTTCTTTTTGTCCATCTGTTGTCAGATTCTCATCACATGCTGTGCCTAACTCCATTTGTTGCCTTTTATTACTAAGGTAATGTCCATTACTTTTGTTTGCTTCCTTAACCAGATATTATTGTTTTTAGTTTCTCTGGGTGTTTTTTAGTTAGATTCCAGATTTCATTACTATAGGTCATTGTTGGGAGTATGCACTGGTTGTAGATCTTTATTTTTAGATGGTTTAATATATTGATTTTAAATATCTCTCTATAATGGTTAAAAACTTTCCATCTTGCTGACATCATTAAGAATAAACACATGGTTTCTGTTAAGTTGTGAAGAATGATATTTTATAAAGACATAAGGTCTTTGAAACCAACTTTGAGTATGATATAATTTTATATATATATATATATATATATATATATATATAAACAGGTCTAACAAGGTATAATGCAAACAATTGATTTATTTGAAATAGAACGAGCTGCATGATGTTAAATCGCCTATATATATATATACACACACACACACACAGAGGTGGTTCAAAATTTTCACGTACAAACTTTGAGGGGAGGTAGAGAAGATCAAAATCAACCATATTCACATAAGAAAGCATGACCGGAAATGGCACCCAAAATTGATAGGTGGGCAATTGGGGGCTCCAGGTGAGCAATTGGGGCTTCCTCATTCAAGCTTTCGATGTCGTAAAAAGAACGTGTCATTTTACAAACACTAAAATGGCAGACATGCACTGCGATTACCATATTATATATCCAACTACTATTGAACTGTTCAGTTGCACCTAATAAAGTTTTTTACACTACTTACTGCCTTGTGTTATTTCTGTATCTTTGTGCCCCTGTTAGTACCTTCGGGTGGCAATTCTGGTCATGCTTTCCTATGTGAATATGGTTTATTTTGATGTTCTCTACCTCCTCTCAAAGTTTGTACTTGGAATTTTGAACCACCCTGTATATATACAGACACATGAGGGTGCTCTGAAAAGTTCGGGGCTTCAGCCATAGATGACAGCACTATCGACAAGTTTTTTTTTTTTTTCTAAGTTGGTACATCTGTCATAAACATCCATGTGAAATTGCAAGTCATTCTATCAAGTAGTTTGTTTTATACAGCTGTCTGAAGCAAAAGTGTTGTCTATATCCCTTGAAATGGATCAAATTGAGTATTGTTCAGTTATAAAATTCTTTGTAAAAGAAGGTTTAATGCCAAAAGAAATTCATTTGAACTTTATAAAAGTTCATGGGCACTCTTCTTCTTCATTTTCAACAATTAAGAAATGGGCTTCCGAGTTTAAAAATGGAAATGATCCACTTGAAGGACGTCCAGTAAGTGTGACAACACCAGAAATCATCAATCAAGTGAATGATATGTAATTGGATGACTGGCGAGTCAAAGTGCATGAAATTGCTGTGAATATAGGCATTTCAAAAGAACGTGTTGGATAAATTTTGCATGAAGAATTGCAAATGAAAAAGCTTTGCGCAAGATGGTTGCTGCGCTTGCTCATAGCAGATCAACAATGCACTCAACTCTCATGAAAATCTCTGAACAGTGTTTGAAGCATTTTAACAAGAATAAAACTAATTTTGTGTATTGATTTATTACTGTGGATGAGACTTGGATTCACCATTACACACCAGAATCCAAACAGCAGTCAAAACAGTGGACAGAAGCCAGTTGTTCAGCACCAAAGAAGACAAAGTCTGTTTCATCAGCAGGAAAGGTTATGGCATTGGTGTTTTAGGATGCTAAAGGCATTTTGTTTATTAATTATCTTGAACGTGTAAAACAATCACCGGAGAATATTATTCCGATCTTTTTACCAGACTAGACGAAAAAATTCATGAGAAAAGACTCAGATGCTAAAGACATTTTGTTTATTAATTATCTTGAAATAGGTAAAACAATAACCGGGGCATATTATTTCGATCTTTTAACCAGACTGGATGAAAAAATTCATGAGAAAAGACACGGTTTGCAGAAGAAAAAAATCATCTTTCATCAGGGCAATGCACCTGCCCACAAAGGTGTTTTGGCAATGGGAAAATTAAGGGATCTTCATTATGAATTGTTGGAACATCCACCCTATTCCCCAGATTTGGCTCCCTCTGACTTCTATCTCTTCTCAAAGCTAAAACTGTTCCTGGCTGGTCACCGTTTTTCTTTGAATGAAGAGGTGATTGCAGCTGCAGAGTTATTTTGCAGATCTTACTGAGAACCACTACAGGGATGGGATAATGGCACTGGAGCATCACTGGAATAAATGTATTAGTCTTAAGGAAGATTTTGTTGAAAAATAAATATAATTTTGAAATTATAAATTTGTTTTTTCATTGTTAGGCCGAGAACTTTTCAGACCACCCTCGTACACACACACTTCAGTATATATATGTACTGAAGGCTGACAGTATATGATGACTGAAGGGCACCACTTAAATAGTTCATGTAAAATAACTAAAAAAAGTTAATTAAGTTTCCTAACTTATTAAAATATATGATATATAAATACACAATTAAAAGTTAGGAAAGATTAACTGATTTAAAAAGTACTATCTCTCATAAAGGGGATAGACATAGACCATTGGGTCTGTTTAAGTTGGAAGAATGAAGTAAGGTTTCACATGTTTATTTATCCGTTCACTACAGGGACGGGATAATGGCACTGGAGCATCACTGGAATAAATGTATTAGTGTTAAGGGAGATTATATAATTATAAATTCTTTTTTTCATTGTTAATCCAAGAACTTTTCAGACAACCCTCGTACACACACACATCAGTATATATATATATATATATACTGAAGAGTGACACAATATACATTAACACCCACATGTGTGTGTGTGTGTGTGTGTGTGTGTGTGTGTGTGTGTGTGTTAATGATATGTGTTTCAGTAAGGAAATACCCTATACCATGAGTAGACATATTACTTAAAATTATAATGGAATTAACTCACATAAAATGTTATTTATTAGTAGAATTTTTACCTGAGTATCACATGAATATTCAGTACATGTAAAAAGACTAATTAAACAATAACCGACAATTTCAAAGGGCGCCACCTAAGTAACTCATGCAAGATAACTAAAAAAGGTCCTTAAGTTTCCTAACTTATTTAAAAAAAAAAAAAAAAAGCATGCATACATACATATATATAACTAAAAGTTAGGAAAGATTAGCTGATTTAAAAAGTACTATCTCCCATAAAAGGGATAGACGTAGATCATTGGATCTGTTTAAGTTGGGAGAGTGAAGCAAGGTTTCACATGTTACTTTATAAAGCCGTTCCATGAGGAATCGACTTTTGTGAAGGACTCTTGTTTTGTTCCAGTGAATTCTATGTCTAGTGTTGATGGCATGCTCTGCAAGTCCAGACTGTTCAGGTTCAAGGTATTGAATATACGACTTGTGTTCTTCTATCCGAATAAAAGCAGATCCTCCTGTTTGTCTGAAATAAGATAACCCATAAGATCAAGGAATTTGGTAGACACCTTGATAACTTAGATGTGGAAGCTTGTCCTTTGGAGAAGTGCCTTTCGACTCATCAGAAAAATCGCCACCTTTCTCACTTCTCCACAAGAACATGAGTCGTATATTCAATACCTTGAACCTGAACAGTCTGGACTAGCAGAGCATACCATCAACACTAGACATGGAGTTCATTGGGACAAGAGTCCTTCACAAAAGTCAATTCCTCATGGAACGGCTTTATAAAGAAACACGTGAAACCTTTCTTCACTCTCCCAACTTAAACAGATCCGATGGTCTACGTCCATCCCCTTTATGGGAGATAGTATTTTTTTAAATCAGCTAATCTTTCCTAACTTTCAATTGTGTGTGTGTATATGTTTTTTTTTTTTTTAAATAAGTTAGGAAACTTAATTAACTTTTATAGTTATCTTACATGAGCTACTTAGGTGGTGCCCTTCAGTCACCATATACTGTCACCCTTCAGTGTATGTATGTATGTATGTATGTATATATATGAGGGTGGTCTGAAACGTTCCCAGCCTAACAATAAAAATACGAATTTATAATTTCAAAATTATTTTTATTTTTCAACATAATCTCCCTTCTCCATTTATTCCAGCGATGCTGCAGTGCCATTATCCCATCCCTGTAGTGGTTCTCAGTAAGATCTGTAAAATACCTCTCTACAGCTGCAATCACCTCTTCATTCGAAGAAAAACGGTGACCAGCCAGGAAGAGTTTTAGTTTTGGGATGAGATAGAAGTCATAGGGAGTCAAATCTGGGTAATAGGGTGGATGTTCTAACAATTCATAGTTCAGGTCCTTGAATTTTCCCATTGCCAAAACACCTTTGTGAGCAGGTGCATTGTGCTGATGAAAAATGATTTTTTTTCTTCTGCTAACTGGGTCTTTTCTCATGAATTTTTTCATCTAGTCTGGTTAAAAGATTGGAATAATATTCCTCAGTTATTGTTTTACCCTTTTCAAGATAATTAATAAACAAAATGCTTTCATCTTAAAACACTGATGCCATGACCTTTCCTGCTGATGGAACTGATTTTGACTTCTTTGGTGCTGAACAACTGGTTTCTGTCCACTGTGTTTTGATCTGCTGTGAGCAAACATGGTACTCATCTTGCGCAAAACTTTTTCATTTGCAATTCCTCGTTCAAAACATATCCTACGTGTTCTTTTGAAACCTATAGTCACAGCAATTTTACTCACTTTGACTTGCCGGTCATCAAATACCATATCGTGCACTTGATCAATGAATTTTGGTGGTGTTACACTTTTTGGACATCCTTCACATGGATCATCTTCATGGCTGGTATGGGCATGTTTAAACTCGGCAGCCCATTTCTTAATTGTCAAAAACAAATGAGAAGAGTTCACATAAACTTTTATGAACTTCAAATTGAGTATCATGCGGTTACAAAATTCTTTGTAAAAGAAGGTTTAACTGCAAAAGAAATTCAGCGTTAAACCTTCTTTTACAAAGGATTTTGTAACCGCACGTTATTTAATTTTATCCATTTCAAGGAATACAGACAACACTTTTGCTTCAGACAGCCGTATAAAACACTACATGATAGAATGACTTGCAATTTCATATGGATGCTTATGACAGATGTACCAACTTAGAAAAAAAAATTTTGCCGATAGTATTACCATCTGTGGTCGAGGCCAAGAACTTTTCAGACTCCCCTTGTATATAGATTAACCTTTTTTTCAGTGAAAACATAATGTTATTGGCGAATTAACATCACTCGGCTCATTCTATTTCAAATCAATTGTTTGCATTCTACCTCTTAGAATGGTTTTTTAAGCCACTGACGATGGTGCATTAATTTCAGACTGAAACATATGGCAGTATATTTAATAAATAATACTTTTACCGTGTGTTTTCGTGTATATATATTGTATAGAACTATGGCACAAGTTTCTCTAAAAACAATTTTGATGGTCCCCAACGCCAAGTGAAGTACAATGTCCGACATGATCTGTTCAACATGATCCTACGTTGTATCAGAATTTTGATTCAGGTGTTACACTTTTTGGACATCCTTCACATGGATCATCTTCATGGCTGGTATGGGCATGTTTAAACTCGGCAGCCCATTTCTTAATTGTCAAAAACAAATGAGAAGAGTTCACATAAACTTTTATGAACTTCAAATTGAGTATCATGCGGTTACAAAATTCTTTGTAAAAGAAGGTTTAACTGCAAAAGAAATTCAGCGTTAAACCTTCTTTTACAAAGGATTTTGTCCGCACGTTATTTAATTTTATCCATTTCAAGGAATACAGACAACACTTTTGCTTCAGACAGCCGTATAAAACACATACATGATAGAATGACTTGCAATTTCATATGGATGCTTATGACAGATGTACCAACTTAGAAAAAAAAATTTTGCCGATAGTATTACCATCTGTGGTCGAGGCCAAGAACTTTTCAGACTCCCCTTGTATATAGATTAACCTTTTTTTTCAGTGAAAACATAATGTTATTGGCGAATTAACATCACTCGGCTCATTCTATTTCAAATCAATTGTTTGCATTCTACCTCTTAGAATGGTTTTTTAAGCCACTGACGATGGTGCATTAATTTCAGACTGAAACATATGGCAGTATATTTAATAAATAATACTTTTACCGTGTGTTTTCGTGTATATATATTGTATAGAACTATGGCACAAGTTTCTCTAAAAACAATTTTGATGGTCCCCAACGCCAAGTGAAGTACAATGTCCGATGATGATCTGTCAACATGATTAGAATGTTGGCTCCCATAGCCCAGTATACAGGATATGTCATACCATTCACTTGCTGATGCTACTTGGATTTCTGACATTGAAACTGGTTTGCGATTTGTGCCACCATTGCCCTGCAGTTGGTCTGTATGAGCCTGGACAATCTATGTTGATCCCAGCATTCAATGGGGATGTGTGTGGTCTGCCAACACTTGCTCGTTACGCACTGGTATGTCCGTTGATGGTATACTTGTGGTATTCCATTGATACAGTTGCACTCAAGACCCCTAGGGTTCTTACGCTCAGTTGATAGAATGACCCGTCTGTCTTGTGATGATAATACGCTCATGATCCATTATCAAATTCACTAAAATCGCCACATTTACTCATGTTCATCGATTGCAATACACTGTTGGGAAGCCCCGATATTTGCCTATTTTACCATCTTCATTTGGTTTGGGTATGTTCGGTATGTTTCACTCTGTGTGGGGAATGCCAATGTCATTATTGCCATTACCCCTATCTAATGTTTTGTCCATTGAGTGTACATTGAAATGTTCATCATCCACTGACCTAACCAAATTCGATATTTACTGCAAAAATACTTTTGTGCTGAATGGTATTATCAGTCTTATTTGCTTACAAGTCCTAATAATGTACTGCTTTTTTATGTTTTAATGCTTTATGTAGTATTTTTGTTTTTTGCTTTGATGCTTATAATTAGATGTAAAATATTTAGCATATAATTTAACAAAATTCTCAGTAATCAACATTCATGTTTAGCTTATAACCCACAAGAATAAGGAATCTCGTAGATGCCTGGAAAACTTAGAGGTGGAAGCTTGTCCTTAGGAGGGGTGAAAAAAGACGGAGATTTTTCTGATGGGGTGAAAGGCAACAGAAATATTCATTGGTGTTTAAAACTTTTATGCATTCAGAAGTGCCTTGCACATAAGGGATAGGAATGAGAGTTATTTCTTTTGTATTGGAAGACGTAGAGATACCATAACTGTTAAAAGTTTTTTGATGAGAGAAATCAATAGATAAAAAGGTGGATTTAATATGTGTAATTCTTTCTGTAAAAGTTCATCTGTAGAATCTCATGATGAATCTCAACACCTTCCTAGTCTAAAAGCTGGAACTCCTAAGACTTTAATACATCATGCTCATTCTTTAAGTTCCTCAGATGAACTTTTAATAGAATTAACATTAAATCCACCTTTTTTTATCTCATAGTTTTAAGGATTCTTTCATCAAAAAAACTTTTAACAGTTATGGTATCTTTACCTCTTCCAGTACAGAAGAAATAACCCTCATATACTATTCCATATGTGGATGCCATTTCACTGAATATTTTTGCTGCCTTTCATCCCATCAGAAAAAAAAAAACTCCACCTTCCTCACTTCTAAGGACAAGCTTCCCTCTCTAAGTTTTCCAGGCATCTACCAGATTTCATGCTCTTGTGGATTATCTTAATTTGGACAACTGGAATATCTGCTTTTATTCGGCTAGAACCAGGGTCGGCAACCTTTTGAGTCGGAAGAGTCAAAAATTACAATTTACAAAATTTCAAAGTTTTTAAAGAGCCACAAAATTTTAAAAAATTTTTAAAGAGCCACAAGATCTTATTGTCTTCAAGGCATTTTTGCACGACATTCGCTATATCTTCCCCTCTAGTTTGTCCCGAGAGCGGTAGCAATCCTAGAAGTTCTTCTTTTGGACCTTGGGAAGGCATATACCTGACAAAAAGGGCAACTTGTGCCATGTCTTTTATGTCGCAAGACTCATCTATAGCAAGTGATAAGGCAGAAGAAGGTTGAATATCTTCCACCTGCAAATATGTTACATTTGAAGACATTTTAGCTATTCTATTTTGTACTGTTTTAGCAGATACGAGAAGCTGGGCATAATGAAATATAATTTATCAAAAAACATTTTACAACGATATTTCCCAATTAAAAATACCTACCTAAATAAAATAAATAATTCTCTAATAATTTAATTATTAAAATAAATAATTTAGACACGAAACACTGTTTGTCTCACTCTCTCACGTACTGATTGACTATAAGTACATAGTTTCGTCACATCTGTGGTCGCCTCCCGTGTGCGGTGATCGCCGACTGGCACGAACGGACTTGTCAGAACGTGTTTATCACGGCGCAGTCTGCACATTTTAGTTTTTTTTTTTTTTAATTTTGGCAAATATTAGATACTTAGTTTACGAGTAAAGGTGTTATGCCCAGCTATGCCGAAATCAATGAAAATTGCCAAACGTATAAACTTCCGAGAGCTTCCGACGGACTGACGACAGTGACGATGCGTGTCACGGGTGCGGTGAAAAGCGAGTACAAGTGGCTGAGAGATAGAATCGGTGCCTAATCCTCGTTAATCGATTCAGAACGATTTTTAAATTTTTTTTTTGATAAAATAAATAATATTGCGTATGGAACTAAAGAGCCGCAGCTTCACATCCAAAGAGCCGCATGTGGCTCGCGAGCCGCAGGTTGCCGACTCCTGGGCTAGAAGAACACAAGTCTTATATTAAATTTAATATTGAAATACCATGAGCTTGAACAGTCTGGATTTTCAGAGCATGATATCCACATTAAACAAAGTTTATTGGAACAAGATGAGTGCTTCATAATAGTTTTCTCATAGAATATCTTTATAAAGAAATCTGTGAAACTTTACTTCATTGTCCTAACTTAAACAGATCCAGTGGTCTACATCTATCCCCTTTATTGGAGATAGTACTTTTTAAAGTATCTGCTAATCTTTCCTAACTTTATTTTGTATCTTTTTTTTTTTTTTTTTAGTTAGGAAATTGATCTTATTTAGTTGTCTTATATTAGCTACTTAGGTGGCATTTTTACGAATTGTCTGTTATTATTTAATTGCTGTTCTATGATTCTGTACTGACAATGCCTATGACATGTAGGCAAAAATTCTGTATTAAAACTGTATTAAATTCTGTATTAAATTCTAATCCGTGCGACACCAAGTCGCTTGGTGTCGCACGGATTAGATCGTCGGCTTGTCGAGAGCTCCTGAAAAGATCAGTATTATTTTGTGTTAACATTAGATATTTTACCAGAATTTTAAGTAGTATTGTTTGCTTTTTGTTTCTTGGTGTGTCTGTGCAAATTTTGCGTGTTTTCTGTTATTTTAATTATTTTTAAGAAAAGATAGCGTACACATGGCACCGATAAAGAAAAAAATGGCGGCCAGGTCGCCATGCTTGCTTAAGAGTTTTGATGTAAAAGAATTTATGCAATGTGCTGTCTGTGAGATGTATGCCTTGCGAAGAGCGGTAGGAGTTTGGTTAGAAAGTGATAGTGGAGTTAATATGTGTAGAAAGTGTAAAGAGAATGAGGACTTAAAGCGTGTTTCGTGTATCGAGACTGATATCGTTAACGGTAGTCAGAATGTAGAAAATGGCGGTGTACTAGAGAATTGCGTGGTAGTGCCAGATATGTGTGAGAGCGTCGCTGAAAGTGTAAATGAAGGTAGAAACACCGAAGGAATGGATGATTTGATCGATAATGAAAATGGTGAGATAAATGCGAGTAGCGAAATTGCCCGTTTAAATGGCGCGATACACAGAGCCAAACGACAACTGGAGCGTATGCAAAAATGTGTGTTGAACGTACCGACAAATAACCGGCGGAAGTCTGTGACGGCAAATAATAGAATGTACGTAAATGTCAATAAAATGAAGGAGCGAGTGCTGTATGGGGATTCGCTATTAAGAGGTGTAATAATTGAGAGTTTAACGAAGTCGTACCAGCCGGGTGCGAACATAAAGGACGTCAGCGAATCTATTCGACTGCAAAAACAGAGGGTGAAAGAGATGATAATAGTGGCAGGAACGAATGATTTGAAAGAGGACAAAATGGAAATGATAGAGGATGTGAGGGAGTTGTTTGAGGTAGCAAAAGAGAAGAGTGAGAGAGTTAGGATGGTGAGTATCTTACCGCGGTATGACAGCGAAGTGTTTAGAAGGAGGGCCATAATTGCCAATGACTTTATGCGTGGGTTATGCATGGAGAGTGGTGTGGAATTTGTGGATGTGTGGAATGAGTTCGATGGGCGAAAGGACTTATATAAGATGGATGGGTTACATTTGAATGGAGTTGGTGTACGGAGACTTGAAAGAGTGTTGATGAATGATGTGGAAGTGGATGTACAGACTCAGGGAAACTAGATTTATTAAGAGGGGGGGGAGTAGATATGCAGACTTTAGGGGGGGCAGTTAAGTGTATGAATGAGTATATTATGCCCGGGCGAGTACGACGGACAACAAATCAGAATGGGATAGTTAGTATAAGGAATCAAAGTAGGGATGGGACAAATGGGCTTCTGCGATTCATGTACACTAATGCCAGGAGTATTAGGAACAAGAAGGAAGAGTTTTTGGCCATGGTTGGCACTTCCAGGCCACAGGTTGTCGGTATTAGTGAAACATGGCTGACAGAAGATGATAAAGCTAGTGGGATTGAATGCGATGGGTATAGCGTGTTCAGGAGTGACAGGGTGAATAAAAAGGGGGGAGGAGTGTTATTGATGATAGCTGATGAGCTTCAGCCAAGGAGTATAGAAGTTGAACTGCAGGATGGGGAAAAAAGCACATTTGAGGCTGTTTGGTGTGAGATACAATCTAGCAGAACAAAATATACAATTGGGTGCTGCTATAGACCGGGTGATGGAGTGGATGGTGGGAATAGTATGCATAAGCAAATAGAAGAAATGAATGGAAGGAGGGTAATTATTATGGGTGATTTCAATTATGGTAACATTGACTGGAAAGAGGAGAGGGCACATGGGAGGAAGGAATTGGATTTTATGCAGTTATTAAGGGACAACTATCTACGGCAACATGTATTGGAAAATACCAGGGGGCAGAGAGTGCTGGACCTAGTAATTGCAACTGAGAATGTAGCTGTAACGAACATGACCATGTTGCCACCAATTGGTGAGAGTGACCATAAGGTCATGACTTGGGAGGTGGCTAAAGGAGTCGAATTTACAATTAAGACAGGGTATATGTGGAATTACCGGGCTGGTAAGTATGACAAGCTTAGGTGTGTGCTTGGCTCAATGCCATGGCATGTAAAACTGCAAGGACTGGATGTTGATGGTGCATGGGAGGTGGTTAAGAACTGTTTGCAGGAGGCAATGGTTGACTGTATACCAAGAGTCCGAATAATAAATCAGGTAGGGGTTAAATGGATGAATAACACTATTAAGCTTGAGCTGCAAAAAAAGAAACAATTGTGGAGGGAATTTAAGGAGAAGGGTGACCATCAGGTGCATGAACAGTATAAAGCTCAGGCCAGGATGGTAACAAGGGTGGTAAGAAAAGCAAAAGCAGATTATGAAAGGAAATTGGCCATGCAGGCTAAAGAGAATCCCAAACAGTTTTTTCAATATGTTGCAAGTAAAAGGAAAAATGCTCATGGTAGAATGATCTTAAAAAATGCTGAGGGTAGGGAGGTAACTGAATCAGTCGATGTTGTGGAATTACTGAGCGAGCACTTTGCAAGAGTATATCATCCAGGTGGTGGCTTTGCGGAAATGGAGGAACCAACAGCTTATACTGGAATTGTGATGAATGAGGTAGAGGTAACTAGTCTATTACAGAACCTCAATGTCAATACATCTGTGGGATTGGATGGTATACCAGCTCGTGTCGTACGTGAAGCGGCCAAAGAATTGTCAGTGCCCTTGACCATTATGTTTAATTTGAGCCTCAGGACTGGGTCAGTCCCAAGGGGGTGGAAAGAGGGGAAAATAGTTCCACTGCACAAAGGTGGTTCCAAGGCTGCTGTTGAAAATTACCGGCCAATCAGCATAACAGGAATCATTATCAAGGTCTTAGAGAAAATAGTCAAGAGGAAAATACAAGATTGGATAGAAGAAAATGGGATACTGTATCGGGGACAGCATGGTTTTGTGAAGGGTAGGTCATGCCTCAGTAACTTGCTCACGTATTATAACACAGTGACGGCTGAACTGGATAAGGGTAATGGGTTTACAGTGATTCTGCTGGACCTTGCTAAGGCATTTGACAGGATACCACATGGAATTCTAATCAGTAAATTGCAGCATATGGGAATGGACACAGGGTTGGTGAGATGGATAGGAGGGTGGTTGACGGAGAGATATCAGAGAGTGGTTTACTCAGGAGTAGAGTCCACAAGACGGCCTGTGACTAGTGGTGTACCACAAGGATCTGTTCTTGGACCACTGCTGTTTAATTTGTTCATAAATGATATAGGAAAGGATCTGAGAGGAACAGTTCATTTGTTTGCGGATGATGCGAAGTTGGGTAGGGCAATAGTGAATGCAGATGACGTCAAAATTTTGCAGGATGATTTGGATAGATTGGAGGTCTGGGCTAGGGAGAATGGATGTCAATTTAATGTGGCAAAATGTAAGGTTATGCATTTTGGGGTGAAAAGATGGGAGGCAGTTTACTGCATTGGTGGAACCGTGCTCCAGGAAATTGATGAGGCACGAGATTTAGGAGTGTTGGTGGATAAGGAATTGAAATTTAGGGGACACATTGCAAAAGTGGCCAAAACAGCTCATCAAATCACTTGGTTGCTGAAGAATACGTTGACAAGCAGGTTATTGTTCCTCTGTATCGAGCCTTGATAAGACCTCATCTCGACTACTGTGCTCAGATTTGGTCACCTAGGTTTCTTCTTGATGGGGAGGAGGTGGAGAGGATCCAGAGGCGAGTGACCAAGATGATAGCAGGTCTGTGGAATGAACCGTATGAGAACAGGTTGAGGATTTGTGGGTTGCAAAAATTGGTTGATAGGCGGAGGAGGGGAGATATGATTGAGACATTCAAATTACTGAAGGGTTTCTATAAAATTAATTCAGAAGATATTTTTGAGAACAGGGCTGGTTGTGGGAGGACTAGGGGACATCCATGGAAACTGGGCAAAAGTGTGGTTAGTAAAGGTGTTAGAGCTGGGTTCTTTACTTTTAGAGTAGTGAATGAGTGGAATGCGCTCCCTGAGTCTGTGGTGGATGCTGTGACAGTGAATGAGTTTAAGGCGAGGTATGATAGATACTGTATGAATGTCGAATAGTTGTGATGAAAATGATTTGGGGCCTCCCTCGATGAGTCTAATGACTCCCTGGAGTTGCCCGTAATAATAATAATAATAAAAAAGTTTTTACATGTGTTTTTCTCTGTTTTTATATATTCTTATATTTCTTCTGATTAAAATTATGTTATGAAGATAACTATATATGTGTGTGTGTGGGGGTTATCCTGTATATACTTCAGTTTTCATCTTCAACAGCTTAGACCTTTTAGGTGTAATGTTGCCATCACCAGGTTTCTCCATCTATGTCTATCATGGGCTGCATTTAGTGTTAACTGTTCATCCAGCTTCCTTAGGTCTTTCATTCTAACATCCATCCATTGTGCTCATGATCTTCCTGCAGGTCTTTTCTTGTCAGTTTTATTTGTAAGCACTAGTTCAATCAGCTGGCATTCTGCTCTGTAAACATTGACAAACCACTCGGTTTTTTTATTTATAAATAATAGAATATTGGATCTCCTTATAACAGGTTTTGTAGTCCTCAATAATTTTCTTTCAGATGCAATAAGTTTTCTATTATCCACACCTGAAAATTAACCCATAGTTGTGAAAAATGGCTAACGTCGTTGTTTGACCATGTTTCATAACTGGTTAATTAACTTCAGGTTTTTCTAACAAATATTTTTTTGATAATATTCTGGATTTTAGAAGCTGTCAGATTGTAAAATGTCCATGGTTTAACTTCTCAGTTTTCTCTTCTATCTTTTGATGCATATCACTGCAGCTGTTAATGTGGACTCCTAAATATTTAAAATTATCTACTTTCTCAAAGATATAATTATCAGCCAACCTAGTTGATTGCTCCTTGAAGTGCATATATATTTAGGTTTTTGTCATGTGTATGACAAGATCCATTGTTAAAATTACTGCATTCATTAAATTAGCTATAGTTTAACAGCCTGATAAGCATCCAAGGGTAGTGATGCATTCAGCACAAGCCACTAGGATGTTTTTTCCCTCTATTTCCATCCTTCTTTGTTCATCTATATCTCTAATGACTGTTTCAGTGCTAGGGTGAACAGAGATGTTTAGAGACATATCCTTGGCAATGTCCAGATTTTATTTTTTTTAAAAAAATTGAAGAATGTTTCTTAAGGAAATATATCTTGCGAGGCTGTGATGATTACACAGTAGTAACATATTTATATACTTCTGTGGTATTCTAAAATGTCACTGCCTTGTAATGTATTCTGATGTATACTGTCATATGATTGTTTGCAAATCATCTTTTACAAATACTACATGTGATTCTTTAAGAAATTCATAATGTTTTTATAACAGTTGTCAGCATGTTAAAATATGATTTGTTGACTTTCCCTTCAGAGTGACGTTTGAAGAATACACGTTAATTCTTTTCCAGATTAGTGTAGGTTAATTTGTAGCAAGTGTCCAAGCAATGGGAATTCCAATGGGTGTGCTGTGGTAAGGCAGCATTATTAAAAATCATTATATTTGTATAAAAGGGTGCTTAAGGGTCAAAGCTGTATAACTGAGAGGAGACCTCCACATAGCCTTTAAAGGAATGCGGAGAACCGACCAGGGCTTCTGACCTACTCTCCAATCCTCACCTTCTCGTGGTGCACCCTATTGGGTATCTACTTGGATACTGAACGAACGAGGATGGGCTGGCAATTTGGGATTTAGCCGACCAAATTGTATTCTTATTGGTTAAACCCAAATAAAAATGATGGTATAACATGATAAAATTTCATGCTGGCTGGGGTGTCGCCCGGTTAAACAAGGTCCCCCGTTGTTTTCGCAAGGGATCCAGGGCGAACAGCGAAAAGTCAGCTACTGGAACAAATCTGAAAACAAACCCCAACTCAACATCACCAGAGTTAAAGATCGGTACTATCAACGTAAGAAGCCTAAATGGCAAAGAAATGGAGCTAGCTGAGGAATTAGATAAGTACCAGATCGACATAATAGGGGTGACTGAAACAAAAAAGCAAAACTGGTGAGATCTTTCTGAGCAATAAATACAAAATGTTATATTCAGGCAATGACAATCAAGGAAAAGAAGGAGTAGCCATAGTATTCAACACAAAATACGAGGCTAATCTTCTTGAATGGCAGTCAGTCTCAAGTAGAGTAATGTGGGCAAATATGAGAATGGGGAACTGGACAATGAGACTTATTTGTGCCTATGGTCCCACAGAAGGTTCTACTAAGGTAGAAGTGGAGGAATTTTTTGAGGCTTTAGAAAAAGCAACTGACACAATGAAAAAGGAAAAGTTGGTCCTTGTTGGGGATCTAAATAGCAGAGTAGGAAATGAATGTGAGACATACAAAAATATTTTGAGAAAATTTGGAGAAAAGAGCAAAGCTAATAATAATGGCAAATATCTGTGGGATTTCTGATCAGGACATGGACTGGTTATTACTAACACCATGTTCTAACATAAAAATGTGCCCAAATTCACATGGAGAGAAGAGGCAAGGAATAAGAAAAGTCTCATTGACTATGTTATTGTGGATAGTGATGTTTTCTCCCTGGTGCGGGACACCAGAGTGTATAGAGGATTTGAAATTGGAAGTGATCACTCTTTAGTCTTGAGCAGGATAAAATTGAATTTCATATTGAAAAGAATAACATGTGAGAAAGTTTTAAAGTGAATAAAAGTTGAGCAGCTCTCAGATGTGAACTGTAGACTAAAATACACAAAGATTATTGAAGAAAAAATGAAAGAGTTTGAGAACAGGAATCAAACCTTGGAGATTCAGTGCCAAACTCTGAAGAAAACATTGATTGATTCTGCCAGAGAGGCATGTGGTGAGGTTGTCTGCAAGGATAAAAAAAAAACAGAACTCCCCGGTGGACACAGGAAGTTAAAGAGGTAGTGAAGGAAAAGAAGAAAGCATATCAAAAGTTCCTGTCAAATAAGTGAGCTTGTGCTCTTAGAGAATACAGAGACAAATGCAAGAATGCTAAACACTGTGTAAAACTAGCTAAACCAAAGTCATGGGAGGACTTTGGCAAGAATATAGAAAATAAATATCAAAAAGGTGCCAAAATATTCTGGAGGTTGTTGAAGAAGTTTAGGAATGGAGGAAGGAGTTCTGTAAAAGGAGTTAGAGATGATAAAGGTGACATGAAAATGGGAGAAAAGAAAGATATCCTTGAAGTATGGAGTAATTATTTTGAAACACTTCTAAATGAAACAAGCAGTGATGACAGCACAGTGGTAAAAAAACACTGACCAGGCATGCAGTCAGGAATACATGGCCATACTTGAAGTAGAAAAAGCCATCAAAGGCTTGAAATATTTAAAATCAGCAGGAGTAGATGATATTCGACCAGAAATGCTGAAATATGGTGGTATAAGAGTCTTAATGTTAAATCTGGCGTGAGACAAGGATGTACATTATCCCCTCTGTTATTCATTATCTATATGGATCACGTTATGAAGGAAAGTGGTATTAAACATGATATCAAAATTGGAGATGTTAATGTCAGCTCTTTGCTTTATGCGAACGATGTTATACTTCTAAATAAATCTGCTACAAGTCTGCAAGATTCCCTGACTAAATTGAATAACTTTTGCAATATATATGGTTTGAAGGTCAGCAATAAAAAGACCAAAAACAATGAAAATAGGCAGAATCATTGAAAATGTCAACTGTGTTGTGAATGGAGAACCTGTGGAACAAGTGAAATGTTTCAGCTACTCAGGCATGATTTTTATTGAAGATGGTAAATTAAATATAGAAATTGACAACAGAATCAGCAAAGCTGGTATGGTTGGAAGTTAATTGAATAAATTCATATGGAATAAGGGAGAAATTAGTCAGAACACTAAATTAGCTGTATACAAGACAGTGTTCAAACCAGTTTTAACTTATGGATCTGAGAGCTGGGTGAGAAGTTAAACACTTGACCAAAGACTAGAGACCGCAGATATGAGAGTCCTTAGAAAGATTATAGGCGTGAACAGATGGCATCAATGGCAATATATTAAAAACGACGATATTAGGAAAGAACTTGACATTGTCAGCATCCAGGAACGCGTTAGCAGAGCTAATCTCAGGTGGTATGGTCACTTAAACAGGATAGGCGAAGAAAGATTAACAAAACAAGTGTTCTCTGCCAGGTTTGCAGTAAAACGACCCAGAGGAAGACCAAGATATAGGTGGATTGATACAGTACAAAGTGCCTTAGACGATAGAAATATAAGATCTGATAATTTTGGAGTCTTGACAAGTAACAGACTGATTTGGAGGAAAATTGTAGATAGGAATTTAGTAAACATGTAATTTTTTTCATGTAGTACTATCATATCCTGTACACCCCTTGAGGGTACATGGCAGGAATTTGATGATGATGAAATTTGTATAAAAAAAATACTTACTTTATTAAGAAAAACCATTCTATTTATACCTCACTTCAATCCTTTTGCTTTCAACCAGTAAATTTGGAAGAGGCAGACGTTTTTTTTACTATCTAATAATTTTTAATTTCACTTTGTATTCTCAGTTTAAAAGTGTACACCAAATATATTCAACACTATTTTGAGTTGTTGACATGCCTAAATATAAACGTCAATTAAAAAAAAAATCTACAATTACCTGTTAGGAAACCACAAGGAATAATTACACTTCCTTTCTTAGCTGCAGATAATCTACTGAGTAGAACTAAGCTGTCTGTGCTGTTGAGAGCCTGCATTGCTTGAATTCCTCTGCAAATTTTAGTCAGCATAAATGTGCCAGCAAGTGCATGCTGTTTAGTCTCTGCTCATTGTCAGCTGATAAAAAATACATGCAGATTGTTTATCTCAAGCACTTCATAAGGAATGAAATTGTTTGTTAAGGTGTGCTTCAATAGTGATATGATATATATTCACACTGTGAATGGCTTGATATTTGTAACACTTCATGACTATTTAATTCAAATAAATAACTGCTCATTTTTACTAAATGGTTTAAGGAAATAGCAACGTATACTAGGATATACATTAAAAAAAATTTTAATACACTTCCAATATTTCGGCAACGTCACGTTGCCATTTTCACAGGAACTTAAAAATAAGACACATGCGCACAGGCCAAACAAACAGTAAATGAGGATGAAGCAGGAAGTTATTCTTTCTCCTAAAAGACCTGATGGTGCCCCCTAGCGGGCAATGTTCTTGGCCAATTGGGCTGAAGGTCTTCTGATTTAGGTCTCCCAAATTTGGGGCAGTCTCATAGAACCAAATTTGTTGAGGTTTGGATTGTTTCTTAGGACTGAGGCTGATTTCAATTTGAATTTACTGCGGTGTATTATCGTGACTTTCTTCCACCATATTCTATGGTGGGTATCAAGCGCATGGTCTGCAAGACCATAGTGGCTGTATTGGTGAAACTGGATGTAGTCCTTATGTTATGAGATTCTGATATTAGCTGTCCTGCCTGTTTGGCCAAAGTAGGACAGCTTACAGCTGCAAGGGACCTGGTAGTTCTGGGGGGGTGGAGGGGTCTTTAGTAGAGCAGATAAGGGATGCCAATTTTTTATATGGTTTGTATTTTTGTAATTTTTTCCGAGGTGCTTCTTATATAGGGTTGGTGATGGATTTAGAGTAATCCTTGTTGTGAGGGGGGTTGTGGTTTATTGGTTTCGATATTTTTTGGATTTTTTTTTTTTTTTTGGGGGGGGGGGGGTAGCCATTGGCTGAGTAAGTGTTGAGAATGTGGTTTAGTTCTGTGGTTAGGGGATTATCATTTGAACAGATAAGTTTAGCCCTGTTGTGTAGTGTCTTAATGACTCCATATTGTTGTGTGGGGGGGATTGTTGGTGAATGTATTTACCTGTATGGATGGGTTTTCTGTAGACTAAGAAAACCAAGGTTCCATCAGGTTGGCGGGTGACTAGTGTGTCTAAGAAAGGAAGACAGTTGTTTCTTCTTCCAGGGTGAATTTGATTCTGGCGTGTTGGTTGTTTGGGTGTGTTAAGAAGGAGAGGAGTGCATCGGAACCATGTCGCCAAATAGCAAAACATCGTCAGCATAGCGATGCCATATGGTTAGTTTTCGTGGGGTAGAGTTTATGGCTTTCTCTTCAAAAGCCTCCATATAAAAGTTGGCCAAGGGTGGGGAGAGTGGAGAACCCATGGCTGTCCCTTCTATTTGTTTGTAGAATTTTTCTTGCCAAACAAAATAACCTGAGTTCATTGTGAACTGAAACTGTGATATTGGGAGGAAATTTAGCTTGGATTAGCTCTAAGGATTCTTTGAGTGAATTTGTGAATAGGGAGGAGACATCAAAACTGACCATTATGTCAGTGTGTTTGAGTGTAAGGTTTTCTATGCTGGCTTTGAAGTGGGCTGAGTTTTTTATGTGTGAAGGTGTGTTGCCAGTATAGTGTGAGAGAGGTTTGACCAAATGTTTAGCTAGTTTGTAATGCGTGGGGAATCAGTGCCTGCCATCCACTATGGGACGTAATGGCACATTTTCCTTATGTATTTTTGGGAGTCCATAAATACAGGGGGGGGTATGGAGTTAAATGGTTTTAATTTATTAGTGACTTCTACAGGCCAAGAAGTGACCTTCTTAAGGAGCCTGTGGAGTTTTCTAATTTGTGAGTTGGTGGGATTGTACTCAATAGGGAGGTAAGTAGCCTGATCTAACAATAGAGCATTAAGCTTACCTGTGTAATCCTTTTGGTTAAGCCATACTGTGGCGTTCCCTTTATCCACTTTGGTGATTATTATTTCTTTTTTTCTTTAATTCTAGTAGAGATTTAATTTCCTTACTGGGCATGTTAGTTTTTGGTGGTTTTGCTTTGGTCAGAACACAAGCCACATCCAGTCTAATATTGTTGGCGACATGGTTCGGAAGGTGTCAAATCCCACGTTCAATTCGTATCGTAATATCTTCAGCAGGTATTCTTCTAGGCGCAATGACGAAGTTGTGGCCACATGAGAGAGCGTCGAGTGCTTCAGGTTTCACACTAACTGACGAAAGGGTGACTACCGTTTCGGCAGGAAGTTGTGATTTTGAGTTAGAGTTCTTTCTTAAATTTTCAAATTTTTTGTTGTGACGATCTCGTACTTTTTTAAAATGCTTGAAGGGTCATCTTCGAGTGCCTGGATAGCTAAGTTAGCATCATTCAGGAAATGGCGAATCGTAGCAATTTGTTCCCTGAGAAAAGCTCAGCTGGCATGGTCATAAATATGAAGGACCTTTTGCGAAGAGAAACGGTGCTTAAATTTGACACAGTTTGGGATTACCTGGTTATCCTGGCAGCATTTTAGGAAGGCGAGACGATTTAATTGTCTTGATAGCTGTAACTCCATTTTACCGTAATGGCGTGCCTTACGTGCGGTGGCATCTCCATGGATTATCGTAATTCTCGTGGAAAGGCTTAAACGTTGGTTATGCGTTTTTACTAAATGGTTTAAGGAAATAACAACGTATACTAGGATATACATTAAAATAAATTTTAATACACTTCCAATATTTCAGCAACGTGACGTTGCCGAAAGATTGGAAGTGTATTAAAATTTATTTTAATGTATATCTTAGTATACTTTATTTCCTTAAACCATTTAGTAAAAATGCATAACCAACGGCTAAGCCTTTCTATGAGAAATTACTGCTCAGAAGTTATTTCTTCATGAAATTTCTGGGTTCACAATAGCACTCCCACAATATACATTCCTGTGTCAAATAAGTAGATGCCTCTATAGTGACAGGTAATTATAGGGTTTACTTTTTAAAAAAATAGAGCATAATATGCAGGGCTTGAAAAAATTTGTTCTGACTCACCAGCCAGGCAAATATCTTACTTGTCAGATGTTACCTGTATGTATTCTACCACGGTCACCTAATATATATCATAGTCACATTTTTATTCCTGCATCTGCTCAATAATGAGTTTTGTTAATACTATGGCTAACTTTAACCCTATTTAACTACTTGGTTTGAAGCAATTATGTTAACTATATATATATATTGTGTATTTATTAGTGTGTGAAAAAAAAATTCATTTGTTTTATAAGCGATATAACACCATTTATTTATTTTATTAATAATGCTATTTTTCACTGTTTTTGCTTTTAACACTTATATGTATTGAATCACTTTTTTTTTTTAAGAGGAGGGTG
Source organism: Typopeltis vanoorti (assembly GCF_054136105.1). Lineage (NCBI taxonomy): Eukaryota > Metazoa > Arthropoda > Arachnida > Uropygi > Thelyphonidae > Typopeltis > Typopeltis vanoorti. The sequence continues at coordinate 75,474,118 of NC_143552.1, read as the reverse complement.
GGGAAAGGGAGACCAAACCATTCAGTATAATAACTCAGATAGCAAGTGAGAAAACAGTCAAAAAAAATTTAGGTTATAATCAATATTAAGAAATATTTTGGGAAGCAGAATGTGACCACTCATTTCTTAACATCAACTGGTTAAGAAATAAGCTAATTACTGTTGTCTGCTGCATTTCTATTTCAGGTTGTTGTGTCACAATTAACTGGTTATGTTGTGTAATAAATTTAGTTTAATCCTTTATCCAAGTGTGAGCAAACAAATCACTCCTATCTCAGTATCTCCCACAATGCAAAACACATCTCCTTGTGGATATGTCTAATGTTATGCATTAAGGATAGGGCCACTACCCAGACTAGTTTCGACCTTTATTGAGGTCTCTTCAGTGGGAGCCAGGCCCAAGTGGAGATACCAGCCAGAAACATTAGCAAGACCATCTCTACCTATAGGAGTTGCCAAATGGTGTGCCACCTTTTTTAATAAATTACTCTGGATTTAGAGAAATGGTTATGTTGTGGTATGACTGAGCACCATCTAAAGATAAGATGATACATGCATATCCAATAATAATCCATTATGAAAACTCAGTGATAATTGACAATACAGGTATTTTTAATTACCAGCTTGTAAATAATTCATTTTGTTTTATATGTAAATTTGTCAGGATTCCAATGTTATCAGATCTCAAGATACGATTTTCCAAAGCATATTTTATTATAGTCCACTTTGATCTTCGTCTTACTCGGTCTTTTTCCTGTTATCCTGGCCAAAAAAAAAAAACACTTGATTTGCTAACCTTTTCTGTCCTATTCTGTGTAAGTGGCTGTGCCACCTGCAATTAGGTTTGCTAACACATTCCTGAATGCTAACAATATTAAGTTCCTTCATAATTTGGTGCATGGTGCTACTGCTACATTGGATGAAGAGTTAGAGGTTCATGAAAATGAGGTTGAAGAGCTCTTGCATAACCTGGATAAGAATTTGTCCATAGGGACACATGGAATATCTGCCTGTTTGTTAAAGTAATGTTCAGCTGAATTGTCTAGGCCTTTCACACATTTGTATAACTTGAGTCTCAGCTCAGGAATGATACCACAGGAATGGAAGAAATGTAGGATAGTTCCATTGCACAAGGGTGGTGCAAAAACTGATGTGTCTAACTACCGACCTATTAGTATCTCTGGTGTGGTAGTGAAGAAATGGGTAGACAAGCATTCTATACTCTGCAGGGAACAGCATGGGTTTACTAAAGGAAGTCATGTTTTAGCAATTTGCTCATATTTTATAACAATGTTTCGGCCGAGTTGGATAAAGGGAATGGATAAACTATGGTAATGTTGGATTTTTCTAAGGCATTTGATAGGCTGTTGCATAAACTGGAGAATATGGGATTGGAATATAATCTATTGACTTGGATCAGGGAATGGTTGACAGACAGATATCAAAAAGTGGTTTTCAGTGGGTGTGAATCTGCCAGATTTAAGGTAATCAGTGGTGTACCTTAGAGTTCAGTCCTTGGGCCATTATTGTCAATCTATACGTTAATGATATCAGGCAGGGTCTATCATCAGATTTGCAATTTTTTGCTGATGATGTGAAGATAGGCTGGGCAATCAGGGATGCTACTGATATTCAGCAATTACAAAATGATTTGAATAGACTGGAAATCTGGGCAAACGAAAATGGCTATCAGTTTAATATTAATAAGTGTAAAGTTATCCACTCTGGCATGATTAGAGTTCTAGTGGCATATTATTTTAGCAGGGTTATGCTACAAGAAACTGAAGAGGCAAGGGATCTTGGGGTATTGGCAGATAAGAATTTAAAGTTCAAAGGTCACATAGCAAAAGTTGCAAATACAACTCGGAGATTAATTACTGTGTTGAAGCGAACCTTGACATGTAAGGATAAGGAAGTAATTTTCCTCTTTATAAGGCTTTGATAAGACCACACTTGAATTACTGTGTGCAGATTTGGTCTCCCGGGTTCTAAGGGGATAAAGAAGTGTTGAAAGGGGTACAAAGAAGACTTACAAAGATTATATCCAGATTATGGGATTTAGATTATGAAGATTGCGAGTGTGTGGATTACAGAGTCTGGTTAACAGGAGAAAGAGGAGTGATATGATAGAGGTCTATAAACTTTTGAATGGGTGTTATAGCATTTCAAATGATGAAATTTTTCGTTATATGGAAGGCGGGGAGAGAACATGAGGACATCCATGGAAGTTAAGGTTGTTCTCAGTCAAGAAAGGGTTAAGAGCTAGGTTTTTCTCCCAGAGAGCAGTGAGTGAGTGGAATAATTTTCCTTACTGGTAGTGAGTGCATCTAGTGTAAATGAATTTAAGGGAAGGCATGATAGCTAGGTTGGGTAATTTACAGCCTCCCTCGATGAGTCCTTGACTCCCTGGAGGTCTCAGATAATAATAATATCCATGTTTTTAATACGATTCTGCCATTGATGCCATCTGTTTGCTCTCCTAATCTTTTTCAGAATCTACAAAACTTATAGATCCTTGTTTTATTCCCATGATTTCTCAACGGTTTGTCTTAGAGTAAATATTTGATCCTGAGAACCTCTATTTGGCCTGAACCCATCTTTTTCCTTTCTACATTTTTTCCTTTTTTAAGCATTTTCTGAAATATACCAGGAACGCTCTAACTCTTGCATTTAGTTTCATTTCCTCTTTTTTTATAGATAGTACCATGAGAGTTCTACTCCAAACACCTAGAATTCGATCTTTTGAACATGCCTTCTGAATTATGCGGTGCAGTCAGTTTCACACTGGCTGCACTGCATAAAACTGTAAAATTTGATGCAGCGTAAATTTTTCCATTTTTTATTGCATCGACTTTTACAGGGGTAAAAGTCGATGCAATTTTGAACTTGCATCCAAAATTCACAAAAGTAAAGTTGTGATTTTCTGTGTAAATAATACAAAAAGCTCATATATTAAAACTCAGAGGAATTAGCATGATAAATTGTGTAAATAGAAGATGTATGAATATGTCAAGTTCAAGGGCAATGCCTTAGAAATCGGAAATATATTGTAGTTTTCTATGTAAGTAATACTAGAAGCCCATATGTTAAAACCCAGAGGAATTAGCATGCTAAATTGTGTAAATAAAAGTTCAAGGGCAATGCGTTTAAAAATCGGAAATATATTCATGTTAGTATTTAATATAAGATGTAAAAGAAACTTGCCAGTCCGATACCACCTTCAAGGTCAGTGTTAAAAGGAGCAGCATACATCTGACATGACTATGCCATTCTGATAATGATTTAAGGTGTTCTTCAGGGAGAGCTAGAAGTCTGCTTTTAAGAGAGAAGGTCAAGAGTTTGTGCGGGAATGTTCAGGGGTCTCAAACCTTAGTCCATGGTCTCACGGAAACCGAATATAAGGCTTCAAAGAAAAATTATCGAGATTGATGGAAAAGAGAAGAGAAAGGAGGAAAAGAGGAGAGAGTATCGTTGATTCACGACTTTCGTCCCATTCAGATGATGCTGAGACCGACAGCCCCAGGAGACAATTAATTACCATGGGAGCAGTGGAGCTAAACCTAATGCATTGCCAATGGAACAACCTGCATGAAGCCTCGACCATCAGACCTTTGCCTGAGTCTATAATGCTGGAAAATTGTGCTTCAGGTTCCGCCAGTCATTCTTCGATGAAATGTCGGTGTTCATGAAATCTCCAGGTGAAAAACTCTAAACCTGATGAAGAAAAGAAGCCTGGGAATCTGTAAAGGAAATGTGAACAAGTGCACTATAGAGAAAAGGAAGTCACGTGAGTTTATTTTCAGTGTAATTTTATCTATGTTATGAGAGACTGTTTTAGAAGGACAGATAAGTTTATAGAGTTACTATATATAGTTTGAAAATAGTTTGCATAAAGAGAAGTTTATATAAAGTGAGACCTGGGATTTATAGTTAACAAGGCATGATAATTCCTAAATTGTAAATGGCTGATAGTTTTCTCTTTAAGTGGTTTAATGATTTGTATTATGTTGCATGCTTACGTAAATGTTCCAAAGGAAGTTTTCCTCTAAAGTGTTAAACTTAGAGTGGAGTAAGAAGTAGTGATTCATTAATGGGTAAATTGTATGATTGTTTCAGTACAAATAAACATGTTTGTTTTATTTACAAAGAATGCCGCATGATCTTTTATACAATGCATTGTTTCCAACTAAACATAGCTATTTGTAAATGGGGAGTTTACAAATAGCTACGACTTGAAGTTAAGTGTTAGCCACAACTATGAAATATTATTAAGAAGGGCCTTAAGATAGAAAGCGAACTTTACTAGAAGTATTGATATTTCTTATACCACAGGGAGACCGCTGGTGGCGTAGTCATTATATCAAAAATAAATTGCTAGGGATCTCCGGTATAAGTAAAGAAAAACTGAAGTTAGAGCAAGGATACTAAGGTTAATAGAGTACATAAAAGTATTAGATAAAGTTAAAAGAGGGATTAAATAAAGTTAATTAAGAATAGAGATATAGAAGAAGTAAGTCGAAGTATAGATGAAAATAGAAAACATAAATATAGAAGTAAAATAAAGACAAAGGAAATTAAATAGAGCTTCAGTTTTACGATAACACAAATAGAACAGAGATTACAATAAGTTTGCAAAGTTTACAATAGACATCCCTTTTACAAAACCTCTACTTGATCATTTCTGGTTGAATATCGTCTTATTCCAGCTGCCTTCTCACATTTCAGGTTTTAGATGGCTTTTTCTACCTTGAGTGATGTTTTATACTGCTCTACTGTAACTGCTTGTTTCATTTAGCAATCTTTCAAGATAATTACTCAAGACATCTTGGATATTTTTATCTTCAGTTTTCATATCGCATTTTCATGTCTAATTCCTTTTACAGTTCTCTTTCCTTTATTCCTAAGTTTATTCAGTATGAATGAACTTCAGAATGAACATAGACATTTATGTTTTTTGTTTCTATCAAAGTCTTCATGCTTTATATGTTTCACTTACTTATATTTTTCTCTGTATTCTCTCAGAACACAATACTGACTTAGTTGCCTGGAAATGTTGATGTGGTTTCTTCTTTTCCTTGACTGCCTCTTTAACTTCCTAAGTCCACCAATACAGCCTGATTTTTCTGTCCTTGTCAACCTCACCACATGTCTCCCTGGTTAATGTAGGATGTTTTCTTCAGTGCGTAGAGGCTTAAGTGCTGTGAGGACATCATATTGGAGGCTTAATGGATTGTATACAGCACTCAGAAAGGATTAAAACAGAATTGAAGTTTTCTTCAGAATCTGTCACTGAACATCCAAGGTTTGGTTCTTTTTTTAAAACTTTTTTTTTTTTTTTCTTCAATAATAATTATGTATTTGAGTCCATAATTCATCTCTGAAAGCTTCTCAACTTTGATTCTTTTTAAATCTTCCTTACAAACTTTTCTTTTTAATATGATATTCTATTTTATTCTGCAAACTAAATAGTGATCACTTCCTGTTTCAAATGCTCTGTGTATGTTGTATGCTGGATCAGCATTGAAGATATTGTTATCAACAATAACATGAGACTTTTTTTTGTCGTCTCTCCATATGTATGGGTATCTCTTTATGTTGGAACATGTTAATGACTAGTTGACATCCTGAACAGGAATCCAGATGGTACATGGCTTTTGCTCTGTTTTTTTTTCCAAACATTTCCAAAACGTTTCTCTATTTCTCTATGTTTTTATTCTATTTTATGTTCTGTTTTAATTTTTTTATTATTTTTCTATTTTCTTCTCTATTATATTATATTCCCTTTTATAAGCTACCACTTAATTATTTCATTTTAACTTCCACTTGATTCATTCTCCTAGATCTCTGAATTCAGTCTGTTATTCCTTGATCATTTTCTGTCATTGCTGTCTTTTCTTTTGCAATTTCTTATACCATAATACTCTTCCATTCTGCTTTCTGAATTGGCAATATTTGTAAGTTTGTAGTCTACATATATCCATGCTGACAATAGTGATTGCTATAGTAAAGGAATTATTATCATCATATCTAGTGCACTCAAATCTCAGGTGTTTAGTCTTGTGATATTTGCCACTTTTTGTTTTAACAGACCTGGTGCACTTGTTTGAAAACCAAGGTTTGGAGAGTGGTTTTGGGTTTTTAAGTGGAGTGAAGGATGACAGACTTCATTTCTGCAAGAATTATTTCAGTTTCTTGGTCAAAACTCAATTTGATCAACATCATTAGGTAAGAAAGTATATCAATATCTGCAAGTTTCTCTGTAGTTTTTCATCATAAGAGATCACTATTCAGTATATTTACTGTGCAATATTCATTTAAGTCGACAAGTTTCAAAAGCTCTTTGGTTTACTTTCACAGCATTAAGATTCATTTTCATCTTATGAATTAGGCTCAGTCACCTGTCAGATATAAGTAACTTGGCCTTATAGAAACCTAATTAAGGCTCTGATAGGGTGGTTTATGCTATCTCATGCTCTGCTATATAAGTAAATTGCATGTATTCTCTGGCTAGTTTGCTTTTTATTATTATTATTTTATATATCTGATCCACACACAAAACGCCACAAGCCCTATGCACACTAGTGCCGTGTGTGATCAAGAGGAATAGAAGAAAGGAGGAGTCTCTTCACATTTTGCGTGAATTGAAGGCTGTAATCTTTGGGGAAGGCAGAGTTGAGGAGATTGTTCCAAAGGATAGAAGGAAATGTAGTAAAGTTGGTTCAGTGAGTTTTAAGGTGGACTGTAAAAGGGTGTTAGTTAGCAGTGGCTTTTGTTTTAATGATTTTGGAGGAGAGTGGAGGAATAATAGTGATCAATTCAGCAAAGCACTGTCCATGAAAGTATCTGTAGAAGAGGCACAAAGCAGAAACTGAACAACTAGAGAGAGAGGGGGGGGATTGAAGTGAGTTTGTGAGACGGATCATCAATTAGCCAGATTGCCTCTTCTGGATAGAATTGAGTAACGTTGGAGAGGATTTTGGTGCACCATTCGAAATATGGGAGCAATATTCCATGGCTGGGCAGATTTGGACTTTGTATAAAGTTAGAAGGTGTTAAGTGCTGTCTTGCCTAAAAAAAGTACAATTAGGTTTTTTGGCAGGTGCAGAAGCTATAGTCGAAATATGATTGTGCCAGGAAACATCAGAGGTGAACTCAGTCCAAGGAGAGAAATTTGATCGTGTTTGGATATCTCAGTATTATTGAAGGTAAGGGGGAGGGATGCAGGCTCTTTCTTGTAAGAGATCAGACAGAACTGGATTTTGGTGGCATTGAACTTTACAAGGGTGTCCTTGCCCCACTAGGATATAGCTGGGAGATCTGAGTTCAGGTCACTGGTCATGGTAGATCTTCAGGATTCTAATACTTGAGCACTACAAGTTTTGTTGAAGAAGGAATGGAGTATACTGTCATCAGCAAAGCTATGGATAGAATTGGATGTCTGAGAGATCAGGTCATTTATATACATGAGGAAGAGAGTGAGTGAAAGAACAAAACCCTCGGGTACTCCTGCTTTGGTGAGGAAATCTGAGGAGAGTAAACCGTCCACCATGACATGTAGTGAGCAACCAGTGAGAAAGTTGGTAATCCAGTTGCAGAGTGAAGAAGACAGACTATAGGATGGCAGTTTGTTGAGTAGGTCCCTGTGTCAAACCTGAGCATGTCTTTGAAATGTCACGGGCAACCACGTGAGTTTCTCCAAATTTCTCCATGGCCTGGGTCCATAGGTGGATGGTGAAAGCAAGGAGATCAGCTGTAGATCGCAAGTAGTGGAATCCATATTGCTGGTTACTGATTGGTTGGTATGTCTCTAGGTGGTTCAAGAGTTGGTTGTTGATGGCCTTCTCCATAATTTTTGGGTCTGTTTCCATGTTTTAGGGTAGATGCCAGTTGTATAGGAATATATTGAAGAGACAATGCTGGATAGGTGTTAGTTCTGGGGCACAATGTTTTAACACAGTGGGATACCATCAGGACCAGATGCCTTGTTTGTGTTTAGGTTATTCAAGATTTGTTGGATTTCTTTTTGTCAGAAGACTATGGGAGACATGAAAGGAGCCATTCTTTTTGGAGTGGAGAGAACATTGCCCACGTCATTAATGCAGGAATTGGAAGAGAAGAGTGATGCAAATAAGTTGGCCTTGTCTTTTGATGAGGTGACTACAGTACCATCTGGGTGTGTTGAGAGTGGTGGAAACCTGGGTGGGCTGAAGTTGCGTCCAGTGGCCTTGGCTAGGGACCAGAAGGAGCGACTGCCATTTGGGCAGGAGACAAGTTTGCAGCATTTGGCCCTTTCAGAGTCTTGCTTTGTAAGTTGAAAAAACTGGACCACTTCCATATGAAACTGGCTAATTCATCATGTCCCAACTATTAAAGAGTCTTCACATCCTTGATGGAATTTGACCCTCTTATCTTTATGTTCAAAGGATATGATAATGATGACATTATCATATGGGCCATTGGAGATTACGAGATTAGTATTATATGAAATGTATAGACAATTAACTGCACCATTATCATGATTCAGAAGTTAAAAAATCATTTAGTAAGTTACTGTGAAATTAATCAGTTTAAATACATTAATATTGATATTCTGTGAGTAATCTTGTTAAAAATTAAAAATTATGTTAAAAATTCAGCAGATATTTACAGCAGTCCTTTAAAGTCTTCAACAGTGACACTCAAAGCAGATGTTGGTTTTCATAGATCTTTGCACACCATTTCAAATTTTTTATTCAACTTAATGTCACATGTAAAGTTACAACATTTTGTAAGATTTTTAAGATTGAGATCACTGTTCAGGTTTTCTAGTCTTCACTAAGACATCGATTTTATGATGTAATGGTTTTTCTCTGAACATTCACTTTTAATTATATAAATCTATAAAACAAGAAAACCAGCTGAAAATAGTTATTTTTAAATAACGACTATAATTTTATGAGAATTATACATAAAAGTAATAAAATTTCCCTTTTGTATTTCATAACATTTTATAATATTTGAATTATGAACTACATTCTTTCTTAATTTAAGCTATGAGTAAGTTTGCCAGGGGTAATAGATTTAGTGCAGCTGAACACCAGGAAAGGTATAAAGAAGAATGCCAACGTGTTTTTGACCTTCAGAATAGGTGAGTTTTATTTTTGCTTATGTATTGATATATAAAATTTCAAATGCTAATTTAAAAAAAAAAAGTTCTATTCTAGTTAACCTAACACATGTTAATAGTTACCTAAGATACTTGTTTAAAATTGTAAGATAATATTGTTAGGCTGCTTAAAGGTCAAAGCTGTGTAACCAGAAGGAGACCTCAATATAGCCTTTCAAGGAATGCGGAGAACCTACCAAGACTACCTTCTCTTGGATGCATCGTGTTATGTACCTGGATACTGAACGTACAAGGATAGGCTAGCAATTTGGGATATAGCCAACCAAATTGCATTCTTATTGGCTTAAACTATAATGCACAATGATGGTAAAATATGACAGAATTTCATGCTGGCTTTCGCATGACTGGTAAACAAGGCCCCAAATGTTTTTGTCAAGGAACTAGGGCAAGCAGCAAAATGTCAGCTACTGGAACATGTCTCAACTCAACATCAGCTGAGTTCAAGATTTGCAGTATACATAAGAAGCATCAGTGGAAAAGAAACAGAACTGGCAAAAGAATTGCATTAGCCAAATTGACATTATGGTATTACAAAGAAGACAAAAACACCAGAGATCTTTCCAAATAACAAATATAAGATGTTATATTCAGGCAATAACAATCAAGGATAAATAGTATTTAACACTAAATATGAGGATAATCTTCTTGAATGTATACAATATCAGGTAGAGTGATGCGGGCAAATATCAGAATCGAAAACTGGACAATGAGAACTTATTGGTGCCTATGGTTTCACAGAATGTTCTAATACAGAAGTGGATTAATTTTTTGAAGGCATTAGAGAAAACAGCTGACACAATTATTATTATTATTATTATTACGTGATCCCTCCAAGGAATCCAAATATTCATTGAGGGAGGGTACCTACTCTACAGCTCTGTCTCCACCACTCAGTCCATCAGCTACAACTAACCGCAACTACCATCATCATCTACACCAGTGCCATCTACCACCCACCACCACTGGTATTTTCACAGACAATTACAAACATCCATGCCCACAGTGGGATTCGAACCCGCAGCCTTTTGGCTGGAGAGCGGATACACTAACTGCTTGGCCAACCAGGTCGACAATAAACAATTCAACAAAATAACAATTGAATAAAGTAAAAATTGGTCTCGGAGATCTAAATAGCAGAACAGGAAATGATTACCAGATATATAGAAATATTTTGAGAAAAGAGCAAAGCTAATAATAAGAACCTGCTGAATTTCTGTTCAGGACCTGGACTAGTTATTACTAACACCATGTTCCAACATAAATATGTGCACAAATTTACATGCAGTTGAAAACATCATGATCAAATAACTGAAACATTTCAGCTATTTGATCTACTTACATATTTAATATGATTAGAAGATGGCAAATTAAATATGTAAGTAGATTATTATTTATTGCATTGGCATATTCATAGCCCAAAGAAAAGTGCCATCCACAATGGCTACATTCCTTAAAGTACTTTACTGACAAAACACTCAAGACTGACTCTGGTAGTTTGTCCCACTCATTTTCCACTCTCTCCTAGCACAAAAATCTAGCCCATACATCCTTGTTGCATGCTCACATGACTTCCAGTGGTGATCCATCATTTTTTCTCATCCAGTCATGTATTGGAAAATTTCTTTTGCATTTATTCTGTAAAGATTCCTTTAGTAACATATTTTCTCTCATATTTTCTCTTTTTTGCCTTTTAGCTGAACTCACAAAACCTTTGTTGAGAGAATAGAAACCTCATAGAGAGAATTTCACAAACCATTTTGGTCACTGACCCCTGAACCACCTCCACCACTTCCACATCCCAAGAAATCATCTGTTCACATTAGTTCAGATGTGGTCATGTTGTGCATTATAAAGACTTATAACCAATTTATCCCTGCTTTAATGCTGTGCATAAATTTGATTTTATTACAAGAGACCTTCAGGAACTCATTGAGAGAGGCCACATATCACTTGCAATGCATATCATACCTTCTCTTGAATCATTCATGCTATCTACACTCACCACTAGAGGCAAGCCATTCCAGTCAGTCACCACTTTATGAGAGGAAAAATCTAGTTCTTATCCCTTTCTTGACCGCATTCATTCTCAACTTCCATGGTTACCCTCTCTCCCCCCCCCCCCTCCATAAAATGAAAAATCATCTACTGGTATCTTGTATGAATGTTCAAAAGTTTGTAGGTATCTATCATATCACCCCCCCCCTTCTCTCTCTCTCCAGTCTGCTTGCATCTGCTAGCACAATTTCTCAATCTCTTCTCATAATCTATATTCCACAGTCCTGATGTCATCAGGTTTGAATCCCATCTAGAGTGCAAAGAACATTTATCAGGGCTCTTCAACTGAAGGTAAGTTATTTGTTGTCACATGGAGGCAAAAGAATTTTCCAACTTGGAAATTTTGTTTTGGTATCTTTGGTTAGTTTGCCCAAAATAGGCAAACTAACCATTAGAATACACTCAAGTAACAGACATAATACACTAGCCTCATAGTCTAAATTGCTTTGGTTGTAAATCCAAATTAACCAACCCAAGATCCCTAGCCTGATCAGTTTCTTCTAGCATAATCCTGCTAGTATAGTAGACTTGGATATCTTATTACACCAAAGTACATAACTGACATTGAGCTGATAACCATTTTCACATGCCTGCATTTCTAACTTATGTACATCATTCTGCAAGTGCTGCATGTCAGCTGCATTCCTTTTTATCCTGCCTATCTTTGCTCATCAGCAAATAGCTGTGCATCTTTTAAGTTCTTCCTGATGTCATTAATGTAACTCATCAGCAAATAGCTGTGCATCTTTTAAGTTCTTCCCCTCTTGTCATTAATGTAAATAGTGAACATCAGTGAACCAAGGACTGATTCTTGAGATACACCCAGTCACCTTTAATATTGTAGACTGGCATTCTCCATACACCACTTTTTAATATTTTCAGTCAGCCATCCTCTTATTCAAACTAGTAGTTTATATTCCAATCCCATATCCTCCAACTTATGCAAAAGTCTTCCATGCTGAATCCATTCAAAAGCTTTAGCAGTGTCCAAAGGTATCATGGTGTATCCATTCCCCTTGTCTAACTCAGTCATCACATTATCATAAATTTGGATGATTTACTTTTATGATTTACTTTCTTTAGGAAATCATGAAAGTAAATGTTTAGTAAAAACATGGATTTACTTTCTTTAGCAAATCCATGCTTTTTATTGTTAATTATAGATTCTCTATCAACACACTTTTGAATGCAAGCACTAAACTAGAGAGTGGTGCATGTTTGGAATGGATTGCCTTTGGATGTTGTGAGTGCAAGCAGTGTGAATGTATTCAAGAATAAGTACGATAGCTGGTGTGTGTAGTATGTGGCCTCCCTCGATGAGTCTCTGACTTCCTGGAGGTCTCTCTTAATAAACAACTTTTCCAAAATCTTCCATCACTCCAGAGATACAAGTGGATAGCTAAACATATCAGCCTTTCCCTAATTTTTGTGCAATGGGATTATCTTATGTACTTTCCACTCCTATTGAAGCTTCCTCGGGCCCGAGACTCAAATTATACAGCCAGGTCAAAAAGAACGGCCATTTCAGCTGAATACTTTTAGCATCTCTGCTGATATCTTGTTAGTCCCTGTTGCCAAGTTCATATTCAATTTATGCAACAGCTCCAGTACTTTATACATCTTGATGTCTTACTCTGCTGTAGAGATAGCATCATCATCAGATTCCTGCCATGTAACCACAAGGGGTGTACAGGATATGATAGTACTACATGAAAAAATTATATCATTACTAACTTCCTATCTACAATTTTCCTTCAAATCAGTCTGTTATTTGTCAAGACTCCAATTATCAGATCTTCTATTTCTATCGTCTAAGGCACTTTGTACCGTATCAATCCACCTATATCTTGGTCTTCCTCTGGGTCGTTTTGCTGCCAACCTGGCAGAGAACACTTGTATTGCTAATCTTTCCTCACCCATTCTGTTTAGGTGACCATACCACCTGAGATTAGCTCTGCTAACGCATTCCTGGATGCAGACAATGTCAAGTTCTTTCCTAATATCCTCGTTTTTAATATGATATTGCCATTGATGCCATCTGTTCACATCTATAATCTTTCTCAGGACTCTCATATCTGCTGTCTCTAGACTTTGGTCAAGTGTTTTACTTCTGACCCAGCTCTCAGATCCATAAGTTAAAACTGGCTTGAACACTGTCTTGTATACAGCTAATTTAGTGTTCCGACTAATTTCTCTCTTATTCCATATGAATTTATTCAATTGACTTCCCACCATACCAGCTTTGCTGATTCTCTTGTCTATTTCTATATTTAATTTACCATCTTCTCTAAAAATCATGCCTAAGTAGCTGAAATATTTTACTTGTTCCACAGGTTCTCCATTCACAACACAGTTGACATTTTCAATGATTCTGCCTATTTTCATTGTCTTTGTCTTTTTATTGCTGACCTTCATACCATATCTATATCTATTACAACAGCTATTCAATTTACTCAGAAAATCTTGCAGACTTGTAGCGGATTTATTTAAAAGTATAACATCATCCGCATAAAGCAAAGAGCTGACATTAACATCTCCAATTTTGATATCATGTTTAATACCACTTTCCTTCATAATGTGATCCATATAGATAATGAATAACAGAGGGGATAATGTACATCCTTGTTTCACACCAGATTTAACATTAAAACATTAAACCTGTACTTCCTTCAATTCTAACTGCTGACTTGCAACTCAAATAAAGACTAAGTATTGCTTGATATAATGCCCCATTGACACCATATAACTGTAGCATATTGAATAGCTTCTCTCTTGGCACCCTGTCATATGCCTTTTGCAAATCGACAAAACTTAAATACAGATCTGTGTTATATTCCCATACTTTCTGGACTATTTGTCATAAAGTGAAGATCTGATCCTGACAGCCTCTGTTTGGATTGAATCCAGCTTGTTCTTCACCAAGCTTTTCTTCCACAATTCTTCTCAACCGTTTCTCAAGTATACTTGCATAGATTTTGCCAAGAACACTCAGTAGGGAAATACCTCTGTAATTCTCACATTCAGTTTTATTTCCCTTTTTATATATGGGTACTATGAGAGCTCTACTCCAATCATCGGGAATTCGTCCCTCTGTCCAGGCTTTCTGAACTATGCAGTGCAGCCACTGTAAGACTCTTATACCACCATACTTCAGCATTTCTGGTTGAATATCATCTACTCCAGCTGCCTTTCCACATTTCAAGCCTTTGATGGCTTTTTCTACTTCAAGTATGGATATGTATTCCTGCCTGCATGCCTAGTCAGTGTTTATTTACCTGTGCTGTCATCACTGCTTGTTTCATTTAGCAGTTTTTCAAAGTAATTACTCCATACTTCAAGGATATCTTTTTCTCCCGTTTCCATGTCACCTTTATCATCTCTAACTCCTTTTACAGCACTCTTTCCTTCATTCCTAAGCTTCTTCAACAACCTCCAGAATATTTTGCAACCTTCTTGATATTTATTTTCTATATTCTTGCCAAAGTCCTCCCATGACTTTTGTTTAGCTAGTTTTGACAGGAACGTTTGATATGCTTTCTTCTTTTCCTTCACTGCCTCTTTAACTTCTTGTGTCCACCAGGGAGTTCTGATTTTTCTATCCTTGCAGACAACCTCACCAAATGCCTTTCTGGCTGAATCAATCAATGTTTTCTTTAAGGCTTGCCACTGAATCTCCAAGGTTTGGTTCCTGTTCTCAAACTCTTTCATTTTTTTCTTCAATAATCTTTGTGTATTTTAGTCTACAGTTCACATCTGAGAGCTGCTCAACTTTTATTCGCTTTAAAACTTTCTTACATGTTATTCTTTTCAATATGAAATTCAGTTTTATCCTGCTCAAGACTAAATAGTGATCACTTCCAATTTCAAATCCTCTGTACACTCTGGTGTCCTGCACCAAGGTGAAAACATCAATAACATAGTCAATGAGACTTTTCTTATTCCTAGCCTCTTCTCTCCATGTGAATTTGTGCACATTTTTATGTTGGAACATGGTGTTAGTAATAACCAGTCCACGTCCTGAGCAGAAATCCAACAGATATTTGCCATTATTATTAGCTTTGCTCTTTTCTCCAAATTTTCTCAAAATATTTTTGTATGTCTCACAATCATTTCCTACTCTACTATTTATATCCCCAACAAGGACCAACTTTTCATTTTTCGTTGTGTCAGTTGCTTTTTCTAAAGCATCAAAAAATTCCTCCACTTCTACCTTAGCAGACCCTTCTGTGGGACCATAAGCACAAATAAGTCTCATTGTCCAGTTCCCCATTCTCATATTTGCCCACATTACTCTATTTGAGACTGACTGCCATTCAAGAAGATTAGCCTCGTATTTTGTGTTGAATACTATGGCTACTCCTTCTTTTCCTTGATTGTCATTGCCTGAATATAACATTTTGTATTTATTGCTCAGAAAGATCTCACCAGTTTTTGTCTTTTTTGTTTCAGTCACCCCTATTATGTTGATCTGATACTTATCTAATTCCTCAGCTAGCTCCATTTCTTTGCCATTCAGGTTTCTTACATTGATAGTACCGATCTTTAACTCTGGTGATGTTGAGTTGGGGTTTGTTTTCAGATTTGTTTCAGTAGCTGACTTTTCGCTGTTCGCCCTGGCTCCCTGGCGAAAACAACGGGGGCCTTGTTTAATTGGGTGACGCCCCAGCCAGAATGAAATTTTGTCATGTTGTACCATCTTTTTTTATTTTGGTTTAACCAATAAGAATACAATTTGGTCGGCTAAATCCCAAATTGCCAGCCCATCCTCATTCATTCAGTATCCAAGTAGATACCCTACAGGGTGCACCACGAGAAGGTGAGGATTGGACATTAGTTCAGAAGCCCTTGTCAGTTCTCCGCATTCCTTTAAAGGCTATGTGGAGGTCTCCTCTCAGTTATACAGCTTTGACCCTTAAGCACCCCATAGAGATAGCATTGAATGTAATATTGCATACACCAGATTAATAATGTTTTAGTAAAATGGCACTCATTAGATGAAAAATCTCTTATGCATCTGTCACCTGCATACCATCTGTATTCACATTTGTTCTATTGCATTTATTCTTTCTTTTATTTGCAACATAACTATAGAATTCTTTTGGATTGGCTTTAGTTTGGAGTTTTTTCTTTCCCATACTAATTCCGTACAATAGTTATAACTCTTCTGGTATGAAGATTGTATTCCTTCCACATCATTTTTCTTAAGAATCTCTTGTTTAGTATTATTGCACATCTATTTCACTCCTGCTCCGTTATTCTTCCAACTCTAAGGTCACATCCTGATATTGCATCATTGATTTATTTTTTAAATACTCCCCATGCACTGTCAATATCTTTCATCTAGCAAGTGATACTGTGAGATTGAACCAAATATTCTTAGTTTGTCATAATTTTCTGCTTTGTTGGTTAGAATGTAACCTTTTCTAAATAGAATGGCCATATGAATTGAACAACTTTTACTGAAACCCCTCTGGCACTGTAATTAGTTCTAACATTCTTTGACCTTACTTTCCTTCTGTCACATGCTGAAGGAAATTTTCATGCAACAGCAGTAAATTCAGCTTCACTCTCTCCATGAGATTCCAATCAGTGTTGGATAATTAATCACCCACCATGATTAATCATTTATTTTTTAGTACCCACAGCTGATTCACTAGGTCTGTAGCTACACCCATGATGTATTTGATCTTGTCATATTCCATCTTACACCAAATAGCCCCCCCCCCTCCCGTTACTTAGAGAAATGTTACTAATATTGTAACCATAACTATCTACCCTAACTAGACTTAAATAAATCTCATATGGCTAGCATCACACACCCTCCTCTGTTACATAGTACCAGTTAGTACATCTGCCTCTCATAGAATATCTAAATAATGCCAATAATTTAAGGCCACAATATATTCACTACATGTTTCAGATTCCTGTTTATATCCAGTGCTTCACTTATGGAGACATTCTTACACATTTAATAAATCCAATCAGGATGGACATGCAGTCATTTTTTCATTATAATCACCTCTGTTAATCATTATATTTGTATCATTAATATAGTTGCATAAATAAGTTGCTCTTACATACAGATTCAACCCATTCCTCCCATCATAATCACTATATCAGCCGTCATCATGTCCATTCCCATTTGTTCTAACTTATGTGATACAGTTCCATGTAGTATCTTCAAATACTTTTGCAAAGTCCAGCAGTAACATGGTATAGCAATTTCCCTTACCCAGATCAGCTCACTTTATTATAGAAAGCTAAAAAATTCCTTTCTCAAAACTCTTCCCCCCCCCCCCCCCAATCACATATATTCCTATTTACCAATTCCTGAATTCTGTCTTTAACCAACTTTTCAATTTATAACTACTGTTTCAGATATACTAACTGGTGGATATATCGGATATACAATTTGTGACATCAGTCTTTCATCTACCTTTATGTAAGGGAACTGTTTTGCCCAGTTTCTACTCCCTTGATGCTATATCAGTGCTGAGACTTAGTCTGGTTCTGGGTACTGTAATTTCTTTTGCACTTTCCTGTAATGTACAGGCTGATATCTCATCTAATTCTATGGCTGTATTCGTATTGAGATTTGTTAATGTCCTCAACACCTCCAGTTTATCTACCTCTGTCCTTATCTCATTCTCTGTCACATCACTGTATTATCTTCATTTGAATGATAATGATACATGTTCACTAAGTGATTGCTCAGTAATTCAACTATTTCTTCTACTGTTGCTGCCTTACTATCAGTGCATTCATTAAACTTATTCTTTCATAATCATTCTTCATTTTGTTTGCCAGGTACTGAAAGAACTCTTTGGGATTTCTTTTTGCTGATCAGCTAATTTTCTCTCAGTCTGATTTTGCCTTCTTCACTGTGCATGCACATCCATCAAAAATGTGATTTATATTGCTCATTTGTCTGCTTAATACAATTTTCCTTATATATCTTCCATGACATTTTGCAGCTTCTACTTAATGCTGTTACTCATCAATTACTCATTGTGTTGTTACCTTGCTAATCTTTACTGTTTGTAAGTTTACTTGATTATATTTTGTTTCTTTTGCATCTGAAGAAGTCCCATTTATTTAGGCAAAATAATCTTGTTAATATTGAATAATTAAAAAAAAAATGTTTGCCTCATTCCAGCTTCAGTCATTATGAACTTGTGTGTGACGGTTTATAAGTCAGTAGACTGGAATTTCACTTTAATGAAAAAATTTCATTAAAGTAAGACAAAACATTAAATACATTTGACATTTTGTCTTACTTAAATAAGACTTCAAGTGTAGAAAAGAAAACCAAAAGAAAAGTAATAAATTATGTAATTTTTAATATAATTATAATGGTTGTCACCTTACCGATCTTTTACTTTGTTAGGTTTCCTTTCTACACCTGAAAACAAAGTCTTACATAAGTAAGATAAAATGTTGTGTATCTCTTGTAAATGCAATTCTGGTTTACTGCCTTGTAAACTTTCATCTATTAAACCATGTGCCAACAAAGTTTATTCAACTATATATTTATATCACTTAGTCATATAATGGATTAGTCACACTGTAGTATCAAGTCAGTTAGGCGTTACTGATTTCCTTGGGAAGTTGTAACTTTTTTATGTCAGCTATATTGTACTGATGAATTCCTAATATATTAGTGAAATCAGTGTTATTTGAATGTCAAAAATTTTAAATTTATTAGGATTCTTGCTTCAGATGAAATTCTTTCAACAGATGAAGATTTTTCTAGTACTGAAGATGATTCTGATATTGAAGAAATGGGTCGAAATATTGAAAACATGCTATCAAATAAAAAAACCAGCTTAGAGGTAAATTTCAACTAAAAATCAATCACAGGTATTTTTAATCATTATTTCAGGCATTTTTTATATTACAAAAGAAGACTAAATTTTTAAAATATTCTCATACAAATTCTCTCTCTTTTTTTTTTCCATAAAAAAATAGAATATGTGTATCTTCATACATGTCGTTTCAAAGTTATATCATCAGTTAATGTACCCATCATTGACACTTGATGATATTCCATTATTTGATATTCAATATGATATTTCATTAATAACACTGGTCAACAAAAAAAAATTTTTTTTTCTGCTGATTATGATCAGAGACTTGTTTTTTACTAATTTGGGTACGCTGATTTCAAATATCAAACCCACTTTTCTCTATCACGTCAGGTTTTCCCTCTATGGCATTTTCTTTTTGCTAATTTGTAAGTTTTTGATAGTTTTAATGAGGCAGTACTATTTAGAGGATCAAAAAAATCGATTTTTTAATATTATTTTCTGAAAGTATATACTTTTAAAAATCTGTTCCTAACTTTTTATCAAGAAATTCAAAAAATTCCCGAAGATATAGCCTATTATTCAAAGCGGTGCGCAGATCAGAATCGGAGCACTCACCACTCTCGCTTGTTAGTAAACAAATAAATGCGTAAGAACCTGCAACGGTATGTACTGGCGCTTTGAATGCGAAAGAGGCTGATAACCAACCTAATACATTTAGGTGATGAAAAGTAGGCGATGACAACTGCCTAAAACAAACGAATGCTATATGCGTCATAGCAGACAAAGAACGATCGAAATCAGTCAATCGTTAATCGATCGTGAAAGTATGATGAGCTTATAACGTTTCAATAAAGTCTCTGGTTTTTTTGTCTTGTTAATCACACGTTAGTTGGCAGTGAAGAAAATACATCATGTCTACTACTTGAAATTATGTCAATAGTGTAGATTCCTTCTGCTACATTTGTGGCAGCTATACTGTTCCCAGTCAAAGGACAAATATCACAGATTTCGTTAAGAAAGTGTACTTTGCATACTTTGACGTAAAAATTGCAGATCAGGACAAGTCATGGGCTCCAAATAAAGTGTGTAAGTCGTGTAGAAAATTTACAACAGTGGAGCAAGGGAAAATGCCAAAAATTAGCTTTTGGCATTCCGATGATTTGGCGTGAACCGAAAAATCACGTAGATGATTGCTATTTTTGTTTAGTTCAGACTTCTGGTTATAATAAGAAGAATAAGAAAAAAATTGTGTATTCAAATCTCGACTCAGCAATTTGGCCAGTTGCTCATTCCAATGAAATAGCCATGCCAATTTATAAAGGAATTCCTTTACTTGAGAACGAGCATGATCGGGATATGCCAGATGTTCTTGAGGAGCAAGACCCGGATGTTGATTTAGACAATGAAAATTTAATTTCTAGTTCTGGACCGCAACGTTTTACTCAAGTGGAATTGAATGACTTAGTAAGAGATTTGGGCCTATCAAAGGAATCATCGGAATTGTTAGCTTCAAGATTAAATGAAAAAAACTTACTGGAACAAGATAGGAAGATAACTTTTTATCGTAGCAGGGAAAGTAATCTTGTACAATATTTTAAACACGAGTTTACTGTAACAATGTGTCAAGTCTACTAACTGAAATGAGTGTTGTACAATATCATCCAAATGAGTGGCAGTTATTTATCGACAGTTCAAGCAGAAGTCTCAAGTGTGTCTTACTACACAATGGGAATGTATATGGCTCAATTCCTATTGGCTAGTCAGTCCACTTAAAGGAAACATATGAAGACATTAAAAAGGTTCTGAAGTCATTAAAATATACAGACCATAACTGGATCATCTGTGTGGATCTTAAAATGGTGAACTTTTTACTTGGCTTTCAAAGAGGATATACAAAGTTTCCTTGTTTTCTATACTTCTGGGATAGTCGAGCTAGAAACCAACACTGGAGTCAGAAACATTGGCCTCTTAGAATATCCTTAAATGTTGGAGAACAGAATGTTATAAATCAACCTTTAATCGACAGAGAAAAAATCATTTTTCCACCTCTACACATCAAACTAGGTCTTATGAAGCAGTATGTTAAAGCTTTAGATTTACAAAGTGACTGTTTCCAATACATGTGTGAAAAATTTCCACGACTTAGTTATGAAAAAATTAAAGCCGGTGTATTTGATGGACCGCAAATTAGAACTTTAATGAGAGACCCAAATTTCATCAACTCTATGAACGAAATTGAGAAAGAGGCCTGGACTTCATTTACGATGGTTGTAAATAATTTTCTGGGAAACAAAACGTGCAATTACAAAGATCTAGTGGAAACAATGCTTGAAAATTTCCACTGCCTAGGTTGCAACATGAGCATAAAGCTTCATTTCCTATACAGTCATCTTGATAGATTTCCCGAGAATTTAGGTGCTGTAAGTGATGAACAAGGCGAAAGATTTCATCAAGACTTAAAACTATGGAAGATCGGTAGCAAGCAAGATGGGATTCTCATATGATGGCGACTACTGTTGGAGTATTCAAAGGGATTGCCAAAACAGAACACAGAGCAGAAATTGTTACAAACAAAAATTTATTCCCTGAAACTCGTGTAAGTAAAATTGTTATTTTATAAATATTCTTGTAATTTTTAATGAATATTGTTAAGTAGTTATGTATCTTATTATCTGCCTCTCTCGCATTCAAAGCGCTAGTACGTGCCGTTGCAGGTTCTTACACATTTATTTGTTTACTAACAAGCGAGAGCGGTGAGCACTCAGATTCTGATCTGCGCACCGCTTTGAATAATAGGCTATATCTTCGGGAATTTTTTCGAATTTCTTAATGAAAAGTTAAGAACAGATTTTTTAAAAGTATATACTTTCAGAAAATAATATTAAAAAATTGATTTTTTTCGATCCTCTAAATAGTACTTCTTCCTTAAAACTATCAAAAACTTACAAATTAGCAAAAAGAAAATGCCAAAGAGGAAAAACCTGATGTGATAGAGAAAAATGGGTTTGATATTTGAAATCAGCACACCCAAATTAGTAAAAAACAAGTCTCATATAAAAGTCAGCTAAAATTGTGTTGGACAGTGTAATTAATAAACATAAGCACATAGATTATATATAGTGGAGGAAGTGCTGATAATACTAGCAGACATTTTCATTTAATGGTGGTAATAAAATATGTGCTCAGTGTTATATCTATTATCTTGGTCTTTTTATATGTCTTATTATCTTTTATTACTTTACTTATTCTTATCTCCTTCATACTTAAACCTTCTTAAATCAAAATCCTACCGGCCATTGTAAAATTGTAAAATCTTTCCTGTGTAATACCTTTCTCTACAATATTTTAAATTCCCTTTTAGTCAGTTTATAATTTCTTCATCTATATTTTTCTCTGTTATAACTTTTGTTTTACTTAACTCAAAATAATCTCCAGGCTGAACTTCTAACAAGAGTGAAGCTATTGGTTTGTGGGATAAAGGAATTACTAATGGTAGATACCTATTCCTTTGTCTCAGCACTGGTTCTAATTCTAGATTCAGAAAAAATTTATTTTTTATCTGCACCACCCCGAATCCTAGATTAATAAAGCTAGGATTCGGGGTGGCGTAGCCTATCTATTATCTAACCTCCCGCTATGGTTCGTAAATTTAATGAGCAAGTGGAATAGAACAAAATTCAGGCCAGGCAGCATTTACTCTTAAAACAAAACATTTAATTCAAAAGAAATATTATACACTTTATAGTACTAAACTGAATAAACATTCTAAAATAGATAATGAACGAGCACTTAGTTTACAATTTCTCAATCTCTCTCATGGAATGCATTCAAAGAATCTCACTCATGATATCTAATTATACGCTAGATATATCACTCTTAACCATCAATTCTATGTACATTATATAACAGACTTATTCAATTTTGTTCCACATACTCTCAACAAAATTATCTCACTCAGAACACTTATTATGTCTCTATCATTTAGGAATTACATTCTAGACACCACAGGCTGTTTCACTATATCCTATACAGAATTCTCAATTTTACTCAAAATAATGAAACAAATTCTAGAGTCTTTCCTAGTATTCACATACATTCTTGTTAAACAATTTCACTTGTAAGAGAGCATAAACTGTACATTACCAATTGATGGGTTGCTACTTGGCCTCATCACTAATTTCGTCTAGATATTCACCTTTGATTTCAAGTTCACTCTACATATTCTCAGATATTCTTCACAGATTCTCTCTGCATTTTACATCAGGATATCTCTGCAAGCATTTGTGCTTTTTGTCTGCTGGGCTGACCTCTGACTTGTAGACTTTCGAGTCATTGTCTCGAAACCTCGTCGAACGAAGGGGATACCACATGGAGGCTCCACACACTTCAGCACGACCACCTGACATACGAGATCCAGAACCTACGAATCCATCTGAGAGCACAGGAACCAGAGAACAGGAGCAAGGCCCGATTTTCGGCACTGCATGCCCTTTTAGTAACATTTTAGTAACATTTGGTTAATTTACAAGTGCTCAGTAAGTCTGATATATCAATATTTATTTCCAAAGTGTAAGGCCCATGTTAAGTCTGTATAAAACGTAAATTACTTTAATTCAAGTTTCATTCAGAACTTAACATCAGTAAGACTAGTGATCAACATATCTATAATGCAATGATAAATTTTTTAAAAGTTCAATATTCCTGTTTCTAATATTATTGTCATCATCATCATCAAATTCCTGACATGTGACCTAAGAGGTGCACAGGATATGATAGTACAACATGAAAAACTTGCATCATTACTAACATCCTATCTACAATTTTCCTCCAAATCAATCTGTTACCTCTCATGACTCCAGCATTATCAGATCTTATATTTCTATCTTCTAAGGCACTTTTTACTAGATCAATCCACCTTTATCTTGGTCTTCCTCTGCATCTTTTTCCTGCCAACCTGGCAGAGTTTTGCTAATCTTTCCCCTGTCATTCCATTTAAGTGACCATACCATCTGAAATTAACTCTGCTAACGCATTCCTGGATGCCAACAATATCACGTTCTTTCTAATGTCCTCATTTTAAATATGATATCGTCATTGTTACCATCTGTTCATGCCACTAATCTTTCTCAGTCATATCTGTGGTCTCTAGTCTATGGTCAAGTGTTTCATTCTAACCTGGCTCTCAGATCCATAAGTTAACATTGGTTTGACCACTGTCTTGTATACAGCTAATTTAGTGTTTTGACTAATTTCTCTCATATTCCATATAAATTTATTCAGTTGACTTCCTACCAAACAGTTTTGTCATTCTGTTGTCTATTTTCATCATATTTAATTTACCATCTTCATTAAAAATCATGCTCAAGTAGCTAAAATATTTTACTTGTTCTATAGGTTCTCCATTCACAATGCAGTTGATATTTTCATTGCATCTTCTTATTTTCATTGTTTTGTTATTGTTGATCTTCATACCATATCTATTACAACAGTTATTCAATTTAGTCAGGGGATCTTACAGACATGTAGCAGATTTATTTAGAAGTATAACATCATCTGCATAAAGCAAAGAACTGATATTAACATCTCCAATTTTGTTATCAGGTTTAATACCACTTTCCTTCATAATGTGATCCATATAGATAATAAGAGAGGGGATAATGTACATCCTTGTCTGACACGAGATTTAACATTAAACCATCTTCCTGTACGTCCTTTAATTTTAGCTGCTGACTTACAACTCAAATAAAGACTAAGTATTGCTTGATATAATGCTCTATCGACACCATATAACTGTAGCATATTGAATAGCTTCTCCCTTGGCACCTTGTCATATGCCTTTTCCAGGTCTACAAAACTTAAATACAGATCTTTGTTATATTCCCATAATTTTTCAACTATTTGTTGTAAAATGAAAATCTGATCCTGATAGCCTCTGGCCTTACTCCAACTTCTTCTTCACCTCCTCTCAGATCCATAAGTTAAAATTTTACAGCCTTAAAGGTTATACCTAAAATAACAGATCTAGTGTAATGTTTGATTGATAACATATGAGAGTATATAGAACAACATATTTGTAATTAATGAAGAGCAACATTCTTATTAGCAGTATTAAGGACTTTTGATAGCATGATTATAAACAGTTGAGAAGGATTGTAAAAGCTTCCCTTCACAATCCTTCTCAACTGTTTCTCAAGTATACTTGCATAAATCTTACCAGGAATACACAGTAGAGAAATAGACAACAGAATCAAAAATCAACAGCATCCAAAAATTCCTCCACTTCTACCTTAGCAGAACCTCCTGTGGGACTATAAGCATAAATAAGTCTTATTGTCCAGTTTCCCATTCTGATATTTGCCCACATCACTCTACTTGATATTGCTAACCATTCAAGAAGATTAGCCTTGTATTCAGTGTTGATTACTATGACTACTCCTTTTCCTTGATTGTCATTGCCTGAATATAACATTTTGTATTTATTGCTCAGAAAGATCTCACCTGTTTTTGTCTTTTTTTTTTTTTGTTTCAGTTACTCCTATTATGTCGATCCGGTATTTATTCAATTCCTCAGCTAGCTCCATTTCTTTGCTATTTAGGCTTCTTATGTTGATAGTACCGATATTTGTTGATGTTGAGTTGGGATGTGTTTCAGGATTTGTTCCAGTAGTTGACTTTTTGCTATTCACCCTGATTCTCTGGCAAAAACAACAGGGTCCCTTGTTGAACCTGGCAACCTCCCAGCCTGCATGAAATTCGTCATGTTGTACCATCATTTTATATTGTGGTTAAACTTAAGCCAATAAGAATACAATTTGGTCAGCTAAATCCCAAATTGCCAGCCCATCCTTGTTCGTTCAGTATCCAGGTAGATACCTAACAGGGTCCACCATGAGAAGGTGAGAATTGGACATTAGGTCAGAACCTTGGGCGATTTTCTGCAATCCTTTAAAGGCTGTGTGGGGGTCTCCTCTCAGTTAGACAGCTTTGACTCTTAAGCACTCCATTTCCAATATTAATACTCCTTTAATAACATGAATATTATGTTGCTCAGAGAAACATTTTCTGCTCATTTTCTATTCTTTCTTCAGTCACTGTTCCAAAAGCAGTCTGGACTGTTTCATATTTTACAGCCTTAAAGGTTATGCCTAAAATAATAGATCTAGTATAATTTTTGATTGATAACATATGAGAGTAGATAGAACAGCATATTTGTAATTAATGAAGAGCAACATTCTTATTAGCAGTATTAAGAAGGACTTTTGATAGCATGACTATACCCTGATTTGTGAATGATGACTTTCAAAGCAAGGGTAACAGGAAACTCACTTCTGAGATGAACTACTTGCCATTCTTTCAATGCCCTGTTACAGAGATCATAGACACAAAACCACAAGAATGAGCTGCTTTGATACTGGATACTCTCCACCATTTCTGTTATCTGTCAGTTATATATGGCTGGGACTATACAGTAGAAGAGTCAAGGTGTTCCTGTTTGTTAAACGCAAAAATTTCTCCATATGAAGAGGGGGGGGAGGGGAATGAATCCTACCCACACACATAGGCACTGCTTGGAAGGAAGTCAGCAGACACCATAATGTGAGGAACAAACAGTCCATGGCGCCCTCCTTAATAAGATGTAGGACTTTCTTTTGCTGCAATTACTGCAACATATGGGCATACTCTCCACAAGTGTACGATAGTGATCAATGGGAATTTTGGACCATTCTTCCTGTAGGCAGTAATGAGGTCCTGGACTGTTGTGGGGCAGACATCACTTGACCGCACCCAACACTCCAGTTCATCCACAGCAGTGCCGCACTCAGGGAGGGGGCCAAGCCCCCCCCCCCCTTTCCAAAAAAAAAAAAAGAAAAAGAAAAAGGAAAAAAACACTAGAAAATTTTCCAAAAATCTTTTCCTAATTAAAATGTTTTTTTTTAAATTTATATTGTGTCGTGTCTTCTATTTCTATACTACTTATGAATTAGCCATCACATAAGGTGTTGGAATACCCTATAGCTCTCGGGAATCATGGCCACTGTTGAACGCGAGGCGAACGAAGTATTGCTTCATCAGACCGAGCGCTACTTTGTTTGTCCGAGCCGGGCCAAAGGAGATCGTGGGTATCATGTATTGGCGATTACTGCAGATGCTCAGTCATAGCTCGTATGCAATGCATAGTGGGTATTCTCAAATCGTATACTTAACTCGTCCCCCACCCCTCCAAGATTAAATCCTGAGTGCACCACTGATCCACAGATGTTCAATATGTTTGAGATCAGGGCTCTGTAGAGGCCATGAAGTGTGGTGACATTTATGCCCGCAAACTGTGCAGTTACAGTAGCAGTCTTATGATACGATGCCTTGCTGAAAGACACAATAGTCAGTTTCATAGAAACACCACAAAGTTGGAAGCATTGCATTGTCCAGAATGTTCAGGTACATCTTAGAATTCAGTGTTTGTGACACCTAAAACAGAAGTCCCAGACTAAATCATAAAAAAACAGGAAGATACCACTACCATCGCCTATGAATTTGATAGTTGGGGTTATGCACTCTGGTAAAAGACCACCACACCTGTCCATCTGCTTGGTAGCGGTAGAGTATGATTCATTGCTGCATAACACAGCTTTCCAAGCTTTCATGTCCAACTTTACATGTTCTTTGCACCACTGAAAATCACGTTGGTTCAGGTAATATTGGGCTTGCATATTGTAGTCCTACCATGGAAACCCATGTTGTGAGCTTGGTTCTGAATGTTTCTGAATGATTCGTGTTCCAGTCGATGTCTGTAACTCTGCATTCAATATGTCGGCTGATGAATGACAGTTTTTACATATTAATCTTCGTAACACCTTATGGTCATATTCGGTGAGTGTGGTGGATTATCCACCCTAAGTCGCACTATTAGTCGACTCCCTGCACTTTCATCTCAGTGTGTTATCACTGATTGTTGACCTGGGATGGCTCAATTTGTCAACAATTTACCAAACAGATAGTCCTGAAAAACGCATCCTAAACGCATCTTTCATAATCCTTGAGCTCCCTTCTCCCAGCCATTTCACTTGGACATAGTTGCATTGACCGGGAGCATCATATTCCTCTAGTCAATGCAACTATGTCCATCTATGTCCAAGTATGACTCATTACATAGCACAATGCACCATTCCAATGGGATGTTCATTAATTTCTTTCCAATCAGTATATCTCACTGTACAGAATCTACAATTTTTCCTGCATCATCACCAGTCCTCAACCAAAATCTGGCCTGCCTGACTTTCACTATAGAAAACCTGGAAGACCCTAGGAAAATTATTTTTTATAGCATGGTTATAAATTTCCTTAAATTGCATGTTTAAAGTGCTTTGGTTGGGATATTCGTTACATGATGTTAGTTATAGTGAGACTCGTGGCTGTATCCCTTTTTAGGCTTTCATGTTGTTGTCACATTGCATGCAAAAAAAAGTGACCCAAATTCTGAGGATAAGGTTGCAGAAATTTGGAAGCTGTCATTTTAGTATCATTATTTTTAATAAATCATCTACTGTGGCATTGCTTAAATTTCAGGTTTGGAGGCAAGAATTTATGTTTTCAAGTCAACAGTGAAAATACGATATCGGTCAAATAGCTGCTTCTAAACTGCAGCCAACCTTCTGCTTCCTTGATACCTGGCTCACATTTTTACATATTAGATTTTTTATGATATTATATATATATATATTTTTTTTTTTGAAAGGAGAATAGGAAAATGCTAAATTCAGTTGAATAAAGTGTTTTAAGTAAACCATCTGCATTCACTCCCATTTTGGTCTGATTAGACCTGATTTCTCAGGAGACTTTCTACATTGTGATCAACTATGTTCCATATTTTTGAAATCAGTAAATCACATGACTTCTATCTTTATAGATGAATGACATCTTTATGGATCACCCTGCCAACTGATTTTGACCAAATTAGAATATATCTATTTTCCATATTACCTAAGGTTTCCTCTGAAAGAGTGCCCAATAAGGCTAAAATGAAGGAGCTGTGTGTGTGTAGGAAGTTCACTTCTTCATTTTATTCTGCTTTGACGGAATTTTTAAGCAGTGTATGAAACAGCGATATTAAAACATTAACATTTAGCTCAAAATCAGTGGCAGTGTGATTTATAGAAAGCAGTGCTATAAACAACATTATACCAAATTTGATCAAAATTCATTAAACATTATACATTGTAGAGGATGTGTTTGCATAAGATCTTCCTGCTCTTTTCATTTTAGTTCATTTGGAGGAGTGAATTTTAGAGCACCTTAAGCAGTGTGAGAAACAGCTGTTTCAGATTTTTCTGAAATTGTTCAACTGATGTGACCTTTTTTGGGTATCTGCAGAAGTCCTCCTTCCTTTCCCCCAAGTCTCTTTTATTTTATTCCATTTAGGGCTAAATTTCTCAGTAGGCCTTCACCAATGTAACAACGAAGTTTGGTCAGAATTATGCAAATTATGTGACAATTTTTTTACAATTTTCAAAGAAGTCTAATGTTTATTTAACTGGATATAACTTTCAAATTTTCTAGGCTCTTTTCTAGGTCCTTTTGAATTCTTTTACTGAATAAAACTAGCAGATTCATTAATATCATCTTAGAACTGGAGCTGTCACTTATTGTCCTAATGTTTCTTGTAATAAGATTTGGCTTATCAATGTTTATTTTGGCTTAAAATGTTTTAATGCATAATAAATTTTACCCATTCAGTTAATATTAACTTTCTATAAATATGATATTTCTATAGTGCAGGACTTATCTTTGGGCTTAAAATTGAACTGTGGAAAATGTAAAGAATCAGCTTGTGTGTGTAAGATGTTCATTTTTTGGAGGACTATGTACTGAGTGCAAGAAATTTAGTCTTGTCCGGTTTTTTAAAAAAAATATTTGAATAATCTTGTATATTTATAGGAATAAACATTATTATTATTATTACATAACACCTTCAGGGAGTCGAAAGACTCATCGAGGGAGGGCACCTACTCTACAACTCTCATTCTCCATCACTCCACCAACCGCAACTACCTTCATCTACACCAATGCCATCTACTGCCAACCACCACCACTAGTATTTTCACAGACAATCACACATATAAGTAATGTGTCATATAAGTAATAAATGAGTAACATATAAGTAATAACTGTCATTTCTTGTCATTTTAACATCATTTTGATTCAGCTCTAAGTAGCAATTATAGGGACCTAAAACTTGACAGATTTAGTCATCTGTGCCATAGCAGGCAGAACAAGTTCAAGTGATGACATTCTCCATCAAAGAAGTTTATTTATTAATTTTTTTTTTTTATCCTGATAATCTTCGATGGAGAATGAGATCACCTGAATTAATAGCATGGTCCTTCCACTCCTTTCTTGCTTTGGATGATAACTTAGACTGGAGATTAAGGATTTCTCCTATTAAAAACTTAAAACTTCATGGCAAATAGGATATATATATAAAAGATGTGGCGAGACTGGTTTACCCGGTGGAGAGACATGTTTTTTTTAAAAATTCAATGACTGGATACCAAGGGATAAAAGTAAAATATAGTTTATTAGTACAACTAGTTTCATCTTTTGTGCACCTGAAGAAGTTTGTTAAAAGACAAAACTAGTTGTGCTAATAACCTATATTTTACTTTTATCCCTCAGTATCAAATCATTTAATTTTTTAAAAAACATATATAAAAGAATATATATATATATACATATATACTAGACAGTTGAAAATTGAAAGAACATGAATCACTAGACTCATTGTACCTGATGGCAGAACTGTTTTTGTATAATTGTTTTCTTAGTACTTCTCATTAGGTCCTTTATTGATGGAGATAGAGCTAAATGCCAAAACTTACTTGAAGATTATGACTTACTAGGTGCATGCATCCCTTTTGTGCTCACAGTTTATCCATCTAGTTGCTTCTAGGTGAATGATAATGCTTGTGAATAGTTCCAGAATGGTTGTAAGACTAAGGGAATTAATCTTATTTCATTAGCATGTCCATCCACTATCTTAACCAGTTAAACATCTCTAGGATGCGCTAGTAGGAATATATCAGTCTATTTTGAGTTCATGTGCAAAATGGAATTGAATATACTTAGGCTGTCATCTTTGTGTAACACTTTTTTTTTTTTGTCACTTATTGATATTTACAAGGTGAGGCTACTTTGATAACCAAAGAGAAATACTGCTTGCTATTAGATACAAGTTTTTAATAAACTTACTGTTTAGTTATTTATTCCCCCCCCCTCCCATGTACCATTACATCATATACTTTTTTTACTATTAAAAACTATCTCCATAATATCTATATGTAAAGTTCAGATTTTGTTTGTGTGTATGCATGCATGAGCTGCCTAACAGTTATTTTTTATATGCAGCTTTCTCATGAACGCGAGGAGGCGGAAAGGAAAGAACTTCAGAAATTAATTATGGAAGCAAATCATGATGAGAGAAAGAAAAGGGATAAAGGTATGTTAAAAGTATTTTTAGAATAAAAAGAAATTTTGAATAAATCCAAATAAAGTAAATAATATTGCAAAAACTATATGAAGTTTTTAAGATGCATTTTGGCTGTATTAGACTAATGTAGCCAAATTGATAATAGATAACCGTGTGTGTGTGTGTGTGTGTGCATAATGCACTTTTATTTTATGTGACTCCCACCCATTCTTTTTTTTCTTATAGTTCTGCAGCCCAGTTCAAGCCTTGGCTTGGATTTGTTACTTCGAATCCTGTCTGCCTGACAATTACTTTTCCAGTTTGTAATATGATGTTGCTATCTTGACTAATGATATCCACTTGTTCTAGGTTTTCCTTTTGGTCTTTTACCAATAATTTTACTGTTTATTGTCTTCTTAAGAATATTGTCATTTTCCATATGAAAAACTTGTCTTGCCCACTGCAACTTTTTTGAGCTTGATTTTACTGGATATTGTGAGTTTTTATAAGGGTGATGTAACTCATGGTTGTATCTGATTCTCCAGAGACAATTATAATTCACTAGTACAAACGTTTTTTTAATGATTTTTATTTCAAAAGCTGAAATCAAATTCTCCACTCTTACCATAAATATCCAGATTTTGCATCCATAGAAAACAACTGGATGAATTATCAATTTATATATTTTCACTTTAGTCTTCTAATGAGTATATTTTGAACTTTTGAGAGAGAGAATAGAAAACCTGATTACCTCTCTTTATTCAATTCTGCACTTCCATCTCATTTGGTTGGCTAATGATCATTACTCTAAATATTTAAATTGTTCCACTTTTTCTATTTCAATGTTCTTCCCAATTTTCACACTTGTATCAATTAACTGATTGTGTCTGGTATTAATCATTGTTTTTTGTTGATTAATTTTTAGCTTTATCTCTTGTGCTGATTTATCTAGTTCCCACCTACACTAAAGATTATAAACCCATAGTGCATTAGTTCTGTAGATAGGCTAAGGGTTTTTTTTTTCTATTTTTATTGATTTTATATATTTTTTGTTTTATTTTATTTTTTACATAATCTGGAAACCCTGCTCTAGAGACCAAACAAAGAACTTTTTCTAGCCTCTGGTAAGCAGGGTGGTTGTCTCATGCCAGGCAATGAAATTCATCTCCCATCTAAAAGCAATCACAAATTTCATGCCCATGATGGGATTTGAGGCCTATAGCCCATTAGTTGGAAAGCAGAAACACTAACGACCAAGCCAACTAGGCATGTTATTTCTTAACATTATCTTTCTCTTACTAGCTTGTCACTAAATATCTGAAGATGAGTCTCAATAGATTGTGGTATGGTGGCTGTTCTTCTAAGCCTGACACCCAGACCAGTACCTAGGTCATCTGCGGATGATTTGATGCCCGCACATCACACCTGAATGGTGGTGTGTAGGAAGCAATGCTGCATAATCTCAACGGCTGCATTGATGCTTCCATTCTTGTGGCCTCATCGCCAGAGCGATTGCACCGTGACAGTACGAAAGCAACTCCGGCTAGCACTGCCTTTTAATGCGCGAGGCACGAACGGTATTGTTGCAGTGGCTAGACTGGATTCTGACTTAGAGGCATTCAGTCATAATCCCACGGATGGTAGCTTCGCACCACTGGTCATTCAACCAAGCACATGTACCAAGTGTCCGAACCTGTAATCTTTATCATCAGGTCTGTTGCCATGCTTAGAAGAGCATCTGCCATACTGCGATCTATTGAGACTCATCCTCTGATGTTACTAAATTTGAAGGCAAAAGCATATCAAAATTATATGTAATAAATTTTGGTATTTAGGATTATATACCAAAATATGTTCATGCATTTCAGTTTTGGTTTTTTGTTTCAGATTGAATTAGCAAAATTATTTATACTGATAACTTCTATTTTAGTTTGATACTTAGATTATGAATGCTGAATTAGGTGGCTGGCTGATTGATGGTGAAATCATGGTGGGAATTGTATTCCGAAAGATGGATCATTTCTCATTCTTTTTTTTTTTTTTTTTTTTTAAATAGGGTGGTTTGTATTTTGTAAGGGGGAGGAAGGTGGGGATACCCACTTGTTGCACGTAGTTCTTGAACTGCTAATCTCAGGTTCTGCATCTTCCAGGTTCAGCTCATCAACATGATTTATTCTCTGCACTAAAGCCACTTTAAATATTGTGCTTCCTTGACATGATTACTGATCATGTTATCCTACTCTTCTTAGGATCTGCATGATGAAAAACACAAGTTTCAGAAAAGGACCAATTCTTCTACCTCTGTATGAGATTGGCTAAGCTTTGTCAACTGAAGATGACTTCAGTATTTAAAAAAAAAATTTATTATCTATAAATATTTTATCCTTTACCATCTGTATCCTCTCATGTCATTGACAAGAATTGAATTAGGTGTTTGCAACCACTTCAGTGTTTTTCGTACTATACTTTGAACTTACCCTGTCTTTCTTTCCTTCTTTATCTTGATACCCTGCTAGCTGGAAGGCAAGTGAGGAGGGTATTGTTTGTTTCTTTTAACTGTCCTAAACACATATTTCTTAACAAAGCTTTCATAGCTCAGTCAATAGTAACATTGACTTTGTTGACAGGCCTGGATTCAGATCCTATCTAGGGTATGAAGAATCTTTATAACTGCTTCTCAGTTGATAGTATGTTAACCAGTCTGATATGAATGTGGAAGAGTGTTTTCTTCCCAGAAGGGGAAAAAAAATTGCAATGAATTTTTTTTTTCCTCTTGTAAACAACTTTTACCACATGCTTCCTCCCTGGCTGAATCTGCTTTCTTCACAGTTTGCTATGGAATCTCCAAATCAGGTTTTCATTTGCGAACATTTTCATCATCAAATGTCAATATTGTTTCTAATATATGTATATTATTTCTGGGAAAACTCCCATGTTACTCCTCATTATAAACTATTATAATACAGCTATATTGCCTGCTTCAGTTTAGGAGTGCCCCTGTTTAAATGTCATTGGCTATTTACTCATGGGTTCTTAGGGCATTATGAGTGTAGATGTACTAAAAAGTATATGTAGCTTAAGGAATAGAAATTGCACATACCTTTTTCTGGGTGTTGTGGCTTTTCCTCTGTCTGCGATGTCGAGAACTGCAGAGTGTGTGTGTGGTGTGGAGGGGGGGGGGGTAGGCAGTTTGGTAGAATAAGTTAGAAAAAACCTGGGTTTTTTTCGTAATATATAGTACATATACTTTTATATAGGGTGGGGAAAAAGTGAAAGGGTTAATTTTTTAAAATAAGGAGGGGGAAGGGGAAAGGTGGTTGACGGGGTGTGGACCGTTTCGACTATTCGTGGTCATCATCGGAACATATTGGGAAAGTGGAAGCTATGTCAGGTCGGGTGGGTGCTTCAGAGGTGTTTGTGTTGTCTCCTATTGGTCGGGATTGTGACCTCAATTTAATGTTGTGAAGCTTCCAAACCTCGGAGATTATGTAGGGCCTGTGTACGTTGATCGAGTTCGCGTCACACTTTATAGCTATTGTTTCCGATATTCTGAGCATTGTTTCATTGTCTTGTCTGTCTATTATGATGGCCTTGTCTATCTGCGGGGTGTGTTTTTGTTCAAGGGCGTGAACAGCTATTTCCGTTTTTCCTGTGCTTTGTATACGATTTTTCTTTTTAATGTTGCGTTTTTTAGTGTTTAAATGTTCTGGAATAGGGATGTTACATTTTACATGTTACTGGAATAGGGATGTCCAGAACATTTAAACACTAAAAAACGCAACATTAAAAAGAAAAATAGCCTCTGGAAAAATACGCTGCTGGAAAAATAGCCTCTTGGCTCTTTATCATATGTTTTGCTATTGTTTCTTCTCCCATTCTGTTTAAATGACTACCCCACCTTAGATTAGCTCTACTAATGCATTCGTGAATGCTAACAATGGCAAATTCTTTCTTAATATCCTCATTTTTAATAAGACACCATTGGCGCCATCGGTTCTTACCAGTAATCTTTCTCTGAATGCTCATATCTGTGGTCTCCAATCTTTGATTAAGTGTTTAATTTCTAACTTGGCTCTCACATCCGCAAGGTAAAAATTGGGTTTGGACTCTGTCTTGTATACAACTAGTTTAGTGTTTTGACTAATTTCTCTTATTTCATATAAATGTATTCAGTTGATTTCCTGCCATACGAACTTTTGCTAATTCTTTTGTCTATTTCTATATTTAATTGAATTCACTAAAAATTGAGCCTAAATAGCTAAAACTTGGTTGATAGGTTCTCCATTCTCAACATAGCTGATGTTTTCAGGGTTCCTGCCTATTTATGTAATCTTTGTTTTTATTGGATTTTCATACCAAATTTATTACAGCAGTTACTCAATTTAGTTAGAGAATTGTGCAGAATGTGTAGTTGATTTTTAGGGGTATAACATCTGCATAAAGTAGAGAGATGAGATTAACATATTCAATTTTGATATCAGGTTAATGTCGCTTCATAATTTCATCCATAAAAGGTGACGAATAACAGTGGAGATAATGTATATCCTTGTATCATACCTGATCGAATATCAAGCCATCTTCCTGTAGCTCTTTCAATTCTAACTGATGACTTACATAAATATCTCATCTCATCTTCCTTTTTCCTTCTTTTACCTTGCAGTGTTGACGGTTTATTAATCATCGACCTCAAACATCACATGATAAGGTAGTCAGCCATACACCCCGGTGTATCCTCTGTCCATAGTGTTGAGTTCTCAAGGCCTGTTTGCCTGCTTTACGGGATGAAAAACCCCAGGATAAACTGAGGAAAAAATCCTACTGTCCATGCCCAAGACTGGCTAACTTGGCTATGGCTGAGGAAGATCCTTCAGCTCTTCACGTCACTGACGGGAATTGAACCTAGGACACTCCTTCCCCAGGCATATGGTTGCAAAGCACACAGCCACTAGGCTAACCATGCGGACTATTACATAAATATGGACTATATATTTCTCTATATAATGTCAATTTACACTATAGCATTTTGAACAACTTTTCTCTTGGCACCTTCTCATATGTCTTTTCTACAAAACTTAAATACAGATGCATTTTTATATTCCCATTGATTTTTTAAATAATTTGCTTTAAGTGAAATTCTGATGCTGACACCCTCTGTTTTGCCTGAACTCAGTTTGTTCTTCTCCAAGCTTCCCTTCCACAATTTTCTTAACTATTTCTTGGGTACACTTGCACAAATCTCACCAGGAACATTTATTGGGAAATACCTCTGTAATTCTTGCTTTCAGCTTTATCCCCTCCCTCCCCTTTTTTTTTTTTTTTTTGATAGATGGGTACTATGAGCACTCAACTCCAGTCATTTGCAATTCGATCCTCTGACCAGGTCTTCTGAATTATTCAGTCTAGACACTGCAAAACTTGTATTCCTGCATATTTGAGCATTTCTGATCAGATATTATCTTCCTTTCCCCATTTCAGAATTTTGATGGTCCTTTCTCCTTCAAGTATTGATGTATACTTCAGATTACATTTCTCTTAGTGCTGTTGCTTCTTGTTTCATTTAGCAAGCTTTCAGACTAATTATTCCAGACATCTAGAATATCTTTATGTTCAGTTTTCATGTATCATTATTGATTCCTTGTGCAGATCTAAGTTTTTTCCAATAGCCTCCGAAATATTTTACCATTTTCCTGATATTTATTCTCTGTTCTTACCAAAGTCTTCCCATACACTACTTTTCTTTTTTCAGAGCACATTCCGACTTATTTGGCAGTAACTTTTGATATGTCTTCTTCTTTACTTGGACTGTCTCTTTAATTTCCTGACCTACCATGGAGTTCTGTTTTTCTTTCTTTGCAGATAACTTGACCACATGCCTCTCTGGCTGAAACAATGTTTTCTTCAGGGTGCCTCTGAATCTCCAAGGATTGGTTCTTGTTTTCAACCCTTCATTTTTTTTTTTTTCTTGAGACTACAATGCACTACAGAAGCTGCTGAATGTTTATTGTTTTTAAAACTTTGTTACAGACTTCTTTTTATTATGACTTTCCATTTTATTCTGCTCAAAACTAAATGGGGTTCACTTCCTATTTCAAATTAAATGTATATTCTTGTGTCCTGAACCAGAAATATCACTATCCAAAACAACAAAGGCAATGGGATTTTCTTGTTTCTTCTCTCCATGTTATTTTGTGTATATCCTTATGTTGGAACATGGTATTAGTAATGACCCGTCCATGTCCCAAACAGAGATCCAACAGATATTTACCATTATTATTAACTTTGTTCTTGTCTCCAGATTTTTGTATAACATTTTTATATTTTGGATTATTATTTCCTAGATCTCCAATGAGGACAGATTTTGTGTCAGCTGCCTTCTCTAATGCCTTGAAACATTCATCTTCTTCCGAACCTTCTATGAGGACCATAGATAGAAACAAGTCTCATTGTTCATTTCCTCATTCTAATATTTGCCCACATATCACTGTACTTGATATTTCCTTCATTCAGTAAGATTAATCTCATATTTAGTGTTGAATATTAGTGCTACTGCATCTTTTTCTGTGATCGCTATTGCCTGAATATAACATCTTGAATTTACTACTTCTAAGTAACAAATTCAAGAAAATGCCAATCTTGAAACTCTGTGGGTGTTAAGTTTGGGTTCATTCCATTAACTGACTTTTAACTGTTTCCTGGTTTCCTGACAAAAGTAGGTAAAGAATGAGATGGTTGATTAGTATGCAGGAGCTGTTTAAAAAATTTTTTTTAAAAAATAAAAATCTGATTCCTTTCATATCAGAAATTGCTTTTTGTGAAAACTTTACAGTTTCATATTTTTCATGCATTTACTATTTATGACAATTTTCTATTAAGTGCACAAATATGTTGGATGTCAGTTTTAACAGATAACCTCTGTACATTGTAGATTCTTCAGCTTCTATAGTTTACACATATAAGAATTAAAATCCTGTAATTATAATAATAATTGTTTGTTTAGAGAAACAAATTCTGTTGTAATCAGCATATGATAAAGAATCAGCAAACTGTCCTATAATACTCAGTACTATAATATAATATAGTATTAAGTACTAAATAAAAATATTTTTGAGCTAATAAATTACTAAATATATGAAGAGCCAAAAGCCTCAATTCGACGATGTAAAATTATTTAAATTAAGGGATATTACATCCCATATTGTTTCACAGCCGAAAAAGAAACTCATGCCAAATATAGAAACTATATAAAGTTCGGCGAGTCCAAGCATAAGCAAATACCTGGATAGTGCAACACATAACCCATTTGATAGTGCAACACTGAGGCAACTCATAGTAAGGGTGGAGCAAGCTCCGACCACTATTCTTGGTATTTACTCATAATGTGAAAACCGGCTCCTAGGAGCTGTATGATTAAGTGCACAAATTATATACAGCTCCTAGGAGCTGGTTTTCACATTATGGGTAAATACCAAGAATAGTGATCGGAACTTGCTCCACCCTTACTATGAGTTGCTTCAGTGTTGCACTACCAAATGGGTTATGTGTTGCACTATCCAGGTATTTGCTTACGCTTGGACTCGCCGAACTTTATATAGTTTCTATATTCAGCATGAAATTGTTTGAGTTTGTTTTTCGGCTGTGAAACAATATGGGATGTAATATCCCTTAATTTAAATAATTTTTGAGCTATATTAAAACAAGTTGAAAATAATTAACTACTTAATGTGGTGTGTATTTCATAAATTAGGCTTTCACAGCTATTGGATATTTTAAAAAAATAACTTATATTACTATATAGCCAAATGATTAAATCAAAAAATCTATTTCTTAAAGGCACTACTAGTTTCATCTTTCTAGAAGATTTCATCAGGTGCATTACGTAGAAGTGAAAAAAATCAAACATACATAAAAACATTACTTGGTACATCTACCACAGTATTAAATTACTAATGGATTGCTAACGTTTAAGTTAATTCTTGGACTAGCTGCATAGTTGTTCTTGTGAACAACTTGAACGAGGATGTGATATCTCTGAAATGTTCTTCTTGTATTATAGACAAACTGAGAAATCAATTGAGTTTTGTATATCAAAGAACATCTCAGGGTATCATCTACAGTAGAATGAGGGCAACAGCTGAGATGGACAAACTGAGAAATTAGTTGAGCTTCATATCAAAGAATCCATGGTAGAACGATGGCCACAGGTTTATCCAGCTGGTTTCTGTATTCTTTTTGTCCTGTCGACAACCAATCCAATACACACTTGGTAAACTGGGATAGATCTGAAATCATATATAAATATTATGATGAACTTGTAAGAAAAATCTTGGAACCAACAGAAATTGCACTGAACCCTGTTCACCTTAACATCAATCTCAGCTACAACCTTTCTGATTGTTACTCCTCTGCTATTTAGCTATGTTGTTCATGAGACCACAATCTCATTCATGGGAGCAACACAGCTAGTCCAAGAATTACCTCAAATGTTAGTAATCCGTTGATAATTTAGTGGTATGGTAGATGCTCTCAAGTAATGCTTTCATGTACCTGATTTTTTTTTACTTCTATGT